>NC_137889.1:114908171-115508171 GCF_963455335.1 Martes martes
TGTAGAATCCAATGTGTAATGGCATATGAGAAAATGTTATCATTTCTTTACTAGACATAAAATGAAAAGATTGATCAAAACAAAAGTAAATGAGAAAAAACTATACCAAAAAGCTTTTAGATTCTGTTGATTATCTTGTGAAATTTTAAGAAGCATATTTATAGTAATTTTCAGACATTGTATACATAAATTATTACCACATAATAAATGAGTATAATACTATTGGTAAAGTGAGGGAATGGATTATGTACTAGAAAGTCACTCAGTTATAGTAGACATCATCTAATTTGTTAAAAACAAATTTTTTGAAAAATTTTGAAAAATAGCAGGGAGAAAAAAATGACTTTTGTCTTACCCTTAAATGATTATAACAACTAAAATTTAAAAAGTCACAAGTATTTATAAATCATAATTTTCTTGCCAATAGTACCAATTAATTTTTTGGCTAATATATATTAATTAGAGTAGAAAATATTCAAATTTTCTATTATTTCTGAAAGGCAAGTAAAATTTTTGTGAGCACATATGGTACTGTGTTATAAATTTTAGTTATAAATCTAGATAGAGATCTGCATTCAGTATTTATAAGAAAGCAATTTACTATAATCACCAAATGAATATTGGGAATAAAATATGATATTTTCTAAATGAATACAAATTACTATTTTTTTTTAAATTTTTTGAGAGAGAGAGGGAAAGAGAGAGAGAGAATCTTAAGCTGGCTCCACACCCCATGCAGAGCCCAAATTGGGGCTTGATCTTAGAATCCTGAGATCTGGGGCGCCTGGCTGGCTCAGTGGGTAAAAGCCTCTGCCTTCAGCTCAGGTCATGATCCCAGGGTCCTGGGATCAAGCCCCGCATCGGGCTCTCTGCTCAGCAGGGAGCTTGCTTCCCTTCCTCTCTCTCTGCCTGCCTCTCTGCCTGCTTGTGATCTCTGTCAAATAAATAAAATCTTAAAACAAAACAAAACAAAAAAAGAACACAGAATCCTGAGATCATGACCTGAGCCAAAATCAAGAGTCTGATGCTTAACCAACTGAGCCACCCAGGCACCTCTATATGAATACAATAATACAATACAATACAATACAGTACAATAATATCAACGTAAGTTCACTTTGAACAAATTTAGCTTTTGAATAGGACTCTGCGCTCATTTAAAATACTCCAGAAGTCTGTATTATCGTATATATATATATATATATATATATATGTGGATATGTGATTTTAATAGTCTTTTAAAATAATAAAAATATGATTATGTAAATAAGACTAAGCTATACCTAATAAAAGGTAAGACTTTGTAAGATGAAAAATTATATACCTAAATACATATTTACTTTAAGGTAGTTCTCAGTAGTATTATTAATAAATAATAATAACTAACAATTATTAGCATTTACTATATCTAAGTACAGACTGTTGAAAGAATTTCCTCTTTGTAAATATGTGTTGTTTCCTTTTTTCAGAAGTAATATATACTAGCCTCTCTTTTATATTGTCGTGTTTTGTAATCTGATTTACTTTATAATGCTTTTAAAATACATGAAATTAAATTTAATCAATTCTTCATTTTTCAACTTCATATAACACTGAGAAAACACAGAATGATACTCATTTTTTTTTTTTCCTTATCTGAAATGCAGGGAAGCCATCTAGTGTTTGGAGGGATAATTTTCTATCTTCCAAAATTACTATATGAGAGAATTAATGCAGTCATACTTCTAGTTCTAAACCCTGCATTGTGGTCTTCTATGTGAAATTCATGAACTTAACTTTGATTAAAGTTTGGTCTGGTAATTCAAAAATAAATAAATATTACACTGTAATGTCTTAGGAAGCATATATGCAGCTTAATGCCATTTCGACAGAGTCAATACACAGGATTAATATATGTCTTTAAATGTGTATTTTGATAGTTTTCTACTTCTGGGAACCTGTATTTTACCTAAAACAAAACAGCAAAGCTGTATTCTGAAATTCCTGAGCCAGCACTGGATTCATTGAAGGTGAAAGTGCCTAGTCTTTCAAAGAAGATGACTGTGGTCGAGGAAAAGGCAATGCCAGAGGAGAGTCACAGATCTGTGCTCCTTTTACATCAACACTTTGCCTTCATGTTGCAAAAAACAAAACAAGCATGCAAAAAACTATGAGGAATTTCACTTTGTAACTGAGTATTTCATTATGTATTTTCTCCTTATTTTAATGAATTATAAGAATGCGTAGATTTGCAACATTGTGTATTTTTACAATTCATCAATTTTAAGTTTCTCCACTACAGAAATCAACTCTAACTTATTCTTATCATTTTTTCTCTTCTCTTTACCACTATCCTTGAACAGAGAGAAACCTAATTTGCACAATCTATTCTAAACAACAACAAAAACAAAAACAACAACAAAAAAAACCAGATGGTTTGAGATGACTGAAATCTCAAATCGCTAATTATAAAAAATGGCCACAACTTTCATGGTAGTTATTGAAATATTCATTTTCCAATTTTCAACATTAAGAAACTATTAAAATACAAAATGATATTTATGATATTTGTGTTTATTAGTATTTTCTGTTCATTTATTAAGTGACTGCCATGGTTTAATTCCTCAGCTGACATCTGTCCGGAGGAATTCTGTCCATCTGTTTAAATCTGTTTTAAAGAGAATCATTTAAGACAATGAACTTGTAATAACATATGGTAACTAAATTCAGCATGGATTTTCCACTGCATTGATCAACTTAGGGAAATTCTCTTATGCAAATACAAATGCTCACAAGACTTCCAGCATGGCTGTTAGGAAGACCGCAGGGAAATCAGCTTCCTCAGCCAGTGTGATTGTATGTACCCTTCCCAGTCTTACTAAATGGCCTAGGATTGGTTCACATATATATTACATGCATCTCTTGAAAAATATAAAGGATTTTGTTCACTGATTCTTATAATGCTTTAAAATTTACTGTTTAAAATGGTATTTATGTTTACATTAAACAGATGCAAACTCATTGGACAGGTAGAAGGCTGATTCTCTGAACTTAATAGACTTAAAATGCCCAACAGCCCTACACAGGGAGAAAAATGATAAATACAATCTTGTAATATAGTAATATAGTGCCCAGACTTGTTTGACTTTCCGTTATCACTCAATAATGATTTAGGTTGAAAATTAAACAATATGCAGTAAGAGTATTTTACAACTCGTGGTGGGACATTTTTGTATCTTTGAAATCTTAATAGATATGTTTAAGTCTTTTTGAGAATGTAAAACTGTGGAAGAATTATATGCATTATTCGCCATTGTATATGCAGTTCCTGACCAAAAAAAGAAAAAAAAATAGTTATATTTGATGTATTGATTCTTCTACCACCCTTCCCCTTTACCTTTCCATTTCTGTATAGTAAACTAATAGTTGATACAATATTGCTTAGCAGGAGAAATTCAGCATCATACTTTTTGAAATATTTTTATCTGTTTTAGTCTCTTAAATGTTGAATTCACTAAATAACTCCTTTATGAAAACAATGATTGATGTAATATTTTCATAAATCCAGAGAGAGAGAGAGATAAAGAGAAGGAGGGAAAGAGGGGGTTTATTTAGTATCTTAGAACAAAACTGGTCCAAAAGAACATCCAAAATAAGTACCTATGACTTGGAATGACTTTAATATTGAGGCAAAAATCCACTCTATAATAGTACAGAATAAAATTTTTCAAAAAAACTGAAACTTAATATCATATCACTGTTAAAATTTCAGCATATTTGATCTCTTTCCTTTACTCTTATCCTCATTTTCTTTGCCAGTTTTGACTATCATCTTTTTTAATGTGTTATCAATACGCTTGTTTAAAATATTACCTATGAGAAATATTTTCTATATCTTTACTTTGAAAATAGATGATTTGATGTGAACTTAAGGATCTCAAGTTGTACAATGACAAGTTCCCCTATTATTTTTGTCAAAAATATCCTCTGAAGCACAAGGAATGTTACACATATATTTACATATGTAATATTATAGTATATATATTATTATGAATCTTTCTCTATTTTAAGGTAAGTCAGTTAGTAGAAAGACTTTACCACATTTCATGGCATTTTCAATTATTTTAACTTAGATAAGGGAGTTAGAAATACTGTTATAGCAGGGTGTCTGGGTGGCTCAATGGGTTAAGCCTCTGTCTTTGGCTTAGTTCATGATCTTGGGGTCCTGAGATCGACCCCCACATTGAGCTCTCTGCTCAGCAGGGAGCCTGCTTCCCCCTCTCTTTCTGCCTGCCTCTCTGCCTACTTGTGATCTCTCTCTCTCTCTCTGTTAAATAAATAAATAAATAAAATCTTAAAAAAAATACTGTTATAGTAGGTTTATTTTTTATGGAATATATCCATAAGAAAGTTGCACTAAGATAATGCATATGTAAGCATATCTATTGAGGAATATCCTTTAGAGTGTAGTTCTAATTTCTTTCTTCTGGAGAATAATACATAACCTTGTTTGTGGTTCAATATTAGTGTTTCACTTTGATAATATACTATGATTCAGAGATAAAATTTTGTTAATCAGCATGATTTGGATATTGAAATATTCTTATTTCTGTCTCTCTCAAGTTGTTAAATCAAGATGATTATAATTACACACTCTTTTTCCAGATGAATCTTAAAAAAATAAATCAATTAGAATTAACCTCCCAAATTAGAGACATATCCCATGTACATATATCTCTTCAACATTTTATCTTTTTTCCTTAGAACGTAATATGATAATTGTTATTTTACTTCTTTATGATTGTTTTATCTGACTGATAAATTTGAAGCTACTTGAAGAAAAGGATTTGGTAATTATGCTTGTCCTGATATTACTAAATCTAAACCATAGTAGGTGTGTAATAGTTTGGATGCCCAATAAATATTTACTAAATGAATGAATGACTTGCCTTCTGCTATATTTGCCTAGGAGTTGAAAGGTTATTAAATCATTAGCAGTCTTGCTCTAAGTGGACATAATCAGATAACATAGAATATACCATACTCTCTTGATGATGACAGCTTTGTAATAGAGCTTGGACTCTGGAATTGTTATGCCACTGACTTTGGCTTTCTTTTTCAACATTCCTCTGGCTATTCAAGGTCTTTTCTGGTTCCATATAAGTTTTAGGATTATTTGTTCCATTGCTTTGGGGAAAAAAAAAATGACGGAATTTTGATAGGGATTGCATTAAATGTGTAGATTGCTTTAAGTAGCGTAGATATTTTCACAGAATTTGTTCTTCCAATCCATAAGCATGGAACATTTTTCCATTTATTTGTGTCTTCTTCAATTTCTTTCATGAGTACTTCATAGTTTTCTGAGTACAGATTATTTGCCTAGTTGATTAGGTTTATTTCTAGGTATCTTATGGTTTTCGGTGCAATTGTAAATGGGATTGACTTCTTAATTTCTCTTTCTTCTGTCTTGTTGTTGGTGTATAGAAATGCAACTGACTTTTGTGCATTGATTTTATATCCTGACACTTCACTGTTTAATTCCTGTACAAGTTCTAGCAGATTTGGAGTGGAGTCTTTCGGGTTTTCCACATGAGGGAAATAATTACAAATAAAAATAAAAGAACAGTCATGAGTGTACTCCTGCTCTGATAGTGTCTACATGTCTGTTTCCACTAAAAAGGCTAGATAATCCACATAGCTGGTTGTCATCTATAAGGAGTCACTGACCTTCTGTGCTGTACAAACTTTATTTATCTTGAGAAATATATATCTGACCCATCAATTTATCCATCCCAGGATAAAGAAATAGGATGTTGGATGGTTGCACTGGGAAATAGTTATAATTTCCTTTGTTCTCACCTACATGCAATATAACTACTCTGAAGGTTTTTAAATTTTTATACTTCATGCTTAATTAAATTGAAATGTTTGAATGGGCTTTTCAAGGATTAAATTTGCATTCAATAAACATTTATTGAGTGCCATATATGTATCAAACATGATTCTAGGATAAATTAATAAGCAAATTATCATTCTTTGCATTCAACGAGCTCATTTTTTATGGAAAAAGTGTAACAGATGCCGATAAATAAACTCAATGAGAATCCAATCAGCAATACTATTAAATATTTGTTTATTTCATTCCAACCTAAAATATACATTGCAATGGCATGATATAGTTCCTCACAGATTGTATATTAAATATCTATTAGGTATTATATATTACTTAAGTAATATATATTTAAACATATATACTGTATACTTATATATAAGAACATAAATAATTCTATTGTGTATATATTTTAAATATATGACATGTTTATATATTAAAATACAATATATGTTGCAGAGTACACACTTTTAGAAATTTTTATTTCTAAATAAATTTAAGATATTTAGGCTTAAGATATAATGTCAGAAGAAATATTAACAGAAAGTTAATACATCATTGTAAGAATGAGAACATTATCAAGTTTCCCATATTTAGATATTTTTAGTGATAAGTGTTCACATTTTAATTTCACATGACCTCAATTTAAACTGTAGCAGTGTATTTTTGTCTATATTGCATGAAAATACCAGTAGAAAATAGAGAAATTTCAGACAAGTTTTTGCAATAATAATCAACTTGCTGTATGTAAAATTTTTTCATAGAAGTGTCACTCACTTGGCCTTCAGAATCTCATAGTTATTTTATAAATGAAGAATATACTTAAAAAGAAAGTGTACAGATGCCTCCAGTAAATGAATAAAAAGTTAAAAGAAACAACTGTGTTCCTTTCTAAAACTTCCTTTCTAAAAGCATTTTTTTTGAAGATTTTATTTATTTATTTGACAGAGAGAGAGATCACAAGTAGATAGAAAGGCAGGCAGAGAGATCGGGGGAAACAGGCTCCCTGCTGAACAGAGAGCCCAATGCAGGGCTTGATCCAAGGACCCTGAGATCATGACCTGAGCCGAAGGCAGAGGCTTAACCCACTGAGCCACCCAGATGCCCCCCTCTGAAGCATTTTAAATTATTGTGCTCATTGTCCTGTGTGTATGTAAAGCCAGCTATTTGGAGGAGGCAGATGTGATGCAGGCAGGCTGAGTCTGAGAACTCGAGCGTAGGTCCCACAAGTGCAGCCTCAGATGTCCTCAGCTTCACATAGGATAGAAATCAAATGGGAGCTGGAGAAAGTGGAAACGGTTTACTGAATAGTGTGAGTGACAGACAGAACAGAAGATGGAGTGTCTGGGAGACTTGGAAAGGAGAGAAGAATAAGTTTCATTGTTGTTTGGAGCTAGGGCTTTATATTAAAAAAGGGTTTAGGGTATGTGTGCCTCCAGGAATCGAGGATAGGGTCTAATCAAAGGCGAGTGTCAGGAGAACAACAGGTATTATTCTCTCTCTTTCGTGCTCTCTCTCTCTCTCTCTTCCCCCCCCCCCACTAACATATAATGTATTATTAGCCCCAGGGGTACAGGTCTGTGAATCGTCAGGATTATACACTTCATAGCACTCACCATAATACATACCCTCCCCAATGTTCATAACCCAAACACCCTCTCCCTACACCCCACAACCCTCAGTTTGTTTTGTGAGATTAAGAGTGTCTTATAGTTTGTCTCCCTTCCAATTCCATCTTGCTTGATTTTTTCCTTCCCTAACTCCCAAACCCCCCACTTTACCTCTCAAATTCCACATATCAGGGAGGTCATATGATAATTGTCTTTCTCTGATTGACTTATTTCACTCATCATAATACCCTCAAGTTCCAGCCACGTCATTGTGAAAGGCAAGATTTCATTTCTTTTGATGGCTGCATAGTATCCCATTGTATATTTATACCACCTCTTCTTTATCCATTCATCTGTTGATGGACATCTAGGTTCTTTCCATAGTTGGCTATTGTGGACATTGTTGCTATAAACATTCAGGTGCACGTGCCCCTTTGGATCACTACATTTGTATCTTTAGGGTAAATACCCAGTAGAGCAAATGCTGGGTCATAGGGTAGCTCTATTTTCAACTTTTTGAGGAATCCCCATGCTATTTTCCAGAGTGGTTGCACCAGCTTGCATTCTCACCAACAGTGTAGGAGGGTTCCTCTTTCTCCACATCCTCACCAGCATCTGTCATTTCCTGACTTGTTAATTTTAGCCATTCTGACTGGGGTGAGGTGGTATCTCATTGTGGGTTTTGATTTGTATTTCCCTGATGCCAAGTGATTGGAATACTTTTTCATGTGTCTGTTGGCCATCTGGATGTCTTCTCTGCAGAAATGTCTGTTCATGTCCTATATGCATTTCTTGATTGGATTATTTGTTCTTTGGGTGTTGAGTTTGATCAGTTCTTTATAGATTTCGGATACTAGCCCTTTATCTGATAGGTCATTTACAAATATTTTATCCCTTTCTGTCAGTTGTCTTTTGGTTTTGATGACTGTTTCCTTGGCTGTGCAGAAGCTTTTGATCTTGATCAAGTCCCAATACTTGATTTTTATCCTTGTTTTCCTTACCTTTGGTGATATTTCTAGAAAGAAGTTGCTGTGGCTGAGGTCGAAGAGGTTGATGCCTGTGTTCTCCTCAAGGACTTTGATGGACTCCTTTCTCACATTGAGGTCTCTCATCCATTTTGAGTGTATTTTTGTGTGGTGTAAGAAAATGGTCCAGTTTTGATCTTCTGCATGTGGCTGTCTAATTTTCCCAACACCATTTGTTGAAGAGACTGTCCTTTTTTCCATTGGACATTCTTTCCTTCTTGGTTGAAGATTAGTTGACCATAGAGTTGAGGGTATATTCCTGGGCTCTCTCTTCTGTTCCAATGATCTATATATCTGTTTTTGTACAAGTACC
The DNA here is from genome assembly GCF_963455335.1 of Martes martes. Taxonomy (NCBI): domain Eukaryota; kingdom Metazoa; phylum Chordata; class Mammalia; order Carnivora; family Mustelidae; genus Martes; species Martes martes. Next base: position 114,916,989 of record NC_137889.1, read on the forward strand.
ATACTGTCTTGATGATGACAGCTTTGTAATAGACCTTGGAAGCTGGAATTGTGATGCCATTGCCTTTGGCTTTCCTTTTCAACATTCCTCTGGCTATTCAAGGACTTTTCTGGTTCCATATAAATTTTAGGATTGCTTGTTCCATTGCTTTGGGGGGAGAAAAAAAAAAAAGATGGGATTTTGATAGGGATTGCTTTAAATGTGTAGATTGCTTTAGGTAGCATGGACATTTTCACAATATTTGTTCTTTCAATCCATAAGCATGGAACATTTTTCCAATTCTTTGTGTCTTCTTCAATTCTTTCATGAGTATTTTATAGTTTTCTGAGTATAGATTCTTTGCCTCTTTGGTTAGGTTTATTCCTAAGTACCTTATGGTTTTGAGTGCAATTGTAAATGGGATTGACTCCTTAATTCCTCTTTCTTCTTTCTTGTTGTTGGTGTATAGAAATGCAACTGACTTCTATGCATTGATTTTATATCCTGACACTTCACTGAATTCCTGTACAAGTAAGTTCTAGCAGATTTGGAGTGGAGTCTTTTGGGTTTTCCACATAAAGTATCATACATCTGCAGAGTGATAGTTTGTCGTCTTCTTTGTCAATTTGGATGCCTTTAATTTCTTTTTGTTGCTGGATTGCTGAGGCTAGGACTTCTAGAACTATGTTGAATAGCAGTGGTGATAATGGACATCTCTGCCGTGTTCCTGACCTTAGCAGGAAAGCTCTAATTTTTCTCCATGGAGAATGATATTCACTGTGGTTTTTTCATAGATGGCTTTGATGATATTGAGGTTTGTACCCTCTATCCTTACGCTTTGAAGAGTTTTGACCAAGAAAGGATGCTGTACTTTGTCAAATGTTTTTTCAGTATCTATTGAGAGGATCATATGGTTCTTATTCTTTCTCTTATTAATGTATTATATCACATTGTTTGGTTTGTAGATGTTGAAACGAACTTGAAGCCCTGGAATGAACCACAATGTGGTTGTGGTGAATAATCCTTTCAATGTACTGTTGGACCCTATTGGCTAGTATTTTGGTGAGAATTTCCGCATCTGTCTTCATCAAGTATATTGGTCTGTAATTCTCTTTTTTGATGGGATCTTTGTCTGTTTTGGGGATAATGGTAAATCTGACCTCATAAAATGAGTTTGGAAGCTTTCCTTCCATTTCTATTTTCTGGAATAGTTTCAGGTGAATAGGTATTAATTCTTCTTTAAATGTTTAGTAGAATTCCCCTGGGAAGCTCTCTGGCCCTGGGCTCCTGTTTTTTGTGTGATTTTTGATGACTGTTTCAATCTCCTTATTGGTAATGGGTTTATTCAGGTTTTCTATTTCTTCCTGGTTCAGTTTTGGTAGTTTATATGTCTCTAGGCATGTATCCATGTCTTCCAGATTGTCAAATTTGCTGGTGTATAGCTGCTCATAATAAGTTCTTATAATTGTTTGTATTTCTTTGGTGTTGGTTGTGATCTCTCCTCTTTCATTCATGATTTTATTCATTTGGGTCCTTTCTCTTTTCTTTTCGATAAGTCTCGCCAGGGGTTTGTCAATCTTATTAATTCTTTCAAAGAACAAGCTCCTAGTTTCAGTGATTTGTTCTATTGTTTTGTTTTGTTTTGTTTTGTTTTGTTTTGGTTTGGTTTGGTTTGGTTTTGGTTTCTATCTTATTGATTTCTGCTCTGATCTTTATTATTTATCCTGTCCTGCTGTGTTTAGGTTGTCTTTGCTGTTCTTTCTCCAGCTCCTTTTGGTGTAGCATTAGATTGTTTATTTGAGACCTTTCTTGTTTCTTGAGAAAGGCTTGCATCACTATATATTTTCCTCTCATGACTGCCTTTGATGCGTCCCATAGATTTTGAATCATTGTGTTTTCATTGTCATTTGTTTCCATGATTTTTTTTTTCAATACTTTAATTTCCTGGTCGACCCATTCATTCTTTAGTAGGACTTTCTTTAGCCTCCATGTATTTGGGTTCTTTCCAACTTTCCTCTTGTGATCGTGTTCTAGCTTCAGAGCATTGTGTCTGAAAATATGCAGGAAATGTACCCAATCTTTTGGCACTGATTGAGACCTGATTTGTGACCCAGGATGTGATCTATTCTGGAGAATGTTCCCTGTGCACTAGAGAAGAATGTGTATTATGTTGCTTTGGGATGGGATGTTCTGAATATATCTGTGATGTCCATCTGGTCCAGTGTGTCATTTATTTCCTTGTTGATCTTTTGCTTGGGTGATCCGTCCATTTCAGTGAGGGAAGTGTTAAAGTCCCCTACTATTATTGTATTATTGTCAATGTGTTTCTTTGATTTTGTTCTTAATTGGCTTATAGAGTTGGCTGCTCCCATGTTAGGGGCATGGATATTTAAAATGTTTAGATCTTCTTGTTGGACAGACCCTTTGAGTATGATATAGTGTCCTTCCTCATCTCTTATTATAGTCTTTGGCTTAAAATCTAATTGATCTGATATAAGGATTGCCACCCCAGCTTTCTTTTAATGTCCATTAGCATGGTAAATTGTTTTCCACCACCTCACTTCAAATCTGGAGGTGTCTTCGGGTCTAAAATGAGTTTCTTGTAGACAGCATATTGATTTTTTTGTTGTTTTATCCATTCTGGTACCCTGTGTCTTTTGATTGGGGCATTTAGCCCATTTACATTTAGGTTACCTATAGAAAGATATGAATTTAGTGCCATTGTATTGTCTGTAAGGTGACTATTACTGTATATTGTCTCTGTTCCTTTCTGGTCTACTACTTTTAGGTTCTCCCTTTGCTTAGAAGACTCCTTTCAATATTTCCCATAGGGCTGGTTTGGTGTTTACAAATTCTTTTAGTTTTTGTTTGTCCTGGAAGCTTTTTATCTCTCTTTCTATTTTCAATGATAGCCTAGCTAGATATAGTATTCTTGACTGCATTTTTTTCTCATTAGTGCTCTGAATATATCATGCCAGTTCTTTCTAACCTGCCAGGTCTCTGTGGGTAAGTCTGCTGCAAATCTAATATTTTTACCATTGTATGTTACAGAATTCTTGTCCCAAGGTTGCTTTCAGGATTTTCTCTTTGTCACTAAGACTTGTAAGTTTAACTATTAGATGATGGGGTGTGAACCTATTTTTATTGATTGAGGGGGTTCTTTGCACCTCCTGGATTTTGATGCTGGTTCCCTTTGCCATATTAGGGAAATTCTCTACAATAATTTGCTCCAATATACCTTCTGCCCCTCTCTCTCTTCTTCCTTCTTCTGGAATCCCAATTATTCTAATGTTGTTTCATCTTATCATTTCGTTTTATGGTTGTTTCGTCTTACGTCTCAAATTCTCCCCTCGTGGTCCAGTAGTTGTTTGTCTCTCTTTTGCTCAGCTTCTTTATCCTTTGTCATTTGGTCTTCTATGTCACTAATTCTCTCTTCTGCCTCATTTATCCTAGTAGTAAGAGCCTCCATTTTCTTTATCGCATTTCATTAATAGCTTTTTTGATTTTAGCTTTGTTATATTTTAGTTCTTTTATTTCTCCAGAAAGGGCTTTTAGTTCTCCAGAAAGGGTTTCTCTATCTTCCATGCCTTTTTCAAGCCCAGCTAGCACCTTGAGAATCATCATTCTTAATTCTTGATCTGACATGTTACCAAAATCCATATTGATTAGGTCCCTAGCCATCTGTACTGCCTCTTGTTCTTTTTTTTTTTATGGTGAGTTATTCCACCTTGTCATTTTATCCATATAAAAATATATGAATGAGAGAGTAAAATACTAAAAGGGTGGCAATGGCCCCAGAAAAATATATGCTAACCAACTCAGAAGGGACTCCAAATGTAGGGAGAGGAAAGGGGGTAAGAAAAGAAGTTTAAGAAAAATTTAAAAAAATATATATATACATACATATATATATATATATATAGAGAGAGAGAGAGAGAGAGAGAGGTGAATAGAACGGAGCTACCCACTTGATTTTGTGTGTATTTTGGTCTCTTAGAAGAAATTACCTCCCAAAATTTTAAAGAAAGAAAAACTTATATATATGCAATAATAAGGGTAAACACAATGAAGGAATGATGGAATATGACTGTAAGGATGAAAATTAAAAGAGAAAATTCTGAAAAAGGAATTGATAAGATAAGTTTGCTGGAAAAAGAAAGAAAAAGATAGTGCAGAGAATTTGCTGAGGATGGAGACTAGAACAAAGCACCGTGCTAGATTTATGGTATATTTTGATCTATTAGAAGAAATTGTATCCCAAAAATTTTTTTAGGAGAAAAAACCCTATATGTATCAAAAAAATAAAGTTAGATATAAAGAAGGATAAAATATGACTATATAAAATGAAAATTCAAAAAAAATTAAGAAAGGTATTGTTAAGATAAATGTTAAAAAACATTGAGAGGAAAGGAGAAAAGTTAAAAAAAATTAGAATTAGAAAAAATAAAATTAAAAAAATTAATTAACTTTGGCAGTCTAAAGAATCATGAGGAGAAAGTCATGAATCCCATGCTTTGTTTTCCCCTCCTCTGGAGGCTTTCCCCTCCACTGTTCTCTTTGATCAGTGAGCTTGGTCTTTGCTGGATGTTCTTGCTGATCTTCTGTGGGAGGGGCCTGTTATAGTGATTCTCAATAGTGTTTGCCTGAGGTGGAATTGTGCCGCTCTTGCCAGGAGCCAGGCTAAGTAATCTGCTTGGGTTCGCTCTCAGGAGCTTTTGTTCCCTGAACACTTTCTGTAGAGCTCTGGAGGACGGGAATGAAAATGGTGGCTTCCCAATATCTGGCCCAGAGGAGCACAGAGCTCAGGGCCACACTTCTCAGTGCATCCTTGGCAAATGCATTCAATCAATTCATTCATTTAATCACTTCCGTCTCCCTGGCCTCTGTCCACACTCCAAGCTCACCCGGCCTGTGACCAAGTGTTTCTGTCTCTGGCACACAGCCCCATTTGGAGTCTCCATACCCAGCAGATTCCCTGCCATTCTGTTCTTCTCGTGGAGGAAGGTGGGTCTACCCGAATCTGCCACTTGTGGGGTCCCTGCTAAGAGCAGTGGTCCGACTATTCTGTGGATCACAGTTTAAGGTAACCCAAGCTAAGAGCTCACTCCTCATCTCTGTCTCTGTAGCCAGTTTCCCCACTCTGATACCTGTGAACTCTGCAACACTCAGACACCCCCAATCCTTCTGTGACCAAGTGGGACCTGAGACCACACTGTCCTCGTGAAGGCGCCACCCCTGCTTAGCCTCTGGATCAATGTCCTTCAGTGGAGGAGACTTCTAAAATTTCAAATTTTATGCTCTGTTGCTCCACCACTTGCTGTGAGCCACACCCCCCCTGCCCCGTCACGGTCTGTCTTCCCATCAGTTTGGATTCACTTCTCTGCACATCCTACCTTTCAGAAAGTGGTCAATTTTCTGTTTCTAGAATTGCTGCTCTTCTTCTCAATCTCCTGTTGGGTTTGTAGGTGTTTGGAATGGTTTGATAACTATCTAACTGAACTTCTGCTACCAGATGTCATCTCAGTCTGCTACTCCTCTGCCATCTCAACTCCCTTCAATAAGTGTTATTCTATAAATTAACTAAGGTAGGGGTACTGATGCCAACATCAGCTGAAGTTAATGTCTTGGAAAATGTTTGGGATCTGTTTCTCCTTAGGTGTTATCAGGTGTCTGGGGCCTAGGACAAGACTCAGAGAATAGTTAACTTTCTTGCTTCCCCCTTGATGCAAGAACATAACTTCTTTGACTTATTCAGCAGTAAAACATGGAACAAGTGTAAATGGGGCCTAGCAGAAGAACAGCAGAGATGGAACTTTCTAATAATAAAAATCCAAGGCAATACAAAGGCAGTGGGACAAATATTTTGAAAACTTTTTTTAATCAGACATATTTTATTTTAATTTTTTCAACCTTTCTTAAGGACAAAGAGTGAAAAGTACCATATGCCACAGTCACCAGCACACTTAAAAGACAGGAAATTGTGTCTACCAAAACAATTTATTAAATGCTATAGATGCTATTAAATGAAATAGCAATGAAACCAGTTGAAGGTGAAAATGATAGATACATGCCATTTGGTTTTTGACACTGAAATAGAGAAATGCAATAATATCAATATTGAGGAATGACAAGAAAGCCAAGTACAGACAAAGGCCAGGAACTCCTAAACAATTTTCTTCAAAACCATAATTTAATCTTATATTTTCTTCTAAAACGTTATTACATAATAGTATTATCTTTGTGAATAAATTCTTCAAAAGGAGATTTCACTTCTCAATGTTTGCATTGAGTTTTTTTTTTTTTTTTTTTTCTCACTGGTCTACAAGATGAAGTGAGTGTTATGGGTGTCAGGGTATATTAGCTAATTAATTTTATAAGACATCATGAAAAAAAACATGATTCAATAGCTTGGATGCTTATCTTAATATTTTACTGAACTATTTCTAAGCATTAAAAAAAAATAAGCAGAATAGGTATACTATGGATTAAAGAATGAGGGAAAACAAAGCAAGAGTTTGGACCTATCTAAATACATAGTCTACCCAAGTCCCTTAAAGTTAAAAACAATATTAAATATAGTGGGAGAAAGAATGCATGCCATCTAGAGATCAGCAATTATGGAGAATGAATGCCTGGTAGATTCAAAGCAGAGAGAAATCATAAAGACAAAGTAGAAGCCACCATAGGGTAATCGGTGGCACACTGCAGGAAAAGGCCAGAGTGAAGATAATGGTAGATTCAGAGAAATGACTCCCCCAAGTTAACACATACAAAAACAAAGAAACATACAAGTAAAAAAAGTGGTTATAATCAAGATGGTTACAAACTAAACGATTTCAGTGAGAAAAGAGACCCCTTAAGACTCACAGTCTTAAGAAAGTGGGACCCTTTGCAGTGTGGATGTGGGCCCCTAAGTGAAATAGGAAACTGTTTGAGAACATCAACACCTACAGAATGGCAGAAAGAAACCATTCAAACAGGGAAATAGACAAATGTCCTTCATCACCGAAGCAATGGCTCCAAGCCTGAAGCCCTGAGGAATAAAAGAAAGGAAATATGACCCATTAGATAGTAGAAATAACAAGAAACTTAGAAGTGGCAAAACAATATAACAATAACGGAGAAAATAATAATATGGTTATCTGCAACTACTACTATTGACTGAGCACTTATCCCAGGCTTAAATGCTTGATTTGCTATTAATATATTTAATGCTCCTAACTACCAGAGGAGGTAAGTGCTATTTTTTTCCCCAAATGTTGGATGTGAGAAAATAAGATGTAGATACTTAAGTAATTGTCCTTGATTATATGTATATTAATTACAGATGGTTTTTGACTACAAGGGAAGGAAAACAATTAGGTCAATTAATCACATTATCTACCATCAGGAGGTAACAAGAATTGGGGATGTTATTTGAAACCAGGCATTTGATCTTCGGTAATAGATAAAAATAACCACATGCTATTAAGTCTTTAAAAAATATATTATTGATAAAGAATGCCATGTTTTCAGACAAGAAGCAGAGAGAAGATGTTTATACTGTTTTATCAAAATGTTATACTCAGAATATATTATTTTCTACAAATCAGTATGAAGAACAAAAACTAGTCCATAGATAATTAGTTCTGCAAGATACTAATATTTCTAAATATTCAAGATACTTGCCTTACATCTTTTAAACAACATTTCTCAAATATTATTCATCCTTAATAAATATTCCTGAATACACACACAAACCCTTGAAGTTATGCCCCAAAATGATAGTATCAAGTGCATCATAGAATAGGAATGTTAAAAAAAAAAATGCTGAATAAATTTTGATTGAGATCCATTAGCAACTGTTAAAATAGAAGATTATAATCTTCAAAATCTATAGATGGGTTTATCAACACTATCACTATTAATATTAGTATTATTTTTATGGAAGTGATATATACTTTATCTCAAGGTTAAGTTGATTTCTATTTGACATCACATTTTGAAGAAAGGTGTACTTTTTTTCATAACTACAGGTGGGTGTGAAAGACAGAGTTCCTTAATGAAATGGATACTAGATGAATAGTCAGGTCACTTGAATCCTGCCCCTAGTTGCATTACTTTTTAGCTTTGTGAATGTAGGTGGCAAATAAGGCATGTATTGGTTATTGTTTGTTAACAGCTTACAGATTACCCTAACATATATTAACTTATTTGATCCCCACACCATGAATTAGATATCATTATTATCTGTGGATTATCTGAATCAGGTTTAAAACCTAAGCTTACAGAACTTAAATACTTTTACCAAGGTCTCATGTGTGAGGAAAAGGTAAACCCAGAAATAATTTCAAATCTTTGGAGTTAGATACAGTGTTTTGTTTGGTTTTTTGTCACTGTTTTTCGAGAGAGAGAATGAGCTGGGGGTACAGAGAGGGAAAGAAGGAAAGGGAGAGAGAGAATCCCAAGCAGGCTCTGTGCCTGCTCTAGGGCTCTAACTCATGATCCCGAGATCATGACCTGAGCCAAGATCAAGAGTATAACACTTAATCAACTGAACCACCCAGGCATCCCATGACACAGTGTTTTTATTTTATTTTATTTATTTTGTTTTATTTTATAATTTTATTTATGTTCAGTTAGCCACTGTATAGTACATCATTAGTTTTTGATGTAGTATTTAATAATTCTTTGGTTGTGTATAGAACCAGACATAGTTTCTTTAATAGAGCACACCATTTCTCATCCTCATGTTGGGTGTGAAAATCAAATGAAATACCAAAACTAGAGTAATATGTAAACTTTAAAAAAAAAAATAGAAAACAGAGGCTCAATTATTTTCTTAAATAATTTCTAAATACCAATCCTATATTTTGAAATATTAAGTAGATTTTAAAAGGCCCATTGTGTATAACCATTATAAATATAAAATCAACTAATAACAATAATATGCAAACTATTACAGTATAAAAAGAAATGTGAATGTCCCCTTTGCCAGTGCCATGCTCCCTTTCAATTCCCCAGAATCTCCTGTAAATCTGAAGTCACACACTCACATTGTTCTATGGGAATCCAGTTATTGAAAATATGAAATATAGAAAACTATCTAATAAAATGCAATTATGCATTACTATCTGTGATACCAGAAAAATGTCAGGAGTCCGAGGGTAATATGTTTAATATATAATGTCTTAAAACAAGCAGGCAGCAAGTAAATATAATTTTCCACATTTTTTCTGTAAGTTATACATGCTTTTTGAAATGAATTTATAGATTATAAATTCTGAAAACAACTTACAAAGATTTGAACTCTTTAAAATACTGGCCCTTCTTTTGAGTTTTTCACATCACACTGGCTTTTTTATCCTTAGTGAAGTTTTCCTTTTTTAAGATAGAAGAAATGAACTGTAAAGATTTATAGACTATGTCACAGGATTCTTAGAGATTGCTGTTTCCTTTAGATTGCTTCTTTTATGAAAACATTTTTCTTCTATGTCCCAATAAAGTTATTTCTTCTCACTGTGGGTACATATATATTATTTTCTTTTATGAGTAGAATTCAAAATTTTTTCTCACCTTATATTTAAGCCTAGGAATACTACTATAACTACACACACACAAGCATACACACATACACAAACACATACTGCTCTGCTTTAGAAGGCTATCAACAATTTTGACCATTTTTTATTAGAGATAGGCATAATTGAAAAAAAATTTAAAACCTTATCAGTTTTAATAACCTTGGTAATAGGATCCAGAAAGCTTAAAAATAAAAATAGTTTTATTTCTTAAACTTTATTATCTTCTATTGATGGTACTGGATTTTTGAGAACTGAACTCTATTTTTGAAAAACAATTATAAAATAAATCAAATTAACTTTTTGTTAAATATACAAGTCTAGGGCACCTAGGTGGCTCAGTGGGTTAAGCCTCTGCCTTCTGCTCAGGTCATGATCTCAGGGTCCTAGGATTGAGTCCCACATAGGGTTCTCTGCAGGGAGCCTGCTTCCCCCTGACCCCCTGCCTGCTTCTCTGCCTACTTGTGATCTCTCTCTGTCAAATAAATAAAGAAAATCCTAAAAAAAATTTAAATATACAAGTATATTTATGTAAAATACACATTAGAAGATGTATCATACAAATATATTTATTAGAAATAATAGCATGTTTTATAGCATCTTTGCTATAAAATACATTTATGTGGGAGGACATAAAATATAATTATGTAGAATGAACAGTGTAGGAGTGCCTGGGTGGCTCAGTGGGTTAAGCCTCTGTCTTTGGCTCAGGTCATGGTCTCAGGGTCCTGGAATCGAGCCCCACATCGAACTCTCTCCTCAGAAGGGAGCCTGCTTCTCCCTCTGCCTGCCTTTCTACCTACTTGTGATCTCTTTCTCTCTGTTAAATAAATAAAGAAAATCTTTAAAAAATCTTAAAAAAAATATACTGTAAAAGACCTATGCTTATAGTACCATTACTATACTCAATATTACATACATGTTCTCTCTAATTGCAATTTTCATAAGGAAACACAAATATTTGTCACGATAGTAGGAACAAAAATATATATTTGTGTAGTTGTATTTTTTTATATCATACCTGAATATTTCTGTTAAAATTACTTTTTTGTTGTTGTTGTTTGTTTCCCATCTTAGGAATAAATCTGTGGTGGTTTCACATATGATTCTGTGCATAAGACATATTAAGGCCATTTTCAAATGAGAGGTACTTAGCTCAATAGTATATAAACTTGTATATAATATCATTGGCTGCTACTTTAGATAACATGTACTTAATAAGTGATTGGCCAGGACAAGTTATAGTTCTCCTCAGCATTAAGTACCTTGTCTTATCCAATTTGGTAAACTGTCCAACATTTTGTAACCACTTAACAAACTCAAGTTGACCAGTCAGAATAAGTTAAAATTTTGAAGTTAGATTTCATTGCCATAATGTGAAAGCATAATTTAATACTATTTACTGAGACCATGAGATAACTGAGATAACTGAAAGACTCAGTACATCTTCCTAATGCTCTAACAGGTATTTGTAGCATTATTTTAAATGGAAATTTCTTAGTGAATTGAATCTATATATTAACTGTCGGATAATCAACTTTTATAAATAAAATAAATGCTATTTTGTGTAGAAAGACAAAGTTAAAAAGTTAAGATTGATTTTTTTTTGTTTGTTTCTTAAAGATTTTATTTATTTATTTGACAGAGAGAGACACAGTGAGAGAAGGAACACAGCAGGGTGAGTGGGGGAAGGAGAAGCAGGCTTCCTGCTGAGCAGGGAGTCGATACAGGGGTGGATCCCAGGAACCCAGGCTCCCCTAAAAAGGTAAGATTTAATTAAAAGTGACACTCCTTAACAATGAGACATTTTATATTTAAATATAATTGACAAAATAAAGTTGGTAAATTTTACCACAAATGTAGACTTTAAAAAATATGTTTTTGATCCCTTGTGCTTTTCTAGTTTTCAAGCTACATTCTTATTTTATAAGACAAGAATTTTATTTTGCTATAATCAGAATAAGTTCATCATATTCTCCTCTTGATGTTCCTGTCTATTCCCCATATTTATTTTCATCCTTTTAGGGATATGATTCTGAGGGAAGGATTACAGTGTTCTCTGGCTCCCGGTTTCATATATATATATATATATATATATATATATAATACATACTATATATAATGTATATATGTATCATATATAATATTATATATATATACACACACATACTATCTCTGTATCACGCTAAAGCACACTAAGGCAAATACATATATGTATTATATATATGTATATTATACATACATATATTCTGTCACATGGAAAGGTGGAATAGTTTTGAGAAACAGCTTCAACTTCTCTACTGTGGTAAAAAAAAAAAAGAAAGAAAAATCTGTCAATTATTATACATGTTCAACATAAACACATGGAACATGATCTAATGAATATTTATAACTCAAAATTTAAAGTAGTTTGTGATATGAGCATTGGAAATGTGATGCAACATTAATAATCAAAAGCAACATCAACCCATGTGTTTAGGAGTTTAAGAGATTCAACTTTAACTCAACTTTAAGCATTTTATGTATACATGAAATTAATATAAGAAATACCAAACCTTCATATCTGATACAAAAATGACTTAGTGGAGCCACTGTAGTTAATAAAAATTATATGAGACACATACTTTAACTAGGATGGTCTATCAGGGATTAAATTTACATTCCTCATAACAATAAAAGTGGAAAATATATAAAATGATGGTTTTCCTGATGCTGGGCATGAGGCAGTGGTGGGGATGATTACTGTATAAAGGGAAATAAAAGGAAAAAACAAACAAACAGGATAATCACCATTATCCTAACATACTGTCTTTGCAGAGACTCTAGCACCTGAGGTGCAGAAATGTCAAATCAAATTTAGCTAAAGATATAAATTTGTATACTCAAGAAGTTAAACTAACTTGGTGCAGGATAAATAGAAAGAAAGAAAGAAAAAAGAAAGAAAGATAGAAAAGGAAAGAAAGAAAACCTGCACAAAAACACATCATAGGGGCACCTGGGTGGCTCAGCAGGTTAAAGCCTCTGCTTTTGGCTCAGGTCATGATCCCAAGGTCCTGGGATCCAGCCCCACATCGGGCTCTCTGCCCCGCAGGGAGCCTGCTTCCTCCTCTCTCTCTGCCTGCCTCTCTGCCTACTTGTGATCTCTCTCTGTCAAATAAATAAATAAAATCTTAAAACACACACACACACACACACACACATCATAAGTCAAACTTCTGAAACTAAAAGCACAGAAAAACTCTTTAAAGCTTTGTGAAAATAATGACACCTTATGCATAAGGGGAAAACAATTTGACTGAAAGGGTAGTTTTCATCAAAAACCATAGAGACCAGAAGGAAATGAGAGAACATTTTACAAATGTTGAAGATAAAGATCTTTCAACCTAGAACCCTATTTTAAGTGAAATTATTTTTGAGGAATGAAGGTGAAGAAAGACATTCTCAGATAAGGGACAACTTAGAAAATTTGTCACCAATAGATCTATATTAGAATAACGGTTAAAGGAAGTTCTCTAACTAGAAAGGTAAATGTTTTTTTATAAAAGGAAATTTAGAATATCAGAAAGGAAGAAAGATCATAGTGAGCAAATATATAGGTAAATACAATGCACTTTCATTCTCCTTTTGAGTTTTCTAAATTATATTTGGCTGGTGAAGCAAAAATGGTAACACTAGGTGATATGTTTTTAATGTACATAATACAAATATTTAAGACACATAATAAAATTGAGGCATTAAAGGAATTATTTAAAAGAAGTAATATTCTACACTTTAAAGTGATGGAATGACTAAATCATGAAGGTGTGATAAGTTATATATACATAGTATAACACCAAGAGAAGACATTAAAAAAGTGTAGAAAATAATATACTCCAAAGTATTATAGATAAATCAAAATGGAATTATAAAATATGTCCAAGTAACCATAGGGTAATAGGAAAAGGAGACAGAAAATCAGTGAGAATAAATGGAAAAAAATATGCAGAAGACTTATCATAACAATAATTACTTAAAAGCAAATGGTCTAAATATATCAATTGAAAAAGGAGGGCAGTATAAATAAATAATAACAACAACAACAACAATAACAACAACAACAAAAAAAACATGACCTAGCTATATTCTATCTATAGGAGACTCATTTTAAATATATTCATATAGCAAGTTGGATGGAAAAAGATAAATCATACAAATATTAATCAAAAGAAAGTAGAAAAAAGCTATAGTAATGTGAGATAAATTAGGGTTCAAGGAAAGAACACTATGAGAGAGAGAGTAAATAATGCTAAAAGAGTCAATCCAACTAACCAAGGAAACAAATTCTAAATGGGTATGTGGTACATAACAGAGCTATAAAATATTTGAAATTAAAATTGCTAGAACCATGAGTGGAAATAAATCCATAATTATGACTAAAGACTTCAACCTTCCTCTTTCAAAAATTAGTAGAACAACTACAGAGAAGATCAGTGTGGATATAAAGAACTGAATAATACCATTAACCAACATGATCCAATTGACATTTATAGACCAATCCACCTAACAACAACAGGATATTCATTCTTTTCAATCAACTACAGAACATATACCGAGATGAACAAACCTCAAATGTGAAAGAATTGAAGTCAAAACTTGTTATCTTACTGCTATGATGAAAACAAAATCAGCTAAGGAAAAAAAAAAAAAAAGAATTGAGGTCAAAACTTGTTATCTTACTGCTATGATGAAAACAAAATCAGCTAAGAAAAAAAAAAAAAAGAAAGGAAAGAAAGAAATTACACATGAATATCTCTTATGACCCTCAACTCAAAAATCTGTAACCAAAATATAGAATTCAGTAATATACTCCAGGACCAGATGGAATTTATTCCAGGAAGTTGAATAAAGTGTTTCAACATTTGAAAAGTCAGTCAATGTAATGCACAATGTTGACAAGCTATGTAAATAAGAAAAACCATGTGGTCATATACACTGATACAGAAAAATACGGATGGAAAAATCCCCAAATTAATACGCTGAGTTTGCTTGTAGATGTAGGGAAGGAACAGAATGGAAGAGACACAGATAAAAGCTAGGTTCTCTAAATACTATTTGGGTTATAGGCTAAATAACAGTAGTATTTTACGTTAACCTAAAATTAAATTTAAAATACTTCTAAATATAAAAAGCAGAGTGACATATATCAGTATACCTGTATACAATTTCTGTTAAAATCACAAAGGGATGACTAAAAATGACATTTAAATGAAGTAATTTTGACTTTGCTGCTTTGTGAAATAAGAAAGAATTTTTTAAGAAGTAAAATAATGTTTTTAGTAATCATTGGTATTGCTATTATGAAAAATTAGATTTAAGTGTTATGTTAATGTTATTAGGAACCAATATTTTTAGTGTTAGAGAAAAAAATGTGATTATAATTTAGGGGTTAAATAGAAATCTTAGTTCAACATTATGGTGGATTAAATATTTGATCTTATGATTTAATAAAAAGTCAATATGCCTATCAACTTAAAAGTCCTTAAAAAAAAAAAAAAAGACCAACATAGTTTTAATGCACATCAGTAGGTGATTAATTTCTAGGTAATTTGTTCTGTAAGTTATTACTGGAATCAGCCGATTCCAAGTCTATTGCAAGAAATGTACAAAGATCTCTAAAGGAACTGAATGGAGGAGACAGGGATAAATACTAGGTTCAATGAATACAACTTGTGTTATAGACTAAACACAGTAATGTTTTACATGAATATAAAATTAAATTTTAAAATTTTCTAAATATAAAAGGGAGAATCACAAAAATAGTCTACCTGTATACAATTTCTGTTAAAATCACAAAGTATAAAATCTGAGCTCTCTTGTTTTACTAGAAAACAAAATTACCAAAGCCTATTCAGAACTCTTCAAAAGGATGGAGAAGTCAACTTAAAGAGTTTTCATTAGTCAGGGATGTGGCAATTTGAGAAACTCTTCAGTGCAATCAAATTTCAGTAAAAAAAAAAAAAAAAAAAAAAAAAAGAAATGCAAGAAAAAATATCAGAATTAGGGGGTGGCTGGGTGGCTCAGTCAGCTCAGTCTCTGCCTTCAGCTCACGTCATGATCCCAGAGTACTGGGATCAAGTCCACAGCAGGCTCCCTGCTCAGGTGGGAGTCTGCTTCTCCCTGTACTCCTCCCCCCTGCTTGTGATCTCTCTCTCTCAAATAAATAAATAAAATCTTTTAAAAAATCAGGATTAGGTAATTTATAGATAAAAGAAATATAAGAGACCTAAAGGCAATTACAGCGATGTTTGTGTTAGACCCTAATTGAGTAAACAATGTCAATTGGGGAAATTTAAACACTAGAAATTATTTTTAATTTTTGGTGTGATAATGATTTGTTGTTAAATATGTCTATTTTCTAGACATAACTACTAAAACACTTACAGATGAAATAATAGAATATTTAGCATTATATTAAATGAATTCAGTAGGGGGCAAAAGACAGTGTATAGGGGATATGAATTGAAAGTATGGGCTAAGATCCAAAAACTTCTACAATTTAAAATTTCAGGATAAATATATATTTTTATTTTACTGACCTCTTAAGTTTTGTGTATTTGCATTTTTTCCATATTTTAAACCTAGTTATAATGTATTAAAACCTGAGAAAGAATAATATACTTGAGACATTGTTAGAGATACATTGCCCAAATATCCCAAATTATATTAATTACTCTTAATCTAGGTTATAGGAAAAATATTTCAGTTACCTAAATAAAAAATAACCATTTGTATAAAAAACTCAAAGATGATCATGTTATCACAAATCATCAGCTCGTGGTTGAGAATAAGTACTCACTATGCATATAGAAGTTTAGATAAGTAAGCAGGGCTTAGTTTTTAGAAGGAATAATGATGCATAAGCATTATTATGTTAGGGTGAATTTTATTTTTGAAAATAAATATATTTTATATACTCCTCTCTCATACTCATGTGGAAAAGAAACATCATATGAAAAAATTAGTAAATTTATATACTTACATATTTATAAATGTATAATTCTTACTCCTGACCTGAAGCTGTGTGAAATTATATTAGAAAATACAAAAGATTTTTTTGCAAATGACTACATTATACTAATATATGAAATAATAATTCTGACTCTAAAGATGAATTTTTTGAAATGCAATGCATAAAAGTTAATGTTAGATTTTTCTATGTGTAATTTGACTTCAATATTTTATTTTTTTAAATGTGTAGATGATTATGAATGTTTACTTTGAGGCTATTATGATTTCTGAGATTTTATAAAGCACTGTCATTAAAATGTGAACTTTCAGTCTACTTAGCAAGAAGTAGTTATATAATAAAATATTTTACTTTATAAAATTTTATACAGTATTATTGCATATCAGTTTATTTAGTTTGAAAATTTTATATCATACATATTCTGCATATAAATTAAGCATATTTTCATTCCCCTGTAGAATATATTCCTGTATTATTCATGGGTAGTCCTATTGACAGAATAAACTTTTCTAACAAGATAAAAAATTACATTTCTGGGCGCCTGGGTGGCTCAGTGGTTTGGGCCTCTGCCCTTGGCTCAGGTCATGACCTTGGGGTCCTGGGATTGAGTCCCACATTGGGCTCTCTGCTCGGCAGGGAGCCTGCTTCCCCGTCTCTCTCTCTGCCTGCCTCTCTGCCTACTTGTGATCTCTCTGTCAAATAAATAAATAAAATCTTTAAAAAAAATCACATTTCCAACATATTTCTCACACTTTTAGTAACTATAATTCTTTCTAAAAAAGAATCCTATTTCTAAAAAAAAAAAAAAAATCCCATTCTACTGTATTGTCATGCAGACCATTATTAAAATTGTTCTTCAGAACCTTTGTTTTTCCATATTACCATCTATATTTGAGTTACAATAAAATGTATAAGAGGATACACAAAAACTGACTTATCCACTGAATACTTATAGTATTTAAAGCATTAATAGAATATATAATAATTACTAAGAATTGCTAAAATTTTGAGACAATAAAAACCCTCATTTATTTTAAACATTCACATCATTGCTATTTTGCCTGTTCTCCTAGACAATCTGCATGCAACTAAGGCCTTTTTGGAGGGAGATAAATCACTGCAAAACTTCTCATGATTATGTGCTTCTGGGTTTTTTTTTTTTTTTTTTTCCCCCTTTGGAGCAGACACATACTAGATAGGAAGGATATTTTTGGAAGCAGTTGTGGTGGCTGTCATGACTAGGCTCATCACTTTTATCATGGGAACTTTACCAGTACACTGCCAACATCATGATTCTATCGACAAGACAATCTATAAACTGATGGAAGTAGAACAGAAAAATAAAATGTCCATGCTTCTGGAGAGTAGTCAAATTTACCCAAAGGTATGAATGGTCAATGCATGGATCATGATAAAACAATTCCGTGGTCTGTGAAATAGAGAATCATGATCACTTGTAATTACATACAAAACATTCTTATTATTTTATCCTATTTTTATGCAATTAGAAATAAAATTTGTATTACTATGTGGAAAACAAGGGCAATTAAAGTACCAAAAAATGAAAAGAAAATGGCAGAATCAAGTATATTGAAATTGTTCATAAAAAAAGATGTTTTTTAAGTCATTTTTTCTGCATAAGAATTCATTTCTGTACATCTAAAATTACTGTATTAAGCCAAGTTTTTAAGTCAAATGCTTTGTTATAGAACTTCAAAGCAGAATAAAACAATTTCATCTCATTATCACTAGTCAGCAAAGTAACATCTGTTTTGCTGTTCAATTTAGCTTCTGAGGTTCAATTCTGAAGTCTCTATAAAATAAAATTATTCTATAGCTGTACTGTGCATTTATGCATACAGAAAGCCTCTAAACTTGTAGTTTTTGAGCCCTGATACTTTAATTTGTTTTTTTTTTAAATAAATGTTACATAACACATAAAATTATCTGCACAAATTCCATTTTTTTAATCTGAAATCCTGGACTTGTCTGTATAAATGTGTATGCAAGATCACATTTACCTCAGCAACAAAAGCGAATTCTTTTCTTCCCTGTTTTCTGAGTCTTTCTAATAACATTGCACTTTTAGATCTCTTGCAATTTGTTATGCAAACACTTTGCCTATTTTTCACCTGCATTACTTTGTACAACTATTGTAAAGAAAATGAGTTTTAGGAAACATGAAAGCTAATCTGAAACTCCACTTTCTAACATGTGGCATATTGGCTGTTTATAACTTACATGCTATAGGAAGCATTTGGCCCCTGAATACTCAAAGCAGAGAAATAAAGGAGACTATTCAGATTATTGGAAAAGGATTAGCGGTAAAATTAGGCAAAAGTGTGTGCTTCTGTACCTGCTTGATTAGTCTGCACTTCTGACTGCCTGCATTATGAAGATAACCCCATCTCTGCATTGTGCTTCATGAAGCCATTAAGAAATTCAGTCTTTTCTTATTTTAATGCTTAATGAAGTAAATAAGTGTATGATGGCTTTATGGATTTTCCTCACCAGCACAATAAAATCAGCTTCAAAAGAATTCATTATATGTCACACTGCTTTAGCTTCCTCAGTATTATTTGTATAAACAATTATCTTATTGCTACACTTTTTTCTGAAATAAAATAAAATATCAATGCCATTTAATACATTTGTCAATAATTCCTAAATAACTGCTACCAAAAGCAAAGCTTTTTCTTTTATAAATTAGTTAGATCATACTAAACCAAATAAAAAGGGTGAAACTGTGTTACAGGATATATGAAATATGGGCAAAACATAAGTATCCTGCTGTCTTGATGATAAATTCAGATAACCTCAAACTTATTTTAGCTAGGGTAATTTCTATCAATCATGAAGAAGGTTGAGATGCATAAGTCAATTTTGCCAGACGCACAGACTACTCCATACCAAGAAGGCCTAGCAGGGAAGTTGTATCAAGAAATTTATCACAAGTGTTTTGAGTTAGAGGAATTGAAATGAACCCACTATGTTCATATGTGTATATGGGTGTATATTGTATATATGTGTGTATATGTATATATATACTATATATATATAGTATATATGTGTATGTATACATATCATATATATGTATATGTATATATACATATCATATATATAACAAAAATTTAATACATGTAAGAACTGGTTGGTTATTTATATATGACACAATATGATACAGCATATGCCTGTGCAAATAAATGAAACTCTAGTATAAATCATTAGAATTTCATTTGCTTGCAGTTAGATGTTGCTATCATTCAGCAGTATTTTTAATCATTGAGAAATATGGATTCCACTTGAAATTATTTCTTCATGTACTTGCATTTCTCTCTTTCAGGATTAAACATTTAATTGTCTACAATATCATGCACATAATTTCTATCATTTTATCCAGTCTGGTGAATAAGGAAAATCATTCATGGACTGCTCTCTGTTCATCTCTTGGACTTTTCTGAAATTTATTGTTATTATTTATAAAGTATTTATAAATGCTGAGAATCTTCCAAGTATTTTGTATATTGTGGCAGCAAAGAATTGGTTTGGTTGCACACAAGAAATAATCCAAGTAGAGTAACTTAGGCAAAGAGAGGTATGTTTTCCTTGATAAAATAAAACAAATTAGTCCAGAGGTAGGCATTCCAACTAGTGCACAGGGTTCCACGCTGTCATTAATGTTCTAGATAATTTCCATTTTTTGGATCCATCATTCTTAAAGTTTTGATTTTATTGTCCAAAGATGCTCAGTCCCCCAAGTATCACAAAAGTATGCTGAATTTGAAAATGAGAATAGGAAACCAGTGACAGGTGATGTCAGATGATTCTGTCCTTCTTTTAGAGCATTGTAGGAGTATTCTCACACAATGACTTCTGCTTCAAACCATGTTGTTAAAAAGAACTGTGACACATGACCACCCATGTCTGTGAAGGAGGTTGGAAGATGGAGTTTTTATCTGTCCACAACAGAATTAGGAATCTTTTAAAAATAGAAAAAGGGGGGATTAGAATCTACATTGAGCATCAAATCAATTCTATACAGTAGGCACTAATCACAACTGATTTTTTTTTAAATGTTAGGAAAAATTCAAGTTCTATAACCTAGTTATACAGCTAATAAGAGCCAGAGCCAGGACCCCAATTAATGTGATCTAATTCCAAGAGCCAAAGTAATAAACCTAGTTCTGGGAGTTCTTTCCTGATTAAAACCTTGTTGAAAGATCACACTTTAGTTGTTACTAAACCTTTGTAAACAAAAATACAGTGCTGCTACTCTGTATTCCCAAACTCCTTCTGTCCAATAGATCTCATTCCGACTTATTATTTTTTTAGAATATTAAAAAAATCCTACTTTTTCAATAACCTCGAGAGTCCCTCTTATATTGCATTCTTTAGTGTATATTTCTGGTGTTAACTCTCTATCTTTGACTAGGCATTCTTTTATAACTTATTATTGCTGTTGTTGGGAGTGTTCATGGGAGAGATTTTGTTCATCTTCCATTTTATTTACTTAGATATTAGTGTGAGCAATATATGTGTGACAAGGTTATGTTAGTTCACATAACTTAAAAATAATAGCTTGTTTTATTATTTAACCACTCCTATCAATTTGCTCATAATTGTTTTCTTAAAAAGGAAGATTTTATTTTTAGAAAAATGTTTTAAAAATTACAAATATTTACTGAATAAAGAATGCATGTCACCATTCTAAAAACAATAGTATTTTAAATTAAGTGGTATAAAACTGAATCTATTTTTGTCTTTGAGGAGTTTATCATCAATCTTTTATAAAATTCATAGAGATATGTAGCTTCTTTTTTCCAAGATTAACACTGAATTATTATT
Source organism: Martes martes (assembly GCF_963455335.1). Lineage (NCBI taxonomy): Eukaryota > Metazoa > Chordata > Mammalia > Carnivora > Mustelidae > Martes > Martes martes. The sequence continues at coordinate 114,938,379 of NC_137889.1, forward strand.
TTTTAATTCTACATTGAGATTTTTGGGACAGTGAAAATGCTCTGTATGATACTGAAATGGTAGATACATATAATTATACATTTGCCCAACCACAAATAATGTAAAACACCAAGAGTGAACACTAAGGTAAACTATAGACTTTGTGTGATTATATGTCAACGTAGGTTCATCCTTGGTAAAAAAGAAAAAAAAAAAAAAGTACCATTTAGCTGAATGATGTAGATAAAGGGGAGACTATGCATAGGTGGGGCCAGAGGGTATATGGGAAATCTCTGTAGCTTCCTCTCAAATTTGTTATAGTCCTAAAACTGCTATAAGGAGTCTTTAAAAAGAAAGAAAATATTGTTAAAAGAATATATGGAGAATTAGAAGAATAAAATGCCATTGCATTAAACAAAAACAAATGGTGCATGTGAATAATCAATAAGCTTCCATAAAGGTGAGTGAGCAAAACTTAAAAAAATCTGAAATGGATATTCTTCCTTAAAATGGATAGTGAATTGATTCCAGGAAAAAGGAAACCTGATAAATTAAAACACCCTTCATAATCCATACCTCATATATCTGCTTCTTTGATTAACCCTTGATCTTTCAAATTAAGCTGCCTACAATTTATAGAGCTAATCCAAATCATAGAGTATAGAATCCTACATTTACTCTTTGTCTATTTAAAGTTCTATTGTTTTTTTTTTTTAAGTCAGGTTTATTTATTTATTTGTTTTTAAAAAGATTTTATTTATTTATTTGACAGAGAGAGAGAGATCACAAGTAGGCAGAGCAGAAGGCAGAGAGAGAGGGAGTAGCAGGCTCCCCGCCGAGCAGAGAGCCCAATGCGGGGCTCAATCCGAGGACCCTAAGATCATGATCTGAGCCGAAGACAGAGGCTCAACCCACTGAGCCACCCAGGCGCCCCTTAAGTCAGGTTTATTGATGCATATCTAAAGATAGTGAGATCTGCCCCATACATTTATGGCCATGTAATGCCACTATGTTACTTTTAGTATGCAAGTCCTATACAAAGTTCTCACAAACCCCATTGATTCCATTTCCTCCCCCATCAGAGGTCTTTGGCAATCACTGATCTGATTTCTGCTCCTCATATATTTGCCTTTTCCAGAGTGAATAAATAAAAACAAAATCATGCAGAATACAGCTCACATGTATAGTTGTCTTCACTTTATAGAATGCTTAGAGCTATGTCCATGTTTTTAATGTAGTAGTAGTTCTACTCCTCATTACTGCGTAGTAGTCGGTACTATTGGTGCCCTGCAATGTTTCTGCACTCGCAGTTGATGGATATTTGGATAATTTCTAGTTTGGGGTTATTAGGAACCAAGCCTATGTGTATATTCTTGTATAGGTCCTTAGATGGATTTAAGGGTTTATTCCTCTTGAGCAAATAGTAAGAGTATGTAAAACAGAACAAAATAAGTTTGCCAATCCCTCTTTTAAGGGACCAAAGGGGCCCTTCAAAAAAATAAATTTATTTATTTGAAAGAGAGAGAGAGAGAAAGAGAAAGAGAGAGAAAATGAACAGGGGAGGGGCAGAAGGAGAGGAAGAGGGAGAATCCTTAAGCAGACCCCCTGCTGAACTCAGAGCCTAAGGTGGGGCTGAATCCCTGGACCCTGAGATCATTACCAAAGCCGAAATCAAGAGTTGGATGCTCAACTGACTAAGTTACCCAGGCGCCCCCCAAAGGAACCATTTTTAAGAGACTTTTGCCCATGCACCAGATCTATCCTGCTGCTAATTTTTGTAAATGAATAATCACTCCCACCTTCTAGCCTCCCCTGCCAAAATGTCCACATCTTACTCTCTAGAGCCTATGAAAATTTTCCTTGCATAGCCAAAGGGACTTTGCTGATGAGATTAAGGCTTTTAAGATTGGGAGATGATACCAAACCCTGTGAAATCACAAGAGTAAGAGTGAGGCAAGAGAATTAGATTACATACCAGGAAATGTTTCCATGAAGCCAAAAGGGCAGAGTGATGTGAGGAAGAGGACCTGAACTCAGGAATGCAGGTGGACTCTAGAAGCTGAAAATGTAAGGGAACATATTCTCCCTTGAAGGCAGGAGTAGGAATGCAACTCTGCTGACACTTTGAGTCTTAATTTCAGATATCCACAAATATAAATACATAAAGTTGTGTTACTTTCAGCTACTAAGTTAGTGTTAATTTATTACAGCAGCAATAGGAAATTAATACACCCATTCATTTATATATTTCTATGGCTGCTTGTGCATTACAGAGGCAGAGTTGAGTCCTTGTTCCAGAAACTATAAATCCTGCAAAGTATAAAATATATACTTTCTACTCCTTTATAGAAAAAATTCTGTAGATCCTTATCTTAAAATGAGGACTTTCTCTCCATTCCAATTTCATAAAACATTATTTCAAATATCTATTATAATACCCCTTATATTTATCAGTTTTCATAGCTATTTGTGCATATATATGTGTGTTCTACTATACAATGAATTCTTTAAATGTGCCAAAACTTGCTTACATGTTTTCTTCTTCACACTAGTAGTTTACTTTCTTGCATGTATTGGTGTTCTAAAAGTATTTATGGAGTAATAAAAGTTAGAAAAATATTTGGAATAAAATCTTTCAATTTATGGTTATTGTGTAGCTCTGGTTGACTCCTTATAAGTTTTTTATAAGTTCATTATCTAGATATTAATTAGACCTACATTGATATGTATTTAAATTTCGTGTCAATATAACAAACACCAAAAAGAACAGAAACTCATCTTGAAATTTTTATTTAAAAGTCTATTTCTCTTTACACTTAATAAAAAGCCTACTAGATAATGTGATATTTGAGGAAAGAACTTAAAGAAATGAGGGAAAGAAAGTACAGATAGCTAGATGATGAAATCCCAGGCTGAGGAAAACAAAGTGTTCCAGTCAAGAGTCTCCACGAAATGTGAGATTGAAGCAGAGTATGTACTGATACATATTCAACAGAAATCTTCTAATTTTTAAATCTCTATTATTTCTATATAAATGTTATTCCATATTTTACATAAATATTGCTTATTTGCATATAATATGTATTATTCCATAATCTATATAAATATTATTCTATATTATTTCTATATAATTTTTGTCTATATAATTACATAATTTCCAGTAATAGAAAATCAGTTATAGGGCTGCCTAGGTGGTTCAGTCAATTCAGGGCCTGGCTCATGTTTTCAGCTGCAGTCGTGATCTCAGATTCCTGGGATGGAGCCCCAAGTTAGGCTCTGCACTCAACGAAGAGTTTGCTTGAGGATTCTCTCCCCTTTCCCTCTGCTTCTGCCCACTCTCACTCACACTTTCTCTATCTGTCATACAAATAAATAAATCTTTTAAAAATAGATTTATAGTTACTTATAGCTATAATATATATGGATTTTAAAATCAAAACTAATTTAATTTTCAAGAATATGAAGGCATTAGTAGTTATAAGAGTACTCTATTAGAATTTCTTACGCATTTATTTTTCAGATTACATTGCATGAGCTAAGCAGCTTTCTTCATAGTAATTTATACACTTGATCTTAGCCAAAAGGCCGAGAAGCGATTCTTCATAGTAATTTATAGAATGGATCTTAAAGATACTTAAACAGAATGGAGAGATACCTTTAGAGAGAGTAACCAAATACAGCCACGTGTCCTAGGATGGATAAATATGTCAGTCTTTTATTCATATAACAGATAAACATTAAAAGGATAGTTCTAATCTGCCTTACATCTTCTAGATATATTTCTATGACAGAAATATTTAAGAAAGCCAAATTGCTACAAATTGGTAAAGCAGCACCTGAGATGATCGTAAATTTTAAAAAGATTGTAATTTTTGAGTTGCGATTCTAAAATCAAATTTCAGACAGTGAGAAAGAGATTAAAAACTTCTTGAGAAACCCATCAATCAAAACTACTCTAAACTTAAAAGACCTTGTAAAATGTCTAATATTCAGGGTATTCTTGCAAGGTGTTAATTGGGTCACTTTGCTCCAGCTAGGTTAAAAAAGGTCCCTTAGCTTCTAGCTAGGTGATAATTACATTCATTCTTCTAAAATAAAATGCCTTAATGTGGGTAAAAAATACTTCACACCTAGCTAGACAAAGGCTGAGTAGAACTCCATGAAGTATAATGAGAGCCAATTGAATTAGAACAATGAAATTTATACCTGCACATAATTAGCATTATAACAACCTTTTATTTGTGCATAATTAGTGGTTTTGTATTGGGTTGATTATTAAATTTTAATCAAAGAGTTGCTGTGGCTTTAGCCTCTAACACAATTTTTTATTTGTTATTTTTATTTCCTTAAGAAAGTATTCATTTGATTTTTTTCTATTTAATTTTAATCTCCTTATGAAATAAAATGCCTTTCTAAAGTTTTTCTAAATATGGGATTCTCAGTGACTTTTTTTTTTCTTTTTAGCAATGTCTTTTATAATTCAATCTCATATATTTTATTTTCTAATTCTAGTCATTATTTTTTTCTTTGCAGCCTTGGCTATCAATCACACTTTAAAAGTGATTTTCCCTTTATTTCGTACCACAGTTCCTGTTTTGCTGTTGGACACAAGCAGTTCTAAATATGCAGGATACATTGTTTTCAGCAGCAAAAACTTGTACATTTGTCACTACAGAATGTTTCTGTGAATAGGACTTTTCCAATCTGTTGGGAGACAGATAAGTCAGTGACAATTCTACAAAACTGGGACTTTTTTCCACCTCCAGTATTCCTCCCCCACTCCCTGCAAGGCTTTGGTTCTTCATGGCTACCACAGTTTGTGAGGCTTCTGGATTTCATGTGACAGATCTGAATAGAGGAGAATGAAAGGGTACCACAAACCCAGGAAACTTTCCAAATTTCAGCAGATTTTCCTGAGTAAACACTTGTCCTATTTTTGCAAGTATTTGACAGATTTCCAGAATTCTGAAGAAGCTGATTTTAATGAACTTTGTCTCCTTCTCCCTTTCTATGGAAGGATGCATATGGAGGTCCTCACTCTGCAATTCCAGAAATCTTGCCACTAGTTCAGACTTTTAAATTAGAACTGTTCCACTGCACCCATATGAAAACTGAAGAAGGGGAAAATTGAAAACTGCATTTTAGAATCTGAAATTTAATGGAGTGTCTTGCCTGGAACTATAATTTTAGGAGTCAACATAGAGATAATATGTTACATCATGAGATCATGAAGGGAAAAACTAGATGGGAAAAAGAAGTGGACTAGGAGTTACCATAGCCTCTTCAGGATGCGTGCTTCAAACACAATCCTAGAAATTCAGCCCACATGTCTAACTGAATTCCATTCTATGTTAGATGCTTAGAATCTTCTCAGACAAGCATACTCCATGAAATAAAATGCTTTCCTAAAGTTTTAATTATTTTACATATGCAGATAGGTTGAATATTTCCACAGTAACAAATGTACTTCTGAGTCAATCTTAGGTTGTATTTAGTTCTAGAAAATACTCTTCATTATGGATGTGATTTTTAAATATGTCCAATGTATTTGCTAATATTTTATCTCATTAGAGAATGAAAAAAAAAGTTTGAGAAATGCCAAAAATTTCATTATCAACTTGGCTTCACAATTTTCACTCAAGTAATACTGACTGATACCCTCAACTTCTATAGGCATATTTTTAGCTATTATATATACAAAGTGTACTTCTGAGAAATATAAACTCACTCTTGAGACTTACCACATGAGCAATCCTTTGTGTTCATACCCAACATTCATGTGCCACTTCCAATATGATGAGGAAAGATCTTTATTTCACCCTCCATCCAAATGCTTTGAAAATCAACTCGATAGATCAGATATTACTTGAAATCTTCTAAATAGAAAGGTATTTAATCCAGGGTATTGGTATTAAAAGAAGTCAAAGGACTGGGAGAACAAGAGTGGAGAATATGTTAATCCAGAGCTCAGATTGCAGATACCATGTTGAAGGAGCACATGGACCAGCCAGCCCCACAGAGTCACTGCCACAAACACATGGATCCTACCCAATCTCATTTTCCCTAATCTCATGTGAATGTCTCCTTTTTTCAGACCTCAAAGGAACACACAGTGGCAAGGAAGTCTGGCAAATATATTTGATGGGAGAGGAAGGAGCAGAAACCCTGGCACATGTAAGTAATGACACGAGACCTTCTCATTTTTATGTCATATCATTTATTTTGGTTTCCAAAAGCCAAAGCAAGAAAAACAAACAAACAAACAAACAAACATAGATTTTATTATGTGATAAAAAATATGCAGGCTATCATAAAAAATGAATAAAACATTTTTTGAAAGATTCAATAATTTCAGTTGTTTGAGAAAAAAAAATTCTATGTGATAAAATATTCTTTATCACTAGAAATGTGTAAGCAGGATATGATAATAGATCTTAACCTAGAAATAGTACTTCCATTGGCATTTGGGCCCTATGATTTCAAAGACATTACAGACTATCAAATATTCTCAAGACTCATGGATTCTCTCTCCAACCATGGTGAATATTCTTACAGTCCTGTGTTTAGTAAACCACGTTAATCCTACTGCAGCATTTTCCTTCAGTGTTACATAAACAAATATATAATATTCAAAGTAATTTCTACCCATGTCCCAAAACTTGCTAGTCTTGTTATTGTATTTTATAACCTAAATATTAACACCATAACATATTCAGTTTCTCATGAGGGGACTCTAGAAGTTAAACTTTCCTATTTTCTATCCCATACACCTGTATCCACTCCATTGACAACTCTTGCTGATTAGAACAGCAGACTATATATTAATCCTTTTTTTCTCTTTATATCTATGGCCACTGATCCAGTAAAACCCCATAATTTCTCATACAGATTATAGGGAGGAAAACTGTTACAAATAACTTAATTGCTATCTTTATCCATTCTTCTCAATATTTTTTAAAATTAATTAATTAATTTATTTATTTATGAGAGAGAGAGAGGGAGCAAGCATGCATGCAAGAAGGGGGAAGAGCAGAGGGGGAGGGAGAGGGACAAACTGACTCTGTGCTGAGTGCAGAACCTGACACAGGGTTTAATCCCAGGATCCTGAGATCGTGACTGTAGCTAAGCTATGAATTGGACCCTTAACCAACTGAGCCACCTAGGTGCCCCTCATATACATTACTTCAGAAACATTAAATATAGTATTGTCTCCATAAAATCATTCCATTGTTATCAGTAAGCTATAGCTGTGCAACAAAGTAGCACATAAATTAGCCTCTTAAAAGAATAAGAAATGGGCCTCAAGAACCTTGTATACTTTAATACTCTTTCGCTCCTCTGCTTTATTCATGGCAACATGTCTGAGTTAGTTGTCTGGATAATAAGTCATATGGAGTATAGCCAATACTGAGCAATAGTTTCACATGAGGCTCTGAGCATCTTGGCTGATAGTGTTTAGTCAAGACTGACAAAGCCATTAGCCAGACCAATGCTGATCACAGGTGTGTAAGTGAGACTTCCGCATTGAGCATGGGTTAGCAAACATAAGAAATAATGAATTCTTATTCTTTTAAGCTGGTATATTATGTGGTGGTTTGTTACACAGCTATAGCTTACTGAAATGACTCCTTGATAGCCAGAGTGGTGAAATCATATCAAAAAGTGTACAAATATAGGAAGAATAAATAATTGAGCCCTTTTTTTTTTTTTCCAATTTGCTAAGTACACCTTCCCAGATCACTCAAGATCAAATCCAAACATCTTATATGGCCCACCAGGCCCTCTGTTTTCTGGTTTTTAGCTCCTCAGCTTTATCTCATCTAACTCCCCTAGCAAGCGTTATGATCCTTCCAATTTAGTCTTTCATTTTCTCAAATAATCAACATCTTCCCAACTCAGGAATTCTATTGTATCATGCCTTCTCTTGGAGTGCTTTTTCTTTGTTTCACATGACTAGAAATACATTTGCTTTAGGATACATCTTAATTATTTTATTCACATTAAAGTTTTCTCTGGCCTCATGAAAACAAATACCAAACACATTCATACACACACGTGTGCAATACACAGATATTCTTCCTTGAGGAACCTGTTTTTCTTTTATAGCATTTATCACAATATATAATTTTTTAATTAAATGCATTTGGTGCATTTTTCCTGTACTAAATCAGAAGTCACAATGAGGACATTGACCATTTCTTCCTCTCCTTTTTCTCCTCCCTTCTCATGTTTTTCCTTATTTTCTCCTCTTGTTTTTTTCTTTCCTTTTCTTCCACTTTCCTCTTATTCTAATTGTATTCTCAGATCCAAGGACAAGTGTCTTTCATGTTGCTAATGCTGAATGAACACTGGTTACATTAATAAGTAAATGATAAAGTCATTAATGGTAGGTGGGAGGGTCTATATTTAATACAAACTTAAGGGGCTTCTGGCAGGCTCAGTGGGTTAAAAACTCTGCCTTTGGCTCAGGTCATGATCCCAGGGTCCTGGGATCCAGCCCCGCATCGGGGTCTCTGCTCAGTAGGGAGCCTGCTTCCTCCTCTCTCTCTCTGCCTACCTCTCTGCCTACTTATGATCTCTGTCTGTTAAATTAAAAAAAAAAAAATACAAACTTAAATTTCAAAGTTATAATTTTATTTTATTTTATTTTCAATGTTATAATTTTAAATAAAATGCTTAGAAACTAATTCCAGTTTTTATATCTCTTCTGTTATGATCAGGGATAATTATTTCCATGTGTCTGTTAGTAATTTGTTTTTCTTTTTATAAGGTATATTTCTTCATATGCCTAAGAAGATATTAATGTTGAAGTTTCAACTAGTGACTTTTTGAAAGTAAGTGGTTTTTTTTGTTGTTTTGTTTTGTTTCTATGACAGTCTTATCATTTTCCTCTTCATGTTCGCTTATACCTGACACATTTTAATATGCTTTGGTGTAATTTTCCTGTACACATTTTATTTAGGATTTTCAGAACTTTTTGTATCTTCAAATTGATATTTTTATTCAGTTTTTAAGGATCTGTCTTAATCTGTTAGAGTATTCTTACCTTCTTTTTCTGGGTAAACAATTACATATTTATTCACCATTGTTGCTGAATCTTCCACATTTCTCTTGATCTTTGGGGTATTTCCATCATTTTTTATCATTTTTGTTCTCCAATTATCTATTTTTATTTACCTGTTCCTGTTCACTAATCCTATATTTTTCAGCATGCAATTTGTTCTTTAAAAAATCATCAAAAAAGTCCTTAAATTTAGATATGAGATTTTAGAGTTCTAGAAGGAACATTGCTTCATACTTGGTGGTTGTATTTCTAGTCAAAATCCTCATATTTTAATATATTTTCTCCATATTTTTTCTATATTCATTTGAATAATATAATGAAAATCTTTTGCTATCCCTGATAGTAATTTATCTGAGTCACATATGGAATGGTTTTCATTTTCTGTGCTTTTTTTTTTTTTTTTTGGGTTTTGCTCATATCTTAACATGCATAGTACATTTTTTTTTTTTTAATGCTAAACATTATATGTGAACAACAATTGCACAAGTTTAGGACAAAGTCTTTCCCTAACCAGGGTTTGCTCTTCTTTTCCATGGTAAGATAGAGTATGGCTCATCACTTGAATCTTGCTAGAGCTTGTAGTAATTTGAGACTCATGTGGAGTTCTAGCAGAACCCAGTCTACCTAATACTTGGCCCCTGATTTCTAGATTTCTAACTAAAAGTAAAATTTCTGTTGGAAAAAACTGCTCACCAGAAGGCTGTTAACTATGTTCTGAAGGAAGCTGAAGAACTCTTCACTCAGCTTTTCAGCAGTTTCACATCTAGGCTTTTAGTTTTCCACCACACAGAGTCCTATTACTCGACGAATGTCCTGAGGGGAAATGTCATTCTTGAAATCCCCCAGTGTCCACCATTAGCTCTCATGGTTTTCCACATGGTACCATCTGATGGACTTTACACTAAGCTTAGCATAAAACCTTTGGTCCCTATTTGTCCAGAATGGTCAAAAACTCCAGGGAAAAATCAGTAGCAGAAATCTTTTGTCTTTGTAATCTTGACTACTACAATTTTCATTGTCTTATCAATGTTCAGCTCTCTGGACAGGTGGTTCTTGTATTTAAATGACCACTGCTTTTCTGCCAGCTACTCCTTCCTTTTAGAAATTAAATTTACATTTACAACATTTACATTAACATCTAAAAATGAGAAGAAATTAGCTTTATCAATTTTGTTATAAGGAATCATACTGGCTCTTCCACTAGATCATAGACAACCATTGTGCAATATATCTTCGGGAAAAAATACGCAATATTGGCTACAAGGTGATATTGAGAATATTAAAAAAAAAAAAAAAGGGGGTAGCATTTTCCCAAAAGAAGTGCTAGTATTAGAATATTATTTTCTTTTGATGAATAAATAATATGATGTATCCATTATGCTAACCATATAATTCATCAAAACTAATGGAATTTTAAATTTTATAATTTAAATTTTAACTAAGATAATTTGGAATTTAAAGCCGTTGATATGTAATAACATAAAATAGGCAAATTTGACTCATTGAAATCACATGGCGTTTTGAATGCTTACTTGCTCTAATATAGTTTCAATTAAAATGTTTATAAATTTTATTTATTCTATGACATTTGATATTAAAAGTACAATAATGTTTTTAAGAAATTTGGTCCACTGACAAATGATATAGAAAAAAGATTAAATATAACTATGAACTATATATTGTTCAGAAAGGTGAATAGATGGATGCCATTACTAGAAATATTATGTTAAATTATTTGGTAACTATTATTTACTTTTCCAACAACTTTGTATTTTATTTAACAGTTTTTTTTCATATCTGGAGAGAAAACATAATAGCTAATATTTAATATGAGTTAATATGTTTTACATTATAAGTGTAAGATAATCATTAAGAGTTCCTTTTTTATTGAGTTATAATTGACATATCACATTGTATAAGTTTAGAGAATACAACATATTGATTTGATATATTTATTATTCTAATTTGATTACCAATGTAATCCTGTCACATAATTATTATTTCTTATAGTGGTGGGAACAATTATAATCCAGTGTCTCATCAAGTTTAATGTTTATCATACAATTTTGTTGTCTATAATCACTATACTATTTATTAGATCCCCATGACTTATTTATATACTTTTTACAAATATGTACCCTTAAACAACATTTCTCCCATTCTCAAACCACCCAGGCCCAGGTAACTATGATCCCATTCTGGTTTTTTGTGGTGTTTTTCTTGAGGTGTTTTTTTTTTTTTTTTTTTAATTTCACATGTAAGAAATATCATACAGTATTTGTCTGTCTCTGTTCGATTTATCTCACATAGTGCAATGTCCTCAAGGTCCATCCAAATAAATATCAGGATTTCCTTTCCTCCCATGGCTACACAGTATTCATGTATATATTTCACATCTTCTTATCCATTTATTCATTGTTGAACAGTTAGGTTGTTCCAGTATCTTTTATCAATTATCATATTGAAACAAATGTCTATGCTGTGAGTGAATAATGCTGAAATAAACATGTGGGTGTAGATATCTTTATGAATTAGGGTATTTACTTCAGATACATACTCAGAAGTAGAATTGCTGGATCATCTGGTATTATTTTTTAATTTTTTTTGAGGAACCTCCATACTGCTTTCTATAGTGGTTGAACAAATTTGCAATCCTACCAACAGTGCAGAAGGATTCCTTCCCTTTTCTCCACATCTTTATCAACAGTTGCTATCTCTTGTCTTCTTGAAGATGGCCATTGTTACAGGTGTGAAGTAATATCTTAGTGTGGTTCTGATTGCATTTTCCTGATGACTAATGATGTTGTGTACCTTTTCATGTACTTACTGGGCATATGCATGTCTTGGAAAAAAAGATGTCTATTTAGTTTTTCTAAAGTTCTTTTTCGTGATGATTAAATTACCTGTACATACAAGAGAGAAATGATTGCTAAAATATAACTAGGGACTATACACACACACACACACACACACACACACACATATGTATACATATATATGTGTATATACATATATATACACATATATATGTATACATATATATACTTTATCATTTTATGGTTATCATTTTATGGTTACATAATACATAATATTGTCTAGTATTTTATATATACACACACACACATACACATATATATGTATACATATATATGTGTATATATGTATACATATATATGTGTATATATGTATACATATATATGTGTATATATGTATAAAATATTCTAATCTTGAATGAGGAAAAAGCTAAAATAATAGTATGCTCTTTAATATGGTAAAGCTGCCTATGCTATGAATGGTGGTTCCTTGGATGTGGCACAGTTTCAGCCTGCATAACTGTATGTGGGATTCTTGAGAATAAGGATCTCACATTTTTACTAATTTACATAATTAATTTATACATATAATTTTCCAGGTTGCATTAAGAAATTTAACATAGTTTTAACAAAACCTTTCTCACTATATGGTCTGTCACTTTAAAACCCTTGAATAAAGTTACACAGAGATCCAAGATAATATTAACAGCACATGTAAATAGCAAGAAAATGGTCATCATGATACTTTCATTACGATATGAAAACTTTTCAAAAAGAGGTTAAAGTAAATTACTTTCTAACTACATGTTTCTGGACTTGGGTCTAAAACATTCAACATTATCAGGAAGAGTATTAGAAACAGAATTTGAACCATTCTCTTAATAATGAAACATGAATCAAGTTTGCACATTGTCATAAGATTTTATTTATTTATTTTCTTTTTTTTTAAAGAATTTATCTATTTATTTGACGGACAGAGATCACAAGTAGGCAGAGGGGCAGGCAGAGAGAGAGGAAGGAAAGCAGTCTCCCTGCTGAGTAGAGAGCCCAATGCGGGACTTGATCCCAGGATCCTGGGATCATGACCTGAGCCGAAGGCAGATGCTTTAACCCACTGAGCCACCCAGGCACCCCTGTCATAAGATTTTAAATAATAATTATGTGAAGGGTTCCCAGGTGGCTCAGTTGTTAAGTGTCTGCCTTCGGCTTGAGTCATGATCCCAGGGTCCTGGGATCCAGGCCCATGTCGAGCTCCCTGATAGGTGGAAAGCCTACTTTTCTCTCTCCCACATCCCCCTGCTTGTATTTCCTCTCTTGCTGTCTCTCTCTCTGTCAAATAAATAAATAAAATCTTAAAATAATAATAATAATAATTATTATTATTATTATGTGAAGCCATTCCCATAAAACTTACACAAAAAGCATCAAATGTAAAACTTTCTTTAATTTTTTTTTATTTTTATAAAACTTCTGAGTATGAAACAAACTGCTACATTTTTCAGGTATGTATGGTGTTAATAGTATTCAATTTATGTTTTATAAACATGACTAAACTAATTGCTGAGTGTTTATAAATATCTTTAATATTTTCTACTGAATAACACAATTCAGAAAGTTCCATAATACTGAGAAAACACATCCTGGCCTTTAGTGTTAATGAGAGTTAATGATACATATAATTAAATACTATTTTAACACAAATATATTGTGGTCTCAGTGTATAATATTAGAGAACTCAGAACATATTGTTCAAGTGTTGTTAAATTATTTTAAAACATATTATACAAGTGGTGAATTCCTCTATAGTTAGATGAAAATGGAGATTTCTTATTAAGGCTCACTTTATGATAGTTTCTACTTTTTACATAATTATTGGTCAACAAGAATATTTACATTTTTGTAAGTAGTAAAGGAGAATTACACTGGAGAATATGTAATTTCACTCTTGTATTATTTATTGGTATAAATATTTTATGAGTGAAAAAAACTGCTGACAGTAATGCAGTTTTGATTTGGGAAACAAAGAAACAAATGGACAAAACAGGAATCTGTGAAATGGGTACAACATGCCAAACATGTAAAATATCTTCACTGCCTTATTTATAAACAAGCTAATATAGCATGGAAATTTTGAGCCAAATGCACAAAGCATGACACAATAGGCAAATTTTCTGGAAAACAGGCATCTAAATGTCTTGGAAAGTAAGCAAGGGAATATTTTATAAAACCAATCATACTTTAACTTATTTCAAAACACTCTAAAATATTCACCAATAGGGTTATGAATTATTGTTTTGCTAAGATAAATATTTATGATTTGTTGACATTTGCTATATTACTAAATCATGTCAGTAGATGCCTCCTACTTTGCAGGAAGTTAGAAGCAAAGAGATACATCAACAATTTAGTGTACCCTTAATTGCTCTGTGTTGTAATACAATACGTGAAAGTCACTCTTTATCTATATAGATTATGTTATAGATATCTTCGTAATGCTATTACAGAAACACTTTCCTAGTTATAATATATTCATTGAAAATATGAGTATCTATTAAAATTTGAAATACATTCTCTAACTTTTTAAAAATTTACTAAAGAGATCAGAATTTTTGAATTAATTTCTTGGGAACACAATGAAACAGATTATAATTAGTTTTGTAGATTTGTCTGAAATCCAGAAAGATGAAAATCTACCAGCTGAATTTCAACTATCACCAAGAAACAAAACAAAGCAAAATTAAAACCTCTCATGAATGACTGATTCATATAATTGATTATAATATTTTGGAAAGAATTGCCACCAAAGGTGAGTTTTTAAAGTACCTATTTTTTTTAATCTCGGGCAATAATTAAACTCATATAATATAATACATAAAGTTAAACCCAGAACTTCAAATTGCTCATCCTGAGATACCACCTTACACCAGTTAGAATGCCCAAAATTAACAAGACAGTAAACAACATATGTTTACTGAGAGGATGTGAAGAAAGGGGAACCCTTTTACACTGTTGGTGGGAATGCAAGTTGGTGCAGCCACTTTGGAAAACTGTGTGGAGATTCCTTAAGAAATTAAAAATAGAACTTCCCTATGACCCTGCAATTGCACTATTGGATATTACCCCAAAGATGAAGTTTCAATGCTTTATACATTTTTAAAAAAATTATACCCATCTTAATACATAATTTTTATTTTTAATGAGTTGTCAGTGTAACCACAGAACTCCATTTTTAGATGTATCATTTCATTTTTATTTTGTTTCAAAGGAGCATCCATAAGCTAAATACATAGTTCCCAGCCCTATATAATGTAGGAAAATTGTGTTTTCAATATTTCTGAGTATCAAAAGTTGACTGTACTTGAAATCATATTGTTAAACAGCAATGTAAGAGTTATACACTTTTACCTGAATTCTAGTTCGATACAACCCAAGGCAGTATGATCAATTAACAATATGATTCACCTAATAGGTGATAGTTAAATATATTCAGTGTAATTTACTGTCACTTTATCAAGCTAATATTATTTTGAGATTTTACTTACTACAATATGAAATAAAAACTCAATGCAATAGGCTAAACAATAATAAATATACTCTAAATTAGTGCAGTGGACATACTTTAGTAAACTGAAATTATTTATTTTAGTATGTCAATATTAATGATACAATGAGTGATTTTCTTATTTAATCATATGTTTCTTTTCAACTTCTTCAGGAAATTATTTTTACTGTGGTTATGATTGTTCTGTTTTGTTTTATTACTGTCTGCATATATCTGTGTTATGAAACACTAATGTCTTGGAATTAGAGTTTATATATATGTATATATGTAGATGTACACACATATGTGTATATATATACATTTGTTTATATTTATATTTATTTCAGGGTTTCTGGAAGGAAATACATAGCAGGCTTTCTGGAAGGAAAAAGGCAAAGCAAATGTTACAATATGGTCTAGCATATCACTCACTAGATAAAGTCATCTACATTAGATTAAAAATTCACAGCATGTTGCAACTGATTTAATCTGGATTAAGCATGTGCAAAAGTGTTTAATTTTTCAACCAAATAATTATACACTAAATACTGTCTTAGCATGTAGCAAATCGTATCCCATATCTCACTCTAAATTAAACATTGAACTATTATATACCTGTGACAAGATTAACAAAAATTCCTTAAGTTCTGCCAGAATGTGGTTTCTTAATGGTAAGATCAAGATAAATGTTAATAAACATTTTGTTTTTGTGTTCATTTTTGGATTTAAGTATTTCAAAAAAAATATATATATACACCTATATAATAGTAAGAAGCCTTATATATCACACATACAATTAATATTATTTATATCTTTATTTGTATCTATATAGATAGATTTGGAAGGAGAAAGACTGAAAAAACAGTCTTAAGATATTACGTATGAAGCTTGAAACCTATTTCAATCTATTAATTGAATAATTTATCATTAAATACTGATATTTAATATCAATTGAATATTAATTATTCAATCTATAGCAATCTATTCAATGACAGTAGGATATGGAAATAACATAGGTAAGAACAGGATAAAATGAAATAGAAATTGAATATATAGTTGAGAAAATCTGTAAATCTACAGTGTGTTTCTTTGGAAATGTTAATTAAATTTATAATCCCCTATAACTGTAATGAAGAAAAATATTAGAATTCTAATTTACAAACATAAGAAATAATGCTGTCACACAATATTGTATAAAAATTAAAATGTTTGCATAATAGCACCACACAAGCACCAAAATGTCTAAAAAAGATAGACATATGTGAGCATTGCAATGATATGTAGCCACTCATAGGCTTGGATATTTTTATATATATTTGGGAACTCACGTTGTCTAAAGGTAAACTGTGCATAATCTGTGATTTGAGTACTCTTTTCTATATTTGTTAAAATTTAATAACTTTTTCTTAAAAAATAGCAAGTAAAACTTGACGTCAAAAGATTATTTTGTTAAAATCATTTTTGTCTGGAAACATAACCTAACGTAGAACCAAAACACAAAATAAAAATCACTTAAAATACATTCCAGGAAGCAAATATTGATTCCATAAGTAAAAGTTGGTTTGGCAACCTAGATACTCAAAAAGCAAATGAAAAGTTTCCACAGTTAATGAATAATAACATCAATGTCATTTTTGAAGGGTTGGTGGCTTATTAATTTATCTAATAAATGGTGACATTGATATGATTAAGATTTATTATGTTAGTTGCATTAAAAATGTCAGTGATGAATACAGAATTTTAACTGTCAGTACCTGCATAACTAGCCTTATTAAATGGTATATCACTGCAGATGATTTAAATGAGAAACAAATCTCTTGGAATGTGTCTAGCAGAATTATTCCTGAAGACTTGGGAGTTCCTTAATGTTAAGAAAATTCTCCTCTATTTTAATAAACATATTTTAAGCTATACAACTTAGAACACTGTATTTGAATGCCTTCAAACAATAAGCAGCAAAACCTACTTTTTTCTCTTGCTATTAGAAGATAACATATAAACTTTTCTCTTAATGTCTTCAATAAGTGAATAGAATAATAGCACCCTTCCTGAATTAAATGGTAGCTACAATTTTATAATAATAATTATAATTTGTTGTAATAATGATAATCTAGAGTATGAAAACATTAAGACATAAGGATTATACCCTAAAGATAAAATCACATGACTAAATTTTGCATATATGGGGTGAAACAGCAGAAGATCTAACATCTGCCTCCTGTTAGTAATTACTTTAACTTCTTGTGTCTCAGTTTGCTTATTTGTATGCCAGTGTATAAGGTTCTTTTGAGAATGTAACAAGACATTACATTTTTTGTTGTTCTATACTACAGTTCATACACTATTTTGCTTTTCAGAAGGCATGAGAAAAGGGAAATAGACAAAACACACAAAAGAATAAAAATTTAGAATAAAAATACAACAGTATTTTCAATATGCAGCTTTTATTACTGGATAGCCATACCAACAATCTATTTTTTGTAAGATTTTATTTGTTTGTCAGAGAGAGGGAGAGAAAGAGAGAGAGCACAAGCAGGGAGAGTGGAAGGCAGAGGGAGAGGGAGAAGCAGTCTCTCCGCTGAACAAGGAGCCCCCCCATGTGGGACTTGATCTCGGACCATGGGATCATGACCTGAGCTGAAGGCAAATGCTTAACAGACTGAGCCACCCAGGCATCCCATCTATACCAACAACCTAGAAAGGAAAATCGTATGATGAAATTTGCATAAATCTAAATTCATTATATAGCCAATTATCAAAAGAGTGGATTTGTTTGGTTTTTTAATAAAAATTTGGAAATTAATATTAGCATTATATGGACAAACAAAATCAAAATCAGTTGACTGCTGGTGTATCTCCTTTTTTTTTTTGCAAGCTTTGTGTGATCTCTGATTTATTCAAAGAACTTACCATATTATTTTTTCCCACAAGCTATAAAATTTCAAATTCTATTCTGTTAAATTTCTGTTTGATGAGGCTTTAATCATTATACCTCAAGATGGTATGACTAGAAATAAAATGTTGCATATTGATTATTTCTTCCCTACATTAAAGACATGCTTATTTAATTCAAGTCTTATGGCCAGGATCTGCAATATATAAACATTTTAGAACATGTTGGGATCAATTTAGATACCTCTCAGCTAGCATATCAATTAAATTTTATTTTACAATCTCTCTCTCTCTCTCAACACTAAGCATTAATGGAAAAATTTGACTGTTCTTTATCCCATTTAAAAAATGAAAACCTGTTTTGAAATCAAATAACTTTCCTCCACAGAAGCTCTTTTGCTTTTTCATTTTCGCCATAGTGTTTGCTCTTCGAAGCAGCTATTTAGCAGTAAAGGTGCTCTCTCCAGACTCTGCATTGCAGGTGCTTAATTGTCCAGCACAGTTACTTATCTGTGAAATATGCCTTTAGTGGGTGTATAGTTTAAATTGTATTTCATCTCAAATGTAGGAGAATTACCTATAGTCCTAAAATAGCTAGGATGTATTTAGCTCTTTTTTTTTTTTTTCTTGGAGCGCATGACCCTGAGATCAAGACCTGACTTGAAATCAAGAGGCAGACACTTAACCAAGTGAGTCACCCAGGTGCCCCATATTTAGCTCCTCAGCAAGAAGTGGACATATCTCTTGTTAATATTTCATAATTGAAGATGAAATCCTAGAGCTATTATTCTTAATTGTCAGGGCACTGATATGTTTTGCTTTTACTTAGATTATGAGTTTATTTTATTCAAGTTCTAATTTAGTCACTTTGGAAAGTCACATTGGAATTGTAAAAAAAAAAAAAAATTCTAGAATGTGTTCCTATAAAAAATTGTAGGAGACACAAATCCTACAAGTCAAAACTTTTTACATAAATCATTAATCAAAGCAAATATCCATATAAACAATCACTTTATTGAAAGTAAATACAATTCTTATCTTCTCAAGTGAGAAAAGTTCAAAAAATATAAAAGAAAAAAACAGAAAAATCTTTCTTTTTCTTGAAGTTAAATAATAGTTCACAAAGAAAATAGAAACATTTTAATGTTTTGAATCTGAGGGATACTTTATCATTAAAAACAATTATGTCATCTTTGGAATAATGAAAACATAAAATTATTTATGCTATTGCCTGTTTCTTGTTTCTACCCATGATTGTTTTACAATTCAATTAAATCAGATATTTTTGTATGTCTAATAAGACACCTATTACCATGCAGCACCTTTAGCATGACTGTCAAAATACACTGTTCATAAATTTAACATAATATGGAAATACTGTTCATCTATGCTAGAAAAAAATTATTCAAGATCTCAAACTTTTCAACAACAGAATGTTAATATTAGCATCCAGGTTCTGAATCATTAAAATTTATCTTGAATCATTTACATGAAATATGCACATAAGGCACTCATCTCATAATTTGACAATAAATTGGTTGCTTTCCAGTATATGACAAAAGCATGACTGAGATAATTACTATTTGAAAGAGACAGTCTAAAGGGCTTGCTAATTATATATTCTTTCAGATCACTGGTTCTCAAGTGTTAGCATGCATAAATATCATCTGTTAATATTCAAATCTCCTTTCCTATGATTTAATGGATGTTGATTAGAAGGGTAACGTTTATACTCCTTTCTTTTTATTTTTCCTGTGTCCCATCTCTCTCTATTATTCTTCATCCTCAAGCCTCTCCCCTCATCCAATTACTTTAATTTGATGGAGTCTGAGAGCCCCATGCGCCCATGTCATTAATGGTTGTGTTTGCTGTTTCTTAGTTACAAACAAGATTTCTCTCTCTTCTTTTTTTCACTTGTGTCAAGATCAGAAAATTTATTTTATTTCTTATTTACTTCTTATGCCAAGGTCCATGTGTCAGTAAGTTAGATACAGCCAGTTAGAGCTGGGGATAGAGTAGGTTTTAAGAAACATTTATGTTTTGCATGTATTCATTAACAAGACAGAAGGAAAGCTATTCATATATGATGAACTTGTCCCAGAAGTAGAGTTTGAGCTTGTTTTCTAAGTACTAAAGAGATTCATGAAATACAAAAGTGAAATAAATAATATTAAGAATGGATAGACTATTGGTTAGAAAGATCTCAAAGCCTAATTAAAGGTCTGGATGACAGTGGAAACTTAACACTTATATAGCACAACCAGTTTTGAGGCTATGGGATATATAGTGGAAGTCTTGGTAGTATTAAGCATCTTGGAGAAAAGTATATGATAAATGAGCATTGTAGAAGCTACTGGGGAAAGAGGAATTTGAGTAATGGCAGCATGGCAGAGGGTTGTTACTAAAGTAGGAAATAATTTTTAACAATGAGATTCTTCAAGGATAAGAAAGAAGTTTAAGCTGTTATGTTACAAATATTGCTGCTTCTCTAAGACCATCAGCTTTGTTTATTTGGATATAAAAATTTATGCTAGAATCAAAAGTTGTAAGGCATTCTATGGGTTTTGCACATACATACACAAATATACACAGAAATAAAATAGTAAGTGTGCTTTGATACCAATTTTCCCGTAGAGAAATGGTCTTGAAGTTGATCTTTTTAACAATCTGTAAATTATAATTGAGTTTTGGTTGTAGTATTGAGTTTAGTGTTCAAAAATTTGCCGTATCCTAACTTGGAAAAATATCCCTAAAATCACAAATTCTTGTTTATGCTCTGAACAAGCAAGCAAATCTATGGTACTTTTCCCAATATTCAGATGTTTGTATTTTGGATTCAAAGGGCTTGAAACAATTGGTATTTCCCAATACTGTGCTTAATTACCCATGAAGAAATTATTCTTTACAATCTTATTGACTCTGAATTCCTGACTTCAAGATTTTTATATCTAATTACAACTGCCTCCATTTAAGAACAAAGCAAAGTTTGTATTAGATTACAGATTAACAGTGCCCTCCGAACATTTGGGGTATTCAGAGTGACCATAAATGTGTTTTGCATTGGATGGGGTATTCACCTTAACCCATAGAAGGAGATGGGAGAAGCACGGGTTGAATAAAAGTGGTTCTCTGGAGTACCCCCAGTATGCCATTGTCCACCATTAAAAGGTAATAAAAGCTAATGAAATCTTATACAGGAAGGAGTTCCAAGTAATCAGAACCTTCAGAAATGACTGAATCATGTTATCAAGTAAAGAACTATAACCAGTTAAGTGCCAGCAGAATGTAAAAGGAAACAGAAATTGGTTTTGAATGAGGAAAGCCACATTCACCAAATAGAGACTTGATGTAAAATGTGTTTCTGTAGTTTCTTACTTGCTTTTTTATTTAAAGTAAGTGATTCCCTCTCTTTTCCCTGATATTATCACATGATATGTTAATAGTTGATAACCTTACAATTTAACCCATAGATAATAAATTTTAAATAGAGAACTTAAAAAAAAAAAGAAGGAAAGGTTATAATCAAAGATTTTAATCCAGCTGATGTAGGATCTGGTGATTTTTTATTTGCTCTCTTGTGAGAATGAGTTGGGTTCATTATTGATTGTATAGTGGATAAATTCATAAAGCATAGTATTTTTAGGGATTAGGGTAAATTCATATATTCTAAGACCAATATATTTTGGACAGCGATTGGGATGGCTTGTCCTGACTATTTATGATGTGTGTGTGTGTGTGTGTGTGTGTGTGTGTGTGCGCTCAGCATCTGGACCCCCTTTTTGTTTATAGAATTGACTCTGTTCTCTCAGAGGAAAGGATGTCTTGCTTCCCACTAATGAAGCTGAAACTACTAGCTATTCATTTTCCAAGCTTCTCCTGCAAAAGAGGGCAACAACTTGAAACTCACACTCCACTAATTTGATTTTGTTAAAAATAAACAGAGACCATAGAGTAATCTCTCTGGAACAGAAATTGTTATAGCAAGATCAGATCCCTTGTGAAGCAAAGGCAGCAATGACAGCTCAGTTTCTCTTGCTTGGCTAAAGCAATAAAGGTTTCTTCACTGGATCAATAACATGGCTTGATATGAGGAATTTTCCTATTGCCAGTAACTTTATTTTTTTTTAAGTTCCTAGTTTAGTTTCAGTTAGTTAGTATACAGTGTTATATTAGTTTCAGGTGTATGATATACGGATTCAACAATCCCATACAATACCTGGTGCTCATTATGAAAAGTTCACTCCTTAATCCCCATCACCTATTTTACACATGCCTCCACCCACCTCCTCTGGTAACCATCAGTTTGTTTTCAGGGAACGTCTTCTTGGTTTGCCTTTCTTTCTCCTTTTTCCCTTTGCTCTTTTGTTTTGTTTCTTAAATTCCACATATGACTGAAATCATATGGTATTTGTCTTTGACTGATTTATTTCACTTAGCATTATACTCTAGCTCCATCCATGTTGTTGTAAATGGTAAGATTTCATTCTTTCTTTGGAATATATATAGATCACATCTTCTGTAACCATTCATCTATCCATGGACTATGCAAGGCACTACTTCCATAATCCAGGTATTATAATAATACTGTTATAAACACAGGGGTGCATGATTCCTTTTGAATTAGTGTTTTTGCATTCCTTGGGTAAATACCCAATAGTGAGATTGCTGGATCATAGGGTAGATTTATTTTTAAATATTTGAGGGTCTTTCATACTCTTTTCCACAGTGGCTGTACCAGTTTGCATTTCCACAAACAGTGCATGAGTGTTCCTTTTTCTACACATCCTCCCCAACAGCAGTTGTTTCTTGTGTTATTGAGTTTAGCCATTCTGACTGGTGTGAGGTAATACCTCATTGTGGTTTTGATTTGCATTTCCCTAATGGCAAGTGATGATGAACATGTTTTCATGTGTCTGTTGGCCATCTGGATGTCTTCATTGGAGAAATGTCTTTTCATGTCTTCTGCCCATGATCAATTGGATTATTTGTTCTTTTGGTGTTGAGTTGTATAAGTTCTTTATATATTTTGGATGCTAACCTTTTCTCAGATATGTGATTTTCAAGTATTTTCTACCATTATGTAGATTGCCTTTTAGTTTTTTTTTTCTTTTCCTTTTTTTTTAATTTTTTTTAATTTTTAAATTTTCTTATAAACATATAATGTATTTTTATTCCCAGGGGTACAGGTCTGTGAATCGCTAGGTTTACACACTTCACAGCAATCACCATAGCACATACCCTCCCCAATGTCCATAACCTCATCCCCCTCTCCTGACCCCCCTCCCCCTAGCAACCCTCAGTTTGTTTTGTGAGATTCAGTCTCTTATGGTTTATCTCCCTCCCGATCCCATCTTGTTTCATTTATTCTTCTCCTACCCCCCAAGCCCCCATGTTGCATCTCCACTTCCTCATATCAGGGAGATCATATGATAGTTGTCTTTCTCCGACTGACTTATTTCACTAAGCATGATACCCTCTAGTTCCATCCATGTCGTCGCAAATGGCAAGATTTCATTTCGTTTGATGGCTGCATAGTATTCCATTGTGTATATATACCACCTCTTCTTTATCCACTCATCTGTTGATGGACATCTAGGTTCTTTCCATAGTTTGGCTATTGTAGACATTGTTGCTATAAACATTCAGGTGCACGTGTCCCTTCGGATCACTACGTTTGTATCCTTAGGGTAGATAACCAGTAGTGCAATTGCTGGGTCATAGGGTAGTTCTATTTTCAACTTTTTGAGGAACCTCCATGCTGTTTTCCAGAGTGGTTGCACAAGCTTGCATTCCCACCAACAGTGTAGGAGGGTTCCCCTTTCTCCGGATCCTCACCAGCATCTGTCATTTCCTGACCTGTTAATTTTAGCCATTCTGACTGGTGTGAGGTGATATCTCATTGTGGTTTTGATTTGTATTTCCCTGATACTGAGTGATGTGGAGCACTTTTTCATGTGTCTGTTGGCCAACTGGAAGTCGTCTTTGCAGAAATGTCTGTTCATGTCTTCTGCCCATTTCTTGATTGGATTATTTGTTCTTTGGGTGTTGAGTTTGCTAAGTTCTTTATAGATTTTGGACACTAGCCCTTTATCTGATATGTAGTTTGCAAATGTCTTCTCCCATTCTGTCAGTTGTCTTTTGGTTTTGTTAACTGTTTTCTTTGCTGTGCAAAAGCTTTTGATCTTGATGAAATCCCAATAGTTCATTTTTGATCTTGCTTACCTTGTCTTTGGCGATGTTCCTAAGAAGACACTGCTGCAGCTGAGCTCAAAGAGGTTGCTGCCTGTGTTCTACTCAAGGATTTGGATGGATTCCTTTCTCACATTGAGGTCCTTCATCCATTTTGAGTCTATTTTCATGTGTGGTGTAAGGAAATAGTCCAATTTCATTTTTCTGCATGTGGCCATCCAATTTTCCCAACACCATTTCTTGAAGAGGCTGTCTTTTCTCCATTGGAAATTCTTTCCTGCTTTGTCGAAGATTAGTTGACCATAGAGTTGAGGGTCTATTTCTGGGCTATCTATTCTGTTCCATTGACCTATGTGTCTGTTTTTGTGCCAGTGCCATGCTGTCTTGATGATGACAGCTTTGTAATAGAGCTTGAAGTCCGGAATTGTGATGCCACCGACTTTGGCTTTCTTTTTCAATATTCCTTTGGCTATTCGAGGTCTTTTCTGGTTCCATATAAATTTTAGGATTATTTGTTCCATTTCTTTGAAAAAAAAGGGTGGGATATTGATAGGGATCACATTAAATGTGTAGATTGCTTTAGGTAGCATAGACAGTTTCACAATATTTATTCTTCCAATCCATGAGCATGGAACATTTTTCCATTTCTTTGTGTCTTCCTCAATTTCTTTCATGAGTACTTTATAGTTTTATGAGTATAGATTCTTAGCCTCTTTGGTTAGATTTATTCCTAGGTGTCCTATAGTTTTGGGTGCAATTGTAAATGGGATTGACTCCTTAATTTCTCTTTCTTCTGTCTTGATGTTGGTGTAGAGAAATGCAACTGATTTCTGTGCATTGATTTTATATCCTGACAGTTTACTAAATTCCTGTACAAGTTCTAGCAGTTTTGGAGTGGAGTCTTTTGGGTTTTCCACATATAGTATCATATCATCTCCAAAGAGTGATAGTTTGACTTCTTCTTTGCCGATTTGGATGCCTTTAATTTCTTTTTGTTGTCTGATTGCTGAGGCTAGGACTTCTAGTACTATGTTGAACAGCAGTGGTGATAACGGACATCCTTGCCGTGTTCCTGACCTTAGCAGAAAAGCTTTCAGTTTTTCTCCATTGAGAATGATATTTGCAGTGGGTTTTTCATAGATGGCTTTGATAATATTGAGGTATGTGCCCTCTATCCCTACACTTTGAAGAGTTTTGATCAGGAAGGGATGCTGTACTTTGTCAAATGCTTTTTCAGCATCTATTGAGAGTATCATATGGTTCTTACTCTTTCTTTTATTAATGTATTGTATCACATTGATGGATTTGCGGATGTCGAACCAAGCTTGCAGCCCTGGAATAAATCCCACTTGGTCGTGGTGAATAATCCTTTTAATGTACTGTTGGATCCTATTGGCCAGTATTTTGGTGAGAATTTTCGCATCTGTGTTCATCAAGGATATTGGTCTGTAATTCTCTTTTTTGATGGGATCCTTGTCTGGTTTGGGGATCAAGGTGATGCTGGCCTCATAAAATGAGTTTGGAAGTTTTACTTCCATTTCTATTTTCTGGAACAGTTTCAGGAAAATAGGAATTAATTCTTCTTTAAATGTTTGGTAGAATTCCCCTGGGAAGCCGTCTGGTCCTGGACTTTTGTTGGTTTGGAGATTTTTGATGACTTTTTCAATCTCCTTACTGGTTATGTGTCTATTCAGGTTTTCTATTTCTTCCTGGTTCAGTTGTGGTAGTTTGTATGTCTCTGAGAATGCATCCATTTCTTCCAGATTGTCAAATTTGTTGGCATAGAGTTGCTCGTAGTATGTTCTTATAATTGTTTATATTTCTTTGGTGTTAGTTGTGATCTCTACTCTTTCATTCATGATTTTATTTATTTGGGTCCTTTCTCTTTTCTTTTTGATAAGTCTGGCCAGGGGTTTGTCAATCTTATTAATACTTTCAAAGAACCAGCTCCTAGTTTCGTTAATTTGTTCTATTTTTTTTTTTAGTTTCTATTTCATTGATTTCTGCTCCGATCTTTATGATTTCTCTTCTCCTGCTGGGTTTAGGCTTTCTTTGTTGTTCTTTCTCCAGCTCCTTTAGGTGTAGGGTTAGGTTGTGTGTTTGAGACCTTTCTTGTTTCTTGAGAAAGGCTTGTACTGCTATGTATTTTCCTCTCAGGACTGCCTTTGTTGTGTCCCACAGATTTTGAACCGTTGTGTTTTCATTATCATTTGTTTCCATGAATTTTTTCAATTGTTCTTTAATTTCCTGGTTGACCCATTCATTTTTTAGAAGGATGCTGTTTAGTCTCCATGTATTTGCATTCTTTCCAAATTTCCTCTTGTGATTGAGTTCTAGCTTCAGAGCATTGTGGTCTGAAAATATGCAGGGAATGATCCCAATCTTTTGATACCGGTTGAGACCTGATATATGACCCAGGATGTGATCTATTCTGTAGAATATTCCATGTGCACTAGAGAAGAATGTGTATTCTGTTGCCTTGGGATGAAATGTTCTGAATATATCTGTGATGTCCATCTGGTCCAGTGTGTCATTTAAGGCCTTTATTTCCTTGTTGATCTTTTGCTTGGATGATCTGTCCATTTCAGTGAGGGGAGTGTTAAAGTCCCCTACTATTATTGTATTATTGTTGATGTGTTTCTTTGATTTTGTTGTGAATTGGTTTATATGGTTGGCTGCTCCCACATTAGGGGCATACATATTTAAAATTGTTAGATCTTCTTGTTGGACAGACCCTTTAAGTATGATACAGTGTCCTTCCTCATCTCTTATTATAGTCTTTGGCTTAAAATCTAATTGATCTGCCACCCCACCTTTCTTCTGATGTCCATTAGCATGGTAAATTGTTTTCCACCCCCTCACTTTAAATCTGGAGGTGTCTTTGGGTCTAAAATGAGTTTCTTGTAGGCAGCATATTGAACGGTTTTGTTTTTTTATCCATTCTGATACCCTGTGTCTTTTGATTGGGGCATTTAGCCCATTAACATTCAGGGTAACTATTGAGAGATATGAATTTAGTGACATTATATTGCTTGTAAGGTGAGTATTACTGTATATTGTTTCTGTTGCTTTCTGATCTACTACTTTTAGGGTCTCTCTTTACTTAGAGGACCCCTTTCAATATTTCCTGTAGAGCTGGTTTGGGGTTTGCAAATTCTTTCAGTTTTTGTTTGTCCTGGAAGCTTTTTATCTCTCCTTCTATTTTCAATGATAGTCTAGCTAGATATAGTATTCTTGGCTGCATGTTTTTCTCGTTTAGTGCTCTGAACATCTCATGCCAGTTCTTTCTGGCCTGCCAGGTCTCTGTGGATAAGTCCTCTGCCAATCTAATATTTTTACCCTTGTATGTTACAGACTTCTTTTCCTGGGCTGTTTTCAGGATTTTCTCTTTGTTGCTAAGACTTGTAAATTTTACTATTAGATGATGGGGTGTGGACCTATACTTGTTGATTTTGAGGAGGGGGTTCTCTGTTCCTCCTGGATTTTGATGTTTGTTTCCTTTGCCATATTAGGGAAATTCTCTACAATAATTCTCTCCAATATACCTTCTGCTTCCCTCTCTCTTTCTTCTTCTTCTGGAATGCCAATTATTCTAATGTTGTTTCATCTTATGGTGTCACTTATCTCTCGAATTCTACCCCCGTGGTCCAGTAGCTGTTTGTCCCTCTTTTGCTCAGCTTCTTTATGCTCTGTCATTTGGTCTTCTATATCACTAGTTCTTTCTTCTGCCTCATTTATCCTAGCAGTAAGAGCCTCCATTTTTGATTGCACCTCATTAATAGCTTTTTTGATTTCAACTTGGTTAGATTTTAGTTTTTTTTATTTCTCCAGAAAGGGCTTTTATCTCTCCAGAGAGGGTTTCTCTAATATCTTCCATGCCTTTTTTGAGCCCAGCTAGAACCTTGAGAATCATCATTCTGAACTCTAGATCTGACGTATTACCAATGTCTGTACTGATTAGGTCCCTAGCCTTTGGTACTGCCTCTTGTTCTTTTTTTTGTGGTGAGTTTTTCTGCCTTGTCATTTTGTCCAGATAAGAGTATATGAAGTAGCAAATAAAATACTGAAAGGGTGGCAAAGACCCTAGGAAAATGTGCTTTGACCAAATAAGAAGAGACCCCAAATCATGGGGGGGAGAAAGGGGATAAAAAGAAGTTCAGAAAAAAAAAAAAAAAAAGAAAATAAAAAAGAAAACAAAGAAAGAAAAAAATATATATATATATATATATTAGATAAACTAGTTAAAAAACGTTAAAAAAGAAAAGGATAAAAGTTAAGAAAAAATTAGCAGAAGAAAAAAAAATAAAATTAAAAAAAAATTTAAACTAACTGCAAGACTAAAGAATCATGGGGAGAAAGCCATGAGTTCTGTGCTTTGCTTTCTCTTCCTCTGCAATTCTGCTGCTGTCCTTGGTAGGTGAACTTGGTCTTGCCTGGATTTCTTCTTGATCTTCTGGGGGAGGGGCCTGTTGTAGTGATTCTCAAGTGTCTTTGCCCGAGGCGGAATTGCACCGCCCTTACCAGGGGCCAGGCTAAGTAATCTGCTTGGGTTTGCTTTCAGGATCTTTTGTCCCCTGAACGCTTTCTGTAGAGTTCCAGAGGACAGGAGTGAAAATGGCGGCCTCCCAGTCTCCGGCCCAGAGGAGCCGAGAACTTGGGGCCCCACTCCTTAGTGCTCCCTCAGAGAAAAGAGCCCAAACACTCCCGTCTCCCTGGCCTCTGGCCACGTTCTGAGCTCACCTAGCCTGCGGCCAGTTCAAGGTAACCCTGAGCTGAGAGCTCACTCCTTGGCTCTGTCTCTGTAACCAGCTTCCCCTGTCTAATACCTGTGAGCTTTGTGACACTCAGACAACCCCGGTCCTTCTGTGACCCTGCAGGAACTAGGGCCACGCTGGCCCCGCATGGGCTTCACCCTGGTTTAGCCTCTGGAACAATGTCCCTCAGTGGAGCAGACTTTTAAAAGTCCTGATTTAGTGCTCCGTTGCTCTGCCACTTGCCGGGAGCCAGCCTCCTCACCCACTGTCTATCTTCCTGTCGCTTTGGATTCACTTCTCCACCGGTCCTACCTTTCAGAAAGTGGTTGATTTTCTGTTTCTAGAATTGCTGTTCTTCTCTTCGATCTCCTGTTGGATTTGTAGGTGTTTGCAATAGTTTGATAAGCTATCTAGCTGATCTCCTGCTACCTGATGTAGTCTCAGCCTGCTACTTCTCCACCATCTTGACTCCTCCCTCCTGCCTTTTAGTTTTGTTGATTGTTCCCTTCACAGTACAGAAGCTTTGCATATTGGTGTCATCCCAATAGTTTATTTTTGCTTTTCTTTCCCTGGCCTCAGGAGACATACTTAGAAAAAATTTGCTGCATATGATGTCAAAGTGGTTACTGCCTGTGCTCTAGGATTTTTGTAGTTTCAGGTCTCATACTTATGTTTTTAAACCATTTTAAATTTATTTCTTATGTATGGTGAAAGAAAGTGTTCCAGTTTCATTCTTTTGCATGTAGCTGTCCAGTTTACCCAACACCATTTGTTGAAGAGATGGCCATTTTCCCACTGGATATCCTTTACTGCTTTGTTGAAAATTAATTGACAATAGAACTGTGGGTTTATTTCTAAAATTTCTATTCTGTTCTATTGATCTATGTGTCTGTTTTGTACTAGTACCATACTTCCTCTTTTTTTTTCCTAAGTTTTTGGTTAAATTTCAGCTAGCTAACATATCAGTTTCAGGTGTAGAATTTAATGATTCATCACTTACATACAACACCCTGTGCTCATCACAAGTGCCCTTCTTAATCCCCATTACCTTTTTAACCCATCTTCCCACCCACCTCCCTCGGGTAACCATGAGTATGTTCTCTATAGTTAAGAGTCTCTTTCTTGGTTTGCCTCTCCTTTTCCCCCCACTTTGTTCATTTGTTTTGTTTCTTAAATTCCATACACAAGTGAAATCAGATAGTATTTATTTTTCTCTGACTTAGTTAGAGTAATACTCTTCAGCTCCATCCACGTCATTGCAGATGGCAAGATTTAATTCTTTTTCATGGCAGATGGCAAGATTTTAATTCTATATACACTTTGTTCATCAGTCAATAGGACGTTTGGGCTCTTTCCATAATTTGTTTATCATATAATACATATCATATCATATAATTACAAATATAGGGGTACATGTATCCCTTCAAATTAGTATTTTTGTGCCCTTTGGGTAAGTACCTAGTAGTACAATTACTACTAGGTCCATAGGGTAGTTCTATTTTTAACTTTTTGAGGAAACTTCATCCTATTTTCCAAAGTAGCTGCACCAGTTTGCATTCCCACCAATAGTGTAAGAGGGTTCCCCTTTCTCTGCATCCTCCAATACCTGTTTTTTTTTTTTCCTATGTTGTTAATTTTAGCCATTCCAACTGATGTGAGGTGATGCTGTGTGCTTGTTTGTATTTTGAGACCATATTGATTACTACAACTCTGTAATACAACTTGAAGTCCAGAATTGTGATGCCTACATCTTTGCTTTTCCTTTTCAAGATTGCTTTGTCTATTCAGGGTCTTTTGTCATTCCATACAAATTTTGGGATTGTTCCTGTTCTGTGAAAAATGCTGTTGGAATTTTCATGGGGATTGTAAAGGTGTAGACTATTTTGGGCAGTATGGACATTTTAACAATAGTTGTTCTTCCAGTCTATGATCATGAGATATCTTTCCATTGTTTGTGTCATCTTCAATTTCTTTCATCCCATGTTTTATACTTTTCAGGGTGCAGGTCTTTCTCCTCCTTGGTTAAATTTATTCCTTGTTTGTTTGTTTTTTTTTTTTTAAGACTTTATTTATTTATTTGATAGACAGAGATTACAAGTAGTCAGAGAGGCAGGCAGGGAGAGAGGAGGAAGCAGGCTCCCCGCTGAACAGAGAGCCCGATGTGGGGCTCAATCCCAGGACCCCGAGACCATGACCTGAGCTGAAGGCAGAGGCTTTAACCCACTGAGCCTCCCAGGTGCCCCATTGGTTAAATTTATTCTTATATACTTTATTATTTCTTTTATTTTACTTTATAATAGGTGAAGGAAAATGCAGTGTGAAGTGGACAAAGTTATTCTTTTAAAAAAGTGCATATTTTCACACTTAATTGACTCCACTAATCGTCCTTATTTTTATTATTTTGATTTGTTTGCTTGTTTTACCCCAGTTCCCAACTGCATTTTATGTGTCAGGTGCTACCACTCCTTTATATTTTGTTTCTCTTGAAGAATCCAAAACTCAAATATCTGACTAAAATCTTTTTTCTCAGTTATTCTTCTGTCATGCTTCTTCTTCTTAAAACTTCAGTTTTAAATGTGCATTGCCTTTAATGATAATTCTTTCATCCTAGATTTTATGTTAATGTTCTATCCTCTTCTGCCTTCATTTCTTTCCCTATAATCACCCAATGCCAAGATAAGAAAGTTGAGCAATCTATTCACTTATCTTTTAGAATCTCTTATATTTCTGTCTTTTTGTTAAGGCCCTGGTGATGCTTTTCCACTTAGAACCACAATCAGCAGTTTCCTCTATCCAATCACATACTTTATATCTCAGTGTGGGTCATACAAAAGGTATATTTAAATTAATATATCCAAAATTAAAAGTTTTATTGCACCCTTAAATCTGCTGTATCCCCATCCTCCTTTCTTCTTTACCATGAAAAATGTGTCCACCAAGCCCACAGTGGCCAAGACAGAATCTAGGAGTTGTTATCTTAATCATTGTTATCTTACTCCATATAGATTTATTTTCAAAATATATTTCAGATCCAGTCTTTTTTGTCCATTTCCATTGTGCCCACACAGGTACTGACACTAAATTTTTACCTACCTTCTTTTTTTGAAATGGTTGTCTGGCTGTCATTTCTATTTTTGTCACTGAATTTTGAACACTACATGCCATAACCAGCCATTATGAAAATGAAAGGCAATTATATAACTGCCTAAAACCCTCCAAAGACTTCAAGTGTCCTTGTCCTTAATCTTGCATCATCAATATGTATCCCCAATGATGTCTTGCACACATTCATTTCACACTATGTACTCCTCTACTCACTTGAGTTCATTCATAGCATATATTGAGCTCTTACCCACTTAAATACTTAGCAAAGGTTGTTAGCCCTGATTTCATCTTTGTAAATAATAATTCACCACTATTCCTCAAATCACAGTTTAAATCATACCTTGCAAAAACAAATTTTTGACAACCCCAAAAGAGAACATCAATCCAGTATCTACTTGTTTTGTTTTGATTTTTATATTCGTTGTTATTTGCTCTCTTCATCATAGTCTTCAAAATTCATTAATATTTAATGTGTTTATTTACTTACATGTCTTTACTGTATCACAGGTTCCTGAAGGAATAACATCTGACGTATTTTCCATTTCACACCTAAATCCTGGCACAGCCTCTGGAATATTATTTACTTCTAAAAAAATGTTGGCAATGGAAAGATGAATAAACTGATAAGCACCTCTCTTTACTTCCATATAAACCAATGGGGAGAGTCATCTGAATATTAAGACTTTTAAAATGTATGCATTATGAATTTAATTAAGCCTTCACAAATTGTTTTATTGATCATTCTGGAATTCCCATTTAAGCATTATATTTGTATCCCTCTAACTAACCAACTTCACCTCTACCCTCTAATATCTCTGAACAAATTAATATGCTGAAGTGACAATGTAATCTAAGATAATCTGATATATTTACTTAACCTATGTTTTCTGAATCTTAATATATTTCCTTTGTTTTGTATTTTATTTTTTACAAATATTATTTCAGAATGAACACTTTTCTCCTCTCACTATCTTGTCATTCCCTCTGAACTTTTCATTTCCTTAAACCTATCTTAGGCAGACTCCCAAACCCTAAATATAATAAATTCAGTACAGTTAAACCTTCAATTGTATTTGTAACTTAACATTCATCCTTTCTCAAACATTAAGCACAACTTTAACAGGAACGTGGCCAAATCTACCCCTACATTTTCTTTACAGTGTGACTTTTCTTTCAGAGAACACATTAGGGATGCTGCAGAAAAAGAAGAAATTAACACTTATTTCCTCTGTTGGTTTCCTGGGTAAGATGAATTGTTGTTGTCATTTGTAAAGTCATGTTTCAAAGTATTGACATATTACAATGGTGTAGAACAAAAGGGAGATTTTAAAGAAGACTTTGAAAATTGAAAATTCATCTCAGTTGGAAGTCTCTCAACACTCCCTGGTTTATTCTTAGCTGCAGTAGTATATCTCACGTGGCTTTTCTTTCCCACGTGGCTTTTCTTGAGGGCAACTTCTCTAAGTGGAAGAGGTCTCATGCCTGTCCACCTTCCACATAGTGTATTTGACATATAGGAAAACCAAGGGCTTTTATTTTTCCAATTCTTCTTTTCTTCAAAAGAGAGATGGGGGAAGAGAAAATTTCACACAGAAGCAGATGCCATCTGGAGAAAAGACATGCTCAATTCACCTTCTTGCAATGGCTTCTGACAGCTGTAATTGAGTCTTTTAGAGCCTTCCCACATAACATGGTAAATAAAGAAATGTCTTGGCCTTCTATAAGAAAAGTGAAAAAAAACAACAACAACAACTTCCAACTAGGCAGAAAAATAATGATTTCAGTAATCCCTCTGAGTGTGTCTCGGAGGAGGGAGTACACTGATGTTGAAGATAGTTGTAGCTTGGGTGCCTACTGAATAAATTCTGATGATTTGCCTATTTTTAAAAGTTTCAGTTCTCTTTAGAAACATATAGTTCTTGGGGCACCTGGGTGGCTCAGTGGGTTAAGGCCTCTGCCTTCGGCTCAGGTCATGATCCCAGGGTCCTGGGATCGAGCCCCACATCGGGCTCTCTGCTCAGCGGGGAGCCTGTTTCCTCCCCTCTCTCTGCTTGCCTCTCTGCCTACTTGTGATCTCTGTCAAATAAATAAATAAAATCTTAAAAAAAAAAAAAGAAATATCTAAATCTTCAAAAAAAAAAAAAAAAGAAACATATAGTTCTTTATACATCTTTGATTTTCTCCTTCAATGGTGGTCAGAGTTGTCAAAAAAAAAAAAAAAAAAAAGCAGGTCATTACATTTATAAACTTGAAAGTACTTTTTCCTTCACTGAAATTGAACTGGATTCCTATTTTTTCTTAGTTTTTTGAGCATTGTGTATGTATTATATTTTTTAAATGATAGCTTTTATATATAATGTGTTTCACCTAGAAATCACCCATTTAAGTTGCACAATTCAGTGAGTTTTAGTGTATTTACAGATGTATATAACCATACTCCAATTAATTTTAGAACATATTCATCTCCCCAAAGGAAAACTAACTTTAACCATTTTAGGATCTAGAACTGTTGTCAGAACTAGCACTTCCACTGGTATATGTGATTTCAAAATTTTCCACAACCTTGGCAACGTTTGTTATTATCTGTCTTCCTAGTGGCGAGAAATGGTGTCTGATTATGCTTTTTCTTTTCTTTTTTCACAGTCCTTTTCCTATAATCAGCCTCCCAGTATAAGACATTCTGTAGTTATCATTATGTTTTTGATTTGCATCCCCCTGATTACTGGTAATGTTGACTATCTTTTCATGTACTTATTGCTGCATTGCAGAAATGTCCAAAAAGATCATATGTCCCTTTTTTAAAAAAATTTGTATTATTTGTCCTGTTATTACTTTATTGTCATAGGTCTTTACATACATATATTTCTTTTATTTTTTAAGATTTTATTTGTTTATTTGACAGAATGATAGAGGCAGAGAGCACAAGCAGAGGGAATGGCAGGGGCATAGGGAGCAGCAAGCTCCCCACTTCAAGAGGCCCATTGTGGCTGCTGGGATCATGATCCGAG
The DNA here is from genome assembly GCF_963455335.1 of Martes martes. Classification (NCBI taxonomy): domain Eukaryota; kingdom Metazoa; phylum Chordata; class Mammalia; order Carnivora; family Mustelidae; genus Martes; species Martes martes. Next base: position 114,973,724 of record NC_137889.1, read on the forward strand.
CCAAAGGCAGATACTTAACCATCTGAGCCACCCAGGCACCCCTACATATATGTATTTCTAAGGGACTCAAGTCCTTTATGTTATAGATTTGAGTTCCTTATCACATATATAATTTGCAAATATGTCTCCCCATTCTGTTGACTCTCCTCTCACTTTCTTGTTGGTATCTTCTAAAGCAAAGAATTTTTAATTTTGATGAATTCCCTTGTATATATGTGCATGTGTTCCTTTTGTCACTTGTATCTTTAGTGTCATCTCTAAGAAGACTTTCCTGAACCTCTGGTTACAAAGGTATACTCATACATTTTTATCTAAGAGTTTTGTAGATTTAACTCTTACATTTAAATCTGTAATCCATTTTTAGCTAATTTTTTGTTGTCCAGTTATTCCAGTGCCATTTATTGAAGAGACTATTCTTTCCCCCTTGTAATTGTTTTGGCACTCTTACAAAAAATCAATTAATCATAAATGTGATTGTTTATTTCTGGACTATTAATTATATTACATTGATTGATATTTCTACCATTATAGCAATCTTATATTGTTTTGGTTACTGTAATGTTGTAAGTTTTGGAATTTGAAGTGTGAGTCTTTTCAACTTTGGTCTTTTCCAAGATTGCTTCACCTATCTTAGTTCTCTTAAAATCTCACATAAATATTAGCATCCACTCTTTAATATCTGCAAAAAATAAATAGCCGACTGGTATTTTCATAGGGGTTACATTAAATCCATAGATTAATCTGAGATTAATTCGATCTTAATCACAATAAGTTATACAATCTATGAACATGGGATATCTTTAATTTATGTAGGCTCTCTTTAATATTCTTTAAACAATATTTTCTAGTTGCCAGAGTCCAATCTTTGAACATATTTTGTTAATTTGTATTACTTTGTAATTTTAAAATTATTTTATTCTTAATGCTATTGTAAATAATTTTTATAATTTTATTTTTGGATTGTATATTGCTAGTACAGAGAAAACATCTGAATTTGTATATTGATCTTGTATTCTGAAACTTTGTTGAATTTGTTTACTAGTTTGGCTAGTTTTCTATGTGGATTCCCTAGGACTTTCTACATTCAAGATCATATAATCTACAAATAGAGATAGTCTTACTTTTTTTCTAATTTGGATGCCCGCTCTTTCTTTCTCTCTCTCTTTCTTTCTTTTGTTCTCTTTCTTTCTTTCTTTCTTCTTTCTTCTTTCTTTCTCTTTCCCTTTTATTTCTTATTCTTGCCTAGTAGTCCTAGCTAAAACCTCCAGGACATTGTTGATTAGAAGTGGTGAGAGAAGATATCATTGATCTGTTTCTAACTGAAATGGAAAACATCTAGTCTTCCACCATTAAGTATGATAGTAATTGTTGGGTTTTCATACCTATTCTTTATCAGATTGAAAAAGCTCCCTTCAAATCTTAGTTTGTTTTTATCATAAAAGATTATTGGATTTTGTCAAATACATCTTCAACATTTACTGGAATAAATTTTTAAAACTGTGTAATTGATGGGAAAATAAAAGAGTCATCCCACAACCAACAGGCAATTGCATTAAATCTGAAATGAGGCATTGGCCTAGTGAAAGAAAGAAAGGGACTTTTATAGAGAGTCATGTCTACCAAGATTAAATTTCTCCATTCAAAGAATGGTTTACTTCTGCATTGTAAGCCTATATTTCTTCAATCATTAGTTCAAATGATACTGTGTGACATTCATGTGAATGTGATTTGACAGCTTGACACTTTATGTCTTCAGATATGTGAATCAAATATTTTCTTGGCAAAAGAAAATTACTCTATTAAATTATTTGCTATCTTCTGTGATTTTAATAACAAATGCTAAAATGAATCAGAAATGGTCACAATAGAATATGTTTTAAACATTTTCTTTTACAAAAATTTTTGTCTATTTTTTGTATCACACATTTAAAATTTTTGTCTATTTTTTGTATCACACATTTGTTTGCAAATACACACACACACACACACACACACACACCAGACATCACATATTATTTTTATATATTTTGCTCCTCCTTATCACATTATAGAGGCTGATACTTGTTAGGAAAGATAAAATTTCAGTTATTTCTTTGGACTACCCTGAGGGCAATTATTTTCCTGACTCTTTTATGAAATATTCTAGGCAAAACAATTTTCTTTCTACAGGGATTTGTTGTGTTCATCAAAATTTTAATTTATTCCCTAGAAAGGTACCTTGTAGTGTAGATCTTTCAATTTCTTAAGAGTAAATAAAGTAGATTATTTGTTCTTCACCATTTGACAAAATCATAAGACAATAATGGTAACATTAAGTGACGTGAACTTGATGTCTTCTGTGGATACTGGAAATCAGTCTTTTATTTTATAGTTAAATGTAATAAAGACCTATTATTAGCATATGTTAAAATATTTAAGAATTCTTATAATGGTTATGCCATTAAAGGCTTACATATATTTAATTAGTTCAATAAATAAGAATCTAAATTTATAATGGAAATATCTCTGTCAATTTATATCTCATTTTAGATGTAGGAGTACAAACACAAAATCCCATATAATATACAGGCTCCCTTTTTACTCCTTCTGTTTCTGAACTGTCACTCAAATAATTTTAAGTTACCACATGTACATTAACATACATATGTGCATAGCATTATACACTTATATGTATGTATAAATATCCATATATCTATATCTGTGGAGTGGGATGTGTGAATTAAGAGCAAGAAAGCTCATTTAATACACAAACTACTAACTCTGAAACTACTAACTCTCGACATTTCTTGTTGAGATGCATTTCAATATTTTTTCCACTTTACACTTAAATTTACAATACTACATTATTTGTTGAATGTTTTAAAAAGTGAGTAAGATAATGTAAGTGATTTATTTTATAGTTTTCCAGTTTCAGCTTAGTCAATAAAGGAATATTTGATGACAGCAGTTTTTCATTTAATCAGACTTCCCCCCGCCCACTCCTGGAGAAAGTTGAAAATTAAAGGCTGAAATAAGTTAAAATACCTTTACATTTTTCCACTGATAGAATAAACAAAATCCATGATTCTGACAGAGATGCATTAAAAAGAACAAAATATTATCTTTTTCTAGATAAAAGAACAAAATTTTGTATAATATTAAAAAGATAATTTTGTTTTTCAATAACATATTTTTATCAGTTATGTCTTTGAAAAAAGAAATATCATATCATATTATATGCATGGGGATGTATGCTTTAATTGTCATGCTTAATTGGTCTAGAAAATGTATAGGTACAGATAAACACTTTCATAGAAGTGTTTCAGAAATTGTGTAAGATCTTTAAAGTAAATTATTCCTGTTCAATATTCCAGTAATGCATTTCTTCAAATGAATAGATCTTGGGCAGAATAAGAAATTCCCATATAACACTGATTTAAAAGAAAACAAAATCATTATCAATAAACTGTCTGGAATCTATTCATCAAAATTGGACCAGAAATCAGATTTTTGTCTGTTCTACATTGTTCTGAAGTCAAAATGTCTGACTTGGATGGGATATCAGTATCAGCACACACATACATACGTATACATACATGTATACATACACATAGTATACATATATAAATTATATATGTAAATAATTATATATTTTATCAAAAGGAAAAGCATGAACTAAAGGAAGTTTTAATTTAGCCATTATACTAAAAGGAATCATGTCTGAGTGTTTAAAAAATAAATTCAGGAAATATTTTGGAAAATAGTTCTGCATTTACCTATAACATCTTGATTTTTTTTCCTTTGTGTTAATAATTTTATTTATTTTATTAGTAGAATCAGCAAAAGTTTGATTATTTGTAATATGGTAAAGCTTAATCTTCCAGTACATTATATAAGAGGATAAGTACAACAAAATTTTGAACAAAGTACCAGTGGAAACATGTATCAGTTCTTCTGTTGTTTCATATTGGACCATGCAGACAATTAAAATATAGGTAAAAGATATATATTGGTAGGGTCACATTAGATTTAGTAAAGGACAAAAACTATTTTGATACTTTAGAAAATACCCAGATATTTAAATTTAATTTGAGGAAATAAATGAAATAGAAGCCATTGAATCATGAAGCTAATGAAGAGGGAGGTGTGATTCAGTTTTCTGAATGATTATGTAAACTCTTTTTTTGCATCATTAATTCAAAGTCTGAGAGTGATTGGAATAAAGAAAAGAAAACTGAATAGTCTGAGAAATATTCTATAAAATATTTTAATTTTCTCCTATATAAATGTTACTGTTCTTGTTCCTTTGAGTTATATTCATAGTCTGATAAATTTAAACACACACAAACACACACACACACATGATTTTGCAACAGCTTGAAAATAGGCCAAGCAAATATAAACTCTTTTTCCCCTGGTATCTTCAACAGAATTAGGTATAACAAATGAACTTAATAACCTACATGGTCAGAAGTATCAGGATGTGTGGAAGAACCATTTAACAAACATTTATTCTATGTATTTTGCTTCCAGATACAGCATTCTTAAAGTCTTCTAAATCATATACCAAGTTTTATTAGAGTCAACTTGAAAAATTATTTCTCATTGCTTTATAAATAGCAAATCTATGGTTTCGATCAAGAAACCATACGTTCTAAAAGTAGACTAGAAGTTATGACTGAGGGGTGAGGCTTTGATCCATGGAAGATCCAATGGTCACTATTGGCAGACCTTTCTATAAACAAGGTAGGGAGAGTAAGAAACTAAAGATGAAAGATATTGTCTCAGAAAGTGATCTATAATTGGATTTCCTAGTGAACAATGTGAGTAAGCCCTTCTTTGGTGTCAAACTAATTATTTGTTTACATTTGTGTGTATTCCTGAGTACATAATGTCATTTTGGTAGATTAGTATTTGTTAAATTTAAAAAACATTGATCTTAAATATTTTGTTCCATATTTATATAATTAATGGCCAGAGTATGACCAGTGGACAATTTAACAGACTACCTTATCACATAAGTATTCATTGGAAGCTGCTTTTATTGTCTTAAACAAAACTGAGAAGACAGTATCACCAATAGATTGATAGAAAAGAAAATGGAAGATTTACTGAGATCTTATTTAAAATGCATACATCATTGTATAATCCCAAAGTTTGCAAAGTTGTGCATGATGATTATGGCTGTATCTGAAATTTGAAATAACTTTTCACTGCAAGATAATGCAGGTCTTCCTTTGTTTCAGTTAGATTGCCTGTGAATTACTTGTCTTTCAACCCTGAATATGCAAATAAATGCTGAACTGTTTTAGCTGGCATTCTGAATGTACAATACATAGTTTTGACTAAATAATACATTCTTTATAACATAAAGAAAAATAAGCATAGTTGTAGATTATTTGTCTCTGTTGTATTATTAGATAATAATTGAATTGATAAGTCTTATGTGTGATCTTTCAGGACTGACCTTAGGCAATTACAAAGGGTTTGCCTGACAGGCCTCAGAAAGGAAAGCTGTACTCATCACACCAAACATGGTGCACAGGCAATGCACTCCAGTCTCCAAAAGGAGTTGCAGTCAAGGTCTCAGGTCCCCTTTCTGGCCATACTCTCATGCATTGCTGCATTCATAACATACATGTGTCCACTTAGAGGCCTCTCTCAGGGATCTTCTCCTGAGGGCCTAAGCTGAATCTCCTTAGAAGGTTTTAATATTATGGTATAATTGTACTATAATGGACACATAACATTATATTAGTGTCAGGTGTACAAAATAAAAATTTGATATTTGTACACATTGCAAAATGATCACCACAATAAGTCTAGCTAGCATCCTTTACCTTACATAGTCACAATTTTTTTTTTTAAGATTTTATTTATGTATTTGTCAGAGAGAGAGAGAGAGAGAGAGCACTGGCAGACAGAGGCAGAGGGAGAAGCAGGCTCCCTGCCGAGCAAGGAGCCCGATGTGGGACTCGATCCCAGGATGCTGAGGATCATGACCCAAGTGGAAAGCAGCTGCCTAACCAACTGAGCCACCCAGGCGTCTCCACAATTTTTTTTTACTTGTGTCAAGAACTTTAAACTCTGATCTCTTAGTAGATTCCAGATATTATTATTATTAACTATATATCATTAACTATAGTTGGATTGCCAATAGGTATATGAAAAGATGCTGAACATCACTAATGATTAAGGAAATGCCAAAAAAAAAAAAAAAGAGATAAATGAGATTCACCTCATACCCATTATAATAGATGTTATTAGAGGAGGAGGAAACTAGAAGATGCTTTTCTTCATTCTAACTCTGCACTCTGTGGGAGGCCGCACAGTAGCTTGAGAGAGAACCAAACCAGCCCCTGACTCGCGCCTCCTTGAAACCCAAGGGTTAAAGCAATCCTGTGGTTAATAAGTTGAGGTGCTTGAGAATGGGCCTGTGCCATGGGTCTCACGCTCTCCTGCGCGACCACCCTCTGGGGCTTATCTGGAACAGGCCTAAAGCCGTGAATCAGTAACTTGACTTGCTGTCCCTGCAGGGGCCATAAACTGCACCTGATGCCCTTTTGGCCCTTCCCTGTCTACTTATCTATAGGGAACTCATCTTTAAGCAGCCTTCATGGCGCCATGATCTTTGCACATGAGGTTTAAGAAACTTTCTAAGGGGTACCTGTGGAAACTATTCTAAGAATGCAATGGATCACTGCTTCCTTGTGATTGTCTCTGTACGATACTTATACCAGAGCACTCTTCTGAATAAACTGGCATTGCTTGGAAATCATCCACCTTGCCCCTCCTGTCCCCATCTCTTTGTGTCTCATCTTCATTTCACCATCCTCTTACCCTTTGGACCCTGGTCGTGTTGTCATGCCGGCCGCGACAGTACTCATCACTTCTCCACTCCTAGTTCTTTCCCTTCACTCTCCCCTGAGCCTCTCAGTACATAAAGTGGCAGGAGTCTTTTGTTTAGGACTCCTTCAGCATTGAGACCCTGCCTCCCACCCCAACTGTTCTGCTATATTTGGCCCTCACTTGTCACAGCTTCATTGGGAAATATGGAATATAGGGAAAGTTCTCTTGCTATAAGTGATTTAAGCCTTGACTGTTATTTTTTATTTTGGCTTGTTATCTTAATCGCTACTCTGCCAGCTGTCAGATCAGCTCTCTCCAGTTTAGATGTTTATTCTCTCTCTATTTTACATTGAGAAGAACAGCCAATGTGATATACCTGGAATGCAAAATCTCTCAGGCTTTTTCATACAGACAAAACTAGTGTCCTCTATAAGCCCAATTTTCCACATGTAAATTAGGTCAGGTTTATCAATTCACTGAATCAGTTGCTCCAGGCTTAGGTTTTGTATATTAAAATGATTGTGAAAATTAAACTGATTTCAAGAATTAATCACAACACCCTGGAGAAAACTGAATATAGTTTCTACAGTAAAATTTCCAAGTAGCAGAAAACTGCATCACATCAACCAGGATGGTCTCTCTATGAGTCAATTAATCAGCAGAACAAAGATCTGGAAGTAATACTGCACAAAACTATGAAATTTAAAGCATGCAATATGTACAATGTGATTATATAATTATCACATTGTCTGGTATGTAGTTGCTGTTTATTAAATTTAGCTATTTTCATTAAAATAATTAGTTATCCTAGAATCAGATGCAAATCTCATTCTTTGCTTTCTTCTTGCTTTTATAAATCTGAGTTGGTTCTTTATCTCTCAATAATATAGAGTTCATTATAATTTTTTACTTTTCTTTGTATTCATTCATCTAACTGCAAGCTCATTTATTAAGTTTTGAACTCTTTTTGTAAATCAGATGTTTAATAAGACATGGTGCATACAAAAATACACTCTGTTTTGTGGCAGACAAAACACAAGCACACCACTACAATGTAATATTTTAATTCAGTGATGGATACATCCATGGATGCACCTAATCTAACACTGTTTGGGCATTGGTCATGTGCATTACATTGTACATACTCTGGGAAATGTAGCTAATAGATGGCAGCAACCACCAGGTAGCTCTCAAGAGCTTTTGAGAAAAGGAAAATTGGGTAGTGAGTCTGGTTCTGTTCATAATAAGGTAGCTTGTATTATTAGACTTATCATTCACACTAAAACAATAATAATAATTATATAATACAAAAATAATTCTTTGAAGGCATAGGAGAGCAACCAAAGTAGATGAACCAGTAGGGATAGAAATCTGGCAAGGGAGAGGCAGACTATGTGGAAAGGATCCAATAATGTCTCTCCCCCAAAATTCATAACCATCTAGAACCTCAGAATATGAACTTATTTGAAAGTATTCTATTACTACATGGATCACTGCAAGGATTTTCATGTTGCTTTTTTATGGTTACACATAATTCTTTTCACACCAACCCTTTCATTAATCCCTGGTAACCCCTAGATTTTTAATAACCTCAAAATTAATGTGATCTTTATGTGTATACTTTAATGTAATCTAAATAAGCAAAGGCATGAAGATTTGTTAGATATTAAAGTTCACATGCAAGGGGGTAGACTAGTCATATTATGTGTATGTTTAAGACTTATATTTTAAACATATGCTATATTATTCTTATTTGGGTGAGTCATCAAATAAGATTTGAAAACTAGAATCAGTATATATTAACATTAGTGGAAATAGTATACATTTTCTACTAGATAGTATGACACTGTGTATATTTATATGCTATCTAAAAATTTTCTAATTTGTTATAAAATCATAAATGATATATCCGGAAATGCCCTGAGTTTATTGGTAAGTAATATAATAATAATAATAATAATAATAACAGAGAAAACCAAAGTGCATATAAAAAGGACAGATATGTTGAGTTTTATTCTGAAAGACTGGCTACTTAACTTGTGTGATAATGATGATTTCTAATACCCCAAACAAATATATTTTTTTAAAATTTGTTTTTGTTTTTAATTTTTTTTAATTTTTAAATTTTATTTTTTTTTATTTTTATTTTTTATTTTTTTTTTTTTTAGTGTCCCAAGATTCATTGTTTATGCACCACACCTAATGCTCCATACAATATGTGCCCTCCTTAATATCTACCATTAGGCTCACCCAACCCACCACCCCCCTCCCTTCCAAAACTCTCAGTTTATTTCACAGAGTTCACAGTCTTTCCTGGTTTGTCTCGCTCTATGATTTCCCCCAACTCACTTCCCCTCTCCTTCTCCCAATGTCCTCTGTGTTAGTCCTTATGCTCCACAAGTAAGTGAAACCATATGATAATTGACTCTTTCTGCTTGACTTATTTCACTCAGCATAATCTCCTCCAGTCCCATCCATGTTGCTACAAAAGTTGGGTATTCATACTTTCTGATAGAGACATAATGCTCCATTGTATATATGGACCCTTTCTTCTTTATCCATTCATCTGTTGAAGAGCATCTTGGCTCTTTCCATAGTTTAGTGACTTTGGTCATTGGTGCTATGAACACTGGGATACAGATGGCCCTTCTGTTCACTACATCTGTATCTTTGGGGTAAATACCCACTATGCAATTGCAGGGTTATAGGGAAGCTCTATTTTTTAAAATTTTTTTGAGGAATCTCCACACTGTTTTCCAAAGTGGTTGCACCAACTTGCATTCCCACCAACGGTGTAAGAGGGTTCCCCTTTCTCCACATCCTCTCCAACACTTGTTGTTTACTGTCTTGTTAATTTTGGCCATTCTAACTGGTGTAAGGTGGTATCTCAATATGGTTTTGATTTGAATCTCCTGATGGCTAATGATGACGAACATTTTCTCATGTGTCTGTTAGCCATTTTATGTCTTCTTTGAAGAAGTGTCTGTTCATGTCTTCTGCCAATTTTTTGACGTGATTATCTGTTTTGTGTGTGTTGAGTTTGAGGATTTCTTTATAAAACTTGAATATCAGCCCTTGTCTGTAGTGTCATTTGTGAATATCTTCTCTCATTCCATGGGTTTCCTCTTTGTTTTGTTGACTATTTCCTTTGCTATGCAGAAAATTTTGATCTTGATGAAGTCCCAATGGTTCATTTTTGCTTTTGTTTCCTTTGCCTTTAGAGACATGTCTTGAAAGATGTTGCTGTGGCCAGTGTGGTAGAGGTTACAGCCTATATTCTCCTCTAGGATTTTGATAGATTCCTGCCTCACGTTAGGTCTTTTATCCATACTGAGTTTATCTTTGTGTATGGTGTAAGAGAATGGTGGAGATTCATTCTTTTACACATAGCTGTCCATTTTTTTCCAGCACCATTTATTAGAGACTGTCTTTTTCCACTGTATATTTTTCCTGCTTTGTTGAAGATTAGTTGACCATAGAGTTGAGGGTCCATATCTGGACTCTCTACTCTGTTCCACTGGTCTATGTGTCTGTTTTTGTGCCAGTAATATGCTGTCTTGGTGATCACAGCTTTGTAGTAAAGCTTGAAATCAGGCAATGTGATGCCCCCAGTTTTGTTTTTCTTTTTCAGCATTTCCTTAGCAATGCAGGGTTTCTTCTGGTTCCGTACAAATTTTAGGATTGTTTGTTCCAACTCTTTGAAAAGTGCTGGTGGAATTTTGATCGGGATGGCATTAAAAGTATAGATGGCTCTAGGCAGTGTAGACATTTTAACAATGTTTATTCGTCCAATCCATGAGCATGGAATGCTTTTCCATCTTTTTGTGTCTTCTTCAATTTCCTTCATGAGTGTTCTGTAGTTCCTCGAGTACAGAGCCTATACCTCTTTGGCTAGGTTTATTCCCAGGTATCTTATGTTCTTGGTGCTATAGTAAATGGGATCCATTCTCTAATTTCCCTTTCTATATTTTCATTGTTAGTGTGTAAGAAAGCAACTGATTTCTGTACATTGATTTTGTATCCTGCCACATTACTGAATTGCTGTAGGAGTTCTAGTAGTTTGGGGGTGGAGTCTTTTGGGTTTTCCATATCAGGTATCATATCTTCTGCGAAGAGAGAGAATTTGACTTATTCTTTGCCAGTTTGAATACCTTTTATTTATTTTTGTTGTCTGACTGCTGTTCCTAGGGCTTCTAGTACTATGTTGAACAACAGTGGCAAAAGTGGACATTGTTGTCATGTTTCTGATCTCAAAGGGAAGGCTGTCAGATTTTCCCATTGAGAATGATATTTGCTCTGTGAAGAGAGAGTTTATGAAGTCAAGGAATGTTTTCTCTATCCCTATACTTTGAATTGTTTTAATCAGGAACGGATGCTGTCTCTTGTCAAATGCTTTTTCTGCATCAATTGAGAGGACCACGTGGTTCTTCTCTCTTCTCTTACTGATTTGTTCTATTACATTGACTGATTTGCGAATGTTGAACCACACTTGCATCCCAGGGATAAATGCCACCTGGTCATGGTGGATAATCTTTTTAATGTACTGTTGGTTCCTATTAACTAGGATCTTGTTGAGAATCTTAGCATCTATATTCATCAGGGATATTGGTCTAAGATTCTCCTTTTTGGTGGGGTATTTGCCTGTTTTGGGGATCAGGATAATTCTGGCTTCATAGAAAGAGTCTGGAAGTTTTCCTTCTGTTTCTATTTTTTGAAACAGCTTCAAGAGAATAGGTATCACTTCTTCTTTGAATGTTTGGTAGAAATCTCCAGGGAATCCATCAGGTCCTGAGCTCTTGTTTTTTGGGAGGTTTTTGATCACTGCTTCAATCTCATTACTAGATATTGGTCTATTCAGGTTGTCAATTTCTTCCTGATTCAGTTTTGGAAGTTTATAGGTTTCCAGGAATGCATCCATTTAATCTAGGTTTCTTAATTTATTGGCATATAACTGTTGATAATATTTCTGATGATTGTTTCTATTTCCTTGGTGTTATTCGGGATCTCTCCCTTTTAATTCATTGTTTTATTAATTTGGGTCCTCTCACTTCCTTTAGATTGGCCAGTTGCTTATCGATCTTACTGATTCTTTCAAAAATCCAGCTTCTAGTTTCGTTGATGTATTCTACTGTATCTCTAGTTTCTATCTCATTGATTTCTGCTATAATCTTGATTATTTACCTTCATATATGTGGGATTGGCTTAATTTGTTGTTGATTCTCCAGTTCTTTAAGGTGTAAAGAGAGTTGGTGTATTCTGGATTTTCCCATTTTTTTTTTTTTTTGAGTGAGGCTTGGATGACTATGTATTTCCTTCTTAGGACCACCTTTGGTGTATGCCATATATTTTGGAATGAAGTGTCTTCATTCTCATTGGTCCCCATGAATTGTTTAAGTTATTCTTCTATTTCCTGGTTGAATCAAACATTCTTAAGCAGGGTTGTCTTTAGCTTCCAAGACTTTGAATTCCTTCCCAACTGTTTCTTGTGTTTGAGTTCCAGTTTCAAAACATTGTGGTCTCAGAATATGCAGGGATGAATTTCACTCTTTTGGTATCAGTTAAGCCCTGATTTATGACCCAGTATGTGGTATATTCTGGAGCAAGTTCCATATATGCTTGAAAAGAATGAGTATTCTGTTGTTTTAGGGTGGAATGTTCTGTATATGTCTTTGAGGTCCATCTGGTCCAATGTGTCATTCAATTCTCATGTTTCTTTATTGATTTCCTGCCTCAATGATCTATCACACCTGATAGTGGTGTGTTAAGATCTCCTACTATTAATGCATTCATATCAATATGACTCTATTTTGATTAACAGTTGGCTTATGTAGTTGGCTGCTCTCATATTAGGGCATAAATATTTAAAATTGTTAGATCTTCTTGGTGGATAGACCCTTTAAGAATGATGTAGTGTCCTTCTTTATCTCTGATTATGGTCTTTAGTTTAAAATCTAATGTATCTGATATCTAATGTATCTTTATTTTAAAATCTAATTTATCTGATATGAGAATCATTACCCCAGCTTTCTTTTGAGGCCTGTTGGTATGAAAGATGCTTCTTCATCCCTTCACTTTCAGTCTAGATTATCTTTAGGTTCCAAATGGGTCTCTTGTAGACAGTATATGGAGCAGTCCCATCGTTTTATCCAATCTACAACACTGTGCCATTTTATGGGAGCACTTAGGCCATTCATGTTGAGAATGACTATTGAAAGATACATTTTTATTGACATCATGTTGCCTGTGAAATCCTTGTTTCTATAGATTTTCTCTGTAAATTTCTGTTCTATTTCACTCTTGGGTTCATTCTTCTCTTATAGACCCCCCCCCCCCCCGCTTAATATTTCTTGTAGTGCCAGCTTGGTGGTCACATACTCTTACACCTTGCTGGTCTTGGAGCTCTTTATCTCTCCATCCATTTTGAATGTCAGCCCTGCTGGATAAAGTATTCTTGGCTGCATGTTATTCTAATTTACTGCCCTGAATATGTCTTGCCAGCCCTTTCTGGCTTGCCAGGTTTCTGTAGACAAGTCTGACATTATTCTGATGGACTTTCTTCTGTATGTAGGGAATCTCTTCCCCCATCTGCTCTCAAGAGCTCCTGTCTTAAATTATGATTCATCAGTTTTACAATGAGGTGTGTCAAGGTCTTTCTAGATTCTGTGATCTTGGGGGGTGATCTTTCTGCCTCTAGGACAGGAACACTGGTTCCATTCCCCAGATTGGGAAAATTTTCATGGAGATTTTGTTCAACTATATCTTCTAGTCTTCTTTCTTTCTCTCCTCTCTCACGGATCCCAATAATTCTGATGTTGGAACATTTCATGGCATCATTTATTTCCCTAATTCTGTTTTCATGACTTCTAAGCTGTGTATTCCAGGCCTCCTCCTGATCCTTTTTCTCTATCAGTTTGTCTTCTAGATCATTAATTCTATCTTCTGCCTCAGTTACCCTAGCTGTTAGAGTATTTAGATTAGATTGGATCTCATTGATAGCATTTTTAACTTCTTCCCAGGCTGTCTTCACTTCTGCCCTTAGAGATTCTATGTTCTCACTAATGGTTTCCTCCAACCTAGCCATTGCCTGGATAATTGTTACCCTGAATTCCCTTTCTGATCTACTATTTATGTCCATGTCCAGTAGTTCTGATGGAAGGACAAAGTCTCTGAATTTTTCCTCTCTTGGGTGTTCCTCTCCTAGTCATTTTGATGAGAGGTGGTTGAGGGATGTGTAGCTGAATATATCAACCGTGATCCAGGCAAGGTGCACTCTGGAACACTTCTGAGCAATCGGAAGTCAGCACTAAAAAGAAAGAAAAAAGAAAAAGAGAGAGGGAGAGAGAGATAAGAAAAATACAAGACCCAGCCAGAATGAGCCCCAAAAGTAAGGTTTATAATGTATACAAATAAAAACGGACAAACAAAAAGACAACAAAAGCAAATGAGAAGAAATAAATAAATAAATAAATAACCTAGGCAAAATGAACCCCAAGGATAAGATTTATATAATACCAGAACAAAAACAAATACACAGAAACACTGACAGAAGAAAAAGATGGGAGGGTGGTTGTAAATCCTCGGTGTGGAGAGGAAGGTTATTTTGATTTTTCCTGGGTATTTCTTGATATCTTTGTTAAAGGACTCAACTTCCCAGAGATAAAAGGAGATTAAAACAGGTTTATATACAGGGGTAGTGTTCATTAGGGAAAGAGGATTTCCTTGAAGCTTATATCTATATGTATATTTAAAAAAATAGAAAAAAAAAGAAAAACACAAGTATATGTATGAAAAAAGTTCAAGTTAAAAGCTTATTATGGAATATGTTGTATTAAACCTCTAGTTGTAATGGTAAGTAGGTTAAAAAAATTAAAAAGAACAAGAATAGTAAGAACAAATTAAAAATAAAGTTGTGTCTATGAAATATACAGGTTTTAGGGCAATACCAGGAGCTTAAGATATTGTTTTCCCCTGATGTTGTGGTTTTACAGTTTTATGGGGGTCCTGGGGTGGTTGTCCTCTCATTCTTTTGGCTTACTTTCTGGGGCAGTGGCCTGCTGCTTTGTTTTTCAGTCAGTCTTGTTTGGGTTGAGTGCTCCAGTTCCCTATCCAGGCACTGGGCTCTGTGGAGACCAGTCTTTCAGACTTTTGTTCTCTGGAGGTTTTTGTTCCTTGGTGGCTCTTTGGAGGTTTAGTGGAAAGCAAACTCCACCCAGACCTCTGCCTCAGAGAGAAGCCTCAGTCTGCTCCCCTCTGGGTGATTCAGAACACACAGACTTCCCCTCTGCAAACTCTGCTGAATCATGCAACCTCCCACAGTCAGTGCACGTCCGCAGTCACCAGCTCAGGTGTCACCTTGTCTGAAGCACCTTTTTGTCTCTGCACCTCCATGTCACTAAAAGTGTGAACAGCATTGGTCCACCAGTTGCCCCCTAAGATCTTTTGTTCTTTTTGAGTGCTTTTAATCAGACTCCAAGTTAATGCTCATCCCCAATCATAGGGAATTTTAATATTGGGGTATTACTTTCCAGTGGGTCACTTCTGGTGGCTCTCTCCCCCTTCTGTTTTTCCTCCAATATCAGTCTGCATGTTTCCACTCTGCTTTACCTTGCCACTGCTGTCTTCTGCCCCCACAGAGATCCAGATATGTATAATCCCACTTCTCAGGCTGATTTCATGGGTGTTCAGAATGTTCCAGCAGATATTTAGCTCACTTTAGGGGACCAGTTGAAACAGAGTCTCCTACCTCTCTGCCATCTTGCCCCTCCTACAAGAAAATGTTATTAAGAGACATAGAAAGCAGGTTTTGTATCATGCCTGGCCATTTATGAGTATGTACATGTGGCCGACACATAATTCCTTCAAGCTTCAATTTTTTTTTTCCTCTCTGGAAGACGGATAATAATAGGTTTTATATTAATAAGTTCCATGTGAATTAAATTTATAAAGCATTTAATGCAGTTTATCTGTTCTGCTAAAAAAAATGATGTGTGTGTATATGTCTCTCTGTGTGTGTGCACATGTGTTTGATTAGTTGTGTAATCTGAAAGAGAAATGGATGGAGAGACCAAAGGATATATACCAAAAACTAACAATGGTTAAATTTCAGCTATCAATATATTTGGCTTAGCATTAAAAAACAAAAACAACAACAACACACACACACACACACTTTCAAGTTTTTATTTATTTTCCCAAGAATTTTGAAAGTGTATCTATTTGCTTTGTAATTAAAATAAAATTTTATTAAAAATCAGTTAGATGCCAAATATTTCTTAGAAAGTGTGTTTGATGAAATTATTGTAATAACATTACAGATGAGGAAAATAAACTCTTTGTATACTGTTCAGCCAAGTGAGAAAAGGTAAAAGTTCATGAGCTCTTTTAGGGATGGCAGACTTCTTGAAACTTTGAGTATAAAAAAGACCTTTATACTGAATGACTTATTGAATGACCCAGTAGAAAGTAATAACTTTTAAACATCTTTCTTAACTACTCTCTTGTGGAATATGTCAATATTACCTAATTTAAAAAAAAATCTTTTATGAAGAAGTAAAGAAAATAGAAACAACTTCATAGAATCCATTAAGTCACTGCCTTGAAAAATAATGAATCAATTTATTCCAGTTCTCTGCAGAGGCTGACTGGTGTAGCAAGAATACCAAGTACTAATGTGCAGCTTACAAGAAATATTTGAAAAGTTTCAGACCTATTTCATAAAAATCATTTTTGTACATATTTATAGTTGGATATAACTCCAGGAATCCTTTTTATACCCATAATATCAGTTCATTTGGGAGTTTGGTTGGTGTCAGAGATTTCTAAGAGTACAAGACTGGATATTCAAATATATAAAAGAAGTAAACAAACAAAAATAATGTTCCAATATATTGACTGAGCAACTATTAAAAATCAATTTTATTTCTTGCATGGAATACTTAGCCTATAAGTCATGGGTGAAAAAACATAAGAGACAAATATTAAAATAGTATTGTTAAACAAAACCATGTTAATAATTATATTAAAAGTCAGAGTTAATCAGATGCATTAAAATGAACAACTATGACCCCAAGCCCACTTTGAATATCAAAGAATCAAATGTAAAAATAAAATAATGGGAAAAATTGTGCCATATTAACACTAGGGAAAAACCTGGAGTAGCTATATCAATACCAAAAAAAAAAAAAAAAAAAAAAAAAAAAAAAAAAAAAAAAACCGAAAAAAAACCCCTGGACTTCAGAACAAAAAGTGTTACCAGAAATAAAACAAGATATTAGATCACAATGAAGGGATGAATTCATTAAGAAGTCTAAGTAGATTTGGGGTGCCTGGGTGGCTCAGTTGGTTAAGCCTCTGACTCTTGACCTCAAATCAGGTCTTAATCTCAGGGTCATGAGTTCAAGCCCTGTGTTGGGCTCCACATTGGGTGTGAAGCCTACTTATAAATAAATAAATAAATAAATAAGCTAAGTAATCTTAAATGTGCATGTACTAACAACAAATCTTCCAAAAAAAAAAAAATGAAGCCAAAAAAGTGATAGAACTTGAAGTAAAAGTAGAAAAATGCATGATTATAGTCAGAGATTTTTAGCATTCCTTAATAGAAACCAGTCTGTTTTTCTCAGATGTTCAAACTTTATTTAGAAATGAATACTGAAATGAATTCAATACAAATTCTGTAGAAATGAATTCAAACTACAAAGATATGCACAAAATTTCACTTTTGAAAAATAATTTATAAAAGTAGATGGTTAATCTAATATCAGTACTGTGAAATTTATTTTCTCAGTGTAAAGAAATTTATAATTGTTGGCTATAGTCGATTTTCTAGGGTTATTTACACCTTACTGTGGGAAAATGCATGAAGGAGTTTCTTTTAAAAGTATCTTTAGTTTGATTTTATTTCATAGAACAGTCTTGATTTTTCCCCTTTACAAGTCTTTCAATGTGAGAACATAGCATTTTATTTTATTATTTTTATGATGTTCTGTTAGTTCTGTTAGTCACCATACAGTACATCATTAGTTTTTGATGCAGTGTTCCATGATTCAGTGTTTGTGTATAACATAACATTTTAAGTTCAAAATCAACTTTGATGTTCTTCTTCATCTTTCAGGTTGGAAAGGCAACATAGTTTGTCCTTTTTTTAGGTATTAGAAGAATTCTAATCAGTTTATTAAGGAAGTAAATTCATGATTTGAGGAACAAGCAAGAATGAATTGTCTAAAACTTTGGGAATCTGGCATCAGCCAGTATCATGTCCATTGCCTTTCTCCTAATAATCATATGCAGACAGCAAACTTATACAGGCATCTGAAAGGATATTCAGCAGTGGACCCAGAGAAAGAATGAAGCAAACCATGGACAAGGAAAGCTCATCACCTCTACATAAGACTGTCATGTCATGGAAAGCAGGTTTGTTTGTTTGTTTGTTTGTTTGTTTGTTTTTCCCTCTCCAGGATGATCTCAAATAGTAAAGGTTTCACTTTTATGATCAAAATTAATTTTCCTACAATACTCTGGATAAGATAATAAGTTGTCAAAGTACAATTTACATCGTAAAGTCAAACGTCTAAAATGCTGATGTGTTTTGTATCTATGGGTCATTATTTCTTTTAGTAATTTAATAAGCCCTTTTCAAGTCATTACTTTAGTATCCAGATTAAGACATATTTCTTTTTTTCTTGATAATGCCTGATCTTTCCCTTAATATTTCCATGACTATCTTGTTCTGCCTCATCTTTTTGTCTTTGTCCATTATTTTCCTTATCTAGAAGTGACACAGATTTTTTTTTTACATCCATTCATTTTGAGCAGATTTGTCTGTGAGAACTTCTCATCTAGTTCTTTCCTTTTATATCAATTTTTCTTTTTTAAAAATTTATGTACCCAAATATTCTTTTTGATTCTCTTCCTAATGCTGCTTCCCTTACTTTGTCTTCCACTTAACATTAGTGAGATTTAATTCATATTTGAGTGGATCAGCTACCTCTGGTGGCCAATTCATTTTCGATTAATTTCATCATTTTTTTTTAAGATTTTTACTTATTGATTTGACAGAGAGAGATACAGCAAGAGAGGGAACACAAACAGGGGGAGTGGGAGAGGGAGAAGCAGGCTCTCCACTAAGCAGGGAGCCTGATGCAGGGCTGGATCTCAGGACTCTGGTATCATGACCTGAGCCAAAGCAGCTGCTTTACAACTGAGCCACCCAGGCGCCCCTCATCATATTGTTTCTTGCTTCTATTTTCAGGATTTTAAGATACTCTATATTATATTTTTTGTTGCTTCACATTTTTCTTAACTGTTTTCATTTTGATTTTACATTTTTATATTTTGGTCTTTTATAGACTTGAACCACATTATCAAAAAACTTGACCTAATTGATACTTGTTACATAGTCCAATAGATAATAGTAGAAGAAACTTTATTTTTTTTGTTTGTTCATAAATAGTTATTTTATTTGGTTATATAAAAAACTTCTTTGAAATATCTTTGACATATAAACATTGTATAAATTTAAGTTGTACAACTTGATGTTTTGATATATGTATACATTGTGAAAAGATCAACTCGATCAAGCTAGATAATTTGTTCATCACCTCTACATAATTCTCATAGTGTGTGCAGAGAAGATTTAATTAGATCTATCCTCTTAGCAAATTTTAAATATACAATACAATATTGTTAGCTATCAGCACCATGCTGTATATTAGATCTCCAGAATTCATTTATCTCGTGTAACTGAAAATTTGTATCCTATAAACAACAGTTCTCATTTCCACCTTCCTTTTCACACTCCACCTCTCTTGACCATCATTCAATTCTCTGCTTCTATGAGTTTTACTATTTTAGATTCTACATATAAATGAGATCATACAACATTTATCTTTCTGTGTCTGGGTTATTTCAGTTAGCATGATATTCTCCAGTTTCATTCATCTCATCAGAATTTTTTTTTAAGTCTAAATAATATTCCATTGCATATATATATCACAATTTATTTTTTCATTCATCTGTTGATGAACATTAAGTTGTTTCCATTTTTGGCTTTTGTGACCAGTGCTGCAGTGAACATGGGAGTGAAGATACTTCTTTAAG
Source organism: Martes martes (assembly GCF_963455335.1). Classification (NCBI taxonomy): domain Eukaryota; kingdom Metazoa; phylum Chordata; class Mammalia; order Carnivora; family Mustelidae; genus Martes; species Martes martes. Next base: position 114,993,650 of record NC_137889.1, read on the forward strand.
GTACTGATTTAATTTCGTTTGGATCACACCCAGATGTGGATTATGATAGTTCCAATTTTTAATTTTTTGAAGAAACTCCCTCCTCTTTTCTAAAATGATTATTCCAATTTATATTCCCACCAACAGTGTAAAAAGGATCTTTTCTCCCATATCCTTTCCAACACTTGTTGCCTTTTATCTTTTTGATAATAGTAGTTATTCTAACAAGTATGAGGTAATATCTCGTGGTGGTTTTGGTTTGCATTTCCCTGAAGATTAGTAATATTGAGCTCCTTTTCATTTATCTGTTGGACATTTATGTCTTATTTGAAGGAATGTCTTTTCAAATGACCATTTTTGAATTGGGTTGTTTAGGGTTTTTTTTGCTATTGAATTGTAGAAGTTCCTTTTATATTTTGGATATTAAGCCCTTATCAGATATCTGGGTCAGAAATATTTTCTCTCATCTTGTAATTTGCCTTTTTTACTTGGTTCAGTGTTTCCTTTGCTGTGCATAATATTTTTTAGTTTTATGTAACCTTACTTGTTTATTTTTCTTCTTGTTGCTGGTGATTTAAGTGTGGTATTCAAAAACTCTTTAACAAGACCAATGTCAAGAAGCTTACCCCCTTAGTTTTCTTCTAGTAGTTTTATAGTTTCAAGTCTTATGTTTAAGTCTGTAGTATATTTTGAGTTGATTTATGTATGTGGTGTAATATAAAGATTTAACATTATCCTTTTGTATGGGTATACCCAGTTTCCCAAACACCATTTATTAGAGACTGACTTTCTGTTGTGTATTCTTGGCAACCTTATCAAAGATGATTTGACCATAAATGTGTGGATTTATATCTGGGCTCTGTATTCTGTTCCACTTATATATAAGGATGCTTTTATGCTAGTACCACACTGCTTTGATTACTATAGATTTACAATATATTTTGAACTCAAAGAATGTGATACCTCCAATTCATTCTTCTTGCTCAAGATTGCTTGGATATAGAGGAATTTTTGTGGTTCCATATAAATTTTAGAATTGTTTTCTCTATTTTTGTAAAAAAATGCCATTCAATATTGATAGGGATGCATGAATCTGTAGATCAGTTTGGGCAGTATGAACATTTTAACAATATTAATTCTTCTAATTATAAACACTGAATGTCTTTCTATTTATGTGTCTTTTTAAAATTTCCTTCATCAATGTGTTATAGTATTGAGTGTACAGAAAGTATTTTAAAATGAACATAAAATATTCACCAAAATTGACCGGGTATTGGATTTAATACAAGTCTTAATAAATTTATAGGTATAAAATCAGTAAAGGTATAGAAGAATTAAAATACATTATCAACCAACTTTATATAATTAACTTTTTTGAAATAGCCCAACCCACAATAGCAGAATGAATTCACATGGGGGGGGGTGGATAGGACATGATAAAAGTCTCACACATGTAAATGGATTGAAATTCCACAAATTAAAATAAGCTGAAATTAAAAAAGAAAGACAATTGAAAATCATCAATTATTTAGAAGTTTGAAATTTTGACTAACTCTTGGGGCAGATAAAATATCCCCAGGTAAATTGGTAAATAATTTGAAATAAATGAAAATGAATATAAAATTTGTGAAAATTTGTGGGCTATAGCTAAGCAGTGCTTAGATTAAATTTTATAAGATTAAATGCTTACCTTAGAAAAGAAGAAACATAATGATCAATTACATAAGCTTACACCTTAAAATACAGAGAAATAAAAGCTAGCTTATAAAAAATAGGAAAGAAAAAATTGATCTCTGCTATGTCACTATCACTAGGGAAATTATAAGGATAACAGGGAAATATTAAAAGCATCTTTATGCCAATAAATTCAGCAACTTAGATGAAAATAGAAAATTCTCAAAGGGCACAAATTACAATCACTAACTTAAAAAGAAAGAGAAATCCTGGATAGTTCTAAATCTAATATAGAAATTCAATTCATAACTAGAAATTTTGCCACAAAGAAAAATCCAAGTCTTCATGGCTTCAGTATCAAATTTTATCAAATGTTTGAGAAGGAAATTGTATAAGTCTTACCCACATTTTTCATAAAATAGAAGAGGAAAGAAATCTTCCCAATATTTTCTATGAGACTGGGATTACTCTGATACCAAAACCAGAAGAAAAAAATAAAGATATCACAAGGAAAGAAATCTTGAATATTTCTTAGGAGCATAAATGTAGCTAATGAAATTCAGAAATATTACAAATAAAAATACAGCAAGTGGGGTTTAACAGATGATTGCAAGATTAGTTTAATATTCCAATTTGTATCAATAATTAACCATCATACAGAAGAGGCAATGTAATAGGATAACCTCAACCAGCATAGAAAAAGCATTTTAACTCTCAGCAAATGAGAAATAGAAAAGAACTACCTCAACATGATAAGTGGAAGTTCTGAAAAATATGTCTGTCATATCATATGTAACAATGAAGGATGAAATATTACCCATTCTATTCAACATATAGCTGTGAAAGAGTAAACAAAGCTTTATTCACTGATAATGTGATTGTTTTTGTAGAAAATCCTAAGGACTCATCAAAGAAACTACCAGAAATAATAAGGTTGTTAACCTATTCTGGGATGCAAGGTTAATAATTTCGTGTTTTTAATTTATTAATAAATATCTGGAAAATGAAATAAAAATTCTATTTAAAATAGTATCAAAAATCTGAAATAATTGTGGTTGAAGTTAATAATATACATACAAGAAAAGCACATGGCAAACTACAAATATTAACTAAGAGACATTAAAGAATTAATACTAATTCATGGATTAGAAAACAATATTATTAACATGTCAATTTTCTGAAATTGATGTGAGGACAATAAAAATCAATGGAACAGAATAGTTTTCCAAACTGACTGGAGGTCTGTTTTTGTAAATAAAGTTTTACTGTAAAACATCCACAGACTTTTGTTCAAATATGTCTTTAGCTGCTTCCATGCTACAACAGCAGAGAAAAACAGTTGGTACAGAAACCCTATGTTCTCAGGGGCCCCTGGGTGGCTGAGTCCTTAAGAGTTGCTGGGACCAAGCCCTGCATTAGGCTCTCTGCTCAGCGGGAAGCCTGCTTCTCCTCCCACCCACCCTATTTGTGTTTCTTTTCTTGCTGTGTCTCTCTCTGTCAAGTAAATGAATAAAATATTTTTAAACATATATATGTTCTCAAGGCTGAATATATTTATACAATCTGGCCCTTTATAGGAAGTTTTGTGAACTTCTGTATTTTGTGAACTTCTGATCACATATAGATGATCAATTTTACTTATTTATTTATTTTTGATTTTTAAAAAAAAATATTTTAATAAACATATAATGTATTTTTATCCCCAGGGGTACAGGTCTGTGAATCGCCAGGTTTACACATTTCACAGCACTCATCATAGCACATACCCTCCCCAATGTCCATTTCCCTACCACCCTCTCCCGTTCCCCCTCCCCCCAGCAACCCTCAGTCTGTTTCTTGAGATTGAGTCTTTTATGGTTTGTCTCCCTCCCAATCCCATCTTTTCATTTTTTCTTTTCCTACCTCCCCCCAACCCCTCCCCCGCCTTGCATCTCCACTTCCTCATATCAAAGAGATCATATGATAGTTGTCTTTCTCCGGTTGACTTATTTCACTAAGCATGATACCCTCTAGTTCCATCCACGTCGTCGCAAATGGCAAGATTTCATGTCTTTTGATGGCTGCATAGTATTCCATTGTGTATATATACCACATCTTCTTTATCCATTCATCTGTTGATGGACATCTGGGCTCTTTCCACAGTTTGGCTATTGTGGACATTGTTGCTATAAACATTTGGGTGCACGTGCCCCTTCTGAGCACCACGTTTGTATCTTTAGGATATATATCCAGTAGTGCAATTGCTGGGTCATAGGATAGCTCTGTTTTCAGTTTTTTGAGGAACCTCCACACTGTTTTCCAGAGTGGTTGCAACAGCTTGCATTCCCACCAGCAGTGTAGGAGGGCTCCCCTCTCTCCGCATCCACACCAGCATCTGTCATTTCTTGACTTGTTAATTTTAGCCATTCTGACTGGTGTGAGGTGGTATCTCATTGTGGTTTTGATTTGTACTTCCCTGATGCCGAGTGATGTGGAGCATTTTTTCATGTGTCTGTTGGCCATCTGGATGTCTTCTTTGCAGAAATGTCTGTTCATGTCCTCTGCCCATTTCTTGACTGGATTATTTGTTCTTTGGGTATTGAGTTTGATAAGCTCTTTATAGATTTTGGACACTAGCCCTTTATCTGATATGTCGTTTGCAAATATCTTCTCCCATTCTGTCAGTTGTCTTTTGGTTTTGTTCACTGTTTCCTTTGCTGTGCAAAAGCTTTTGATCTTGATTAAATCCCAATAGTTCATTTTTGCCCTTGCTTCTGTTGCCTTTGGCGATGTTCCTAGGAAGAAGTTGCTGCAGTTGAGGTCAAAGAGGTTGCTGCCTGCATTCTCCTCAAGGATTTTGATAGATTCCTTTCTCACATTGAGGTCCTTCATCCATTTTGAGTCTATTTTCATGTGTGGTGTAAGGAAATAATCCAATTTCATTTTTATGCATGTGGCTGTCCAATTTTCCCAGCACCATTTGTTGAAGAGGCTGTCTTTTTTCCATTGGATATTCTTTCCTGCTTTGTCTAAGATTAGTTGACCATAGCGTTGAGGGTCTATTTCTGGGCTCTCTATTCTGTTCCATTAGTCTATATGTCTGTTTTTGTGCCAGTACCATACTGTCATGATGATGATAGCTTTGTAATAGAGCTTGAAGTCTGGAATTGTGATGCCACCGACTTTGGCTTTCTTTTTCAATATTCCTTTGGCTATTTGAGGTCTTTTCTGGTTCCATATAAATTTAAGGATTATTTGTTCTATTTCTTAAAAAAAAAAATGGATGGGATTTTGATAGGGATTGCATTAAATGTGTAGATTGCTTTAGGTAGAATAGACATTTTCACAATATTTGTTCTTTCAATCCATGAGCATGGAACATTTTTCCATTTCTTTGTGTCTTCCTCAATTTCTTTCATGAGTACTTTATAGTTTTCTGAGTATAGATTCTTTGCCTCTTTGGTTAGATTTATTCTTAGGTATCTTACGGTTTTCGGTGCGATTGTAAATGGGACTGACTCCTCAATTTCTCTTTCTTCTGTCTTGTTGTTAGTGTAAAGAAATGTGACTGATTTCTGTGCATTGACTTTATATCCTGACACTTTTCTGAATTCCTGTATAAGTTCTAGCAGTTTTGGAGTGGAACTTTTTGGGTTTTCCACATATAGTATCATATCATCTCCAAAGAGTGATAGTTTGACTTCTTCTTTGCCGATTTGGATGCCTTTAATTTCTTTTTGTTGTCTGATTGCTGAGGCTAGGACTTCTAGTACTATGTTGAACAGCAGTGGTGATAACGGACATCCCTGCCGTGTTCCTGACCTTAGCGGAAAAGCTTTCAGTTTTTCTCCATTGAGAATGATATTTGCAGTGGGTTTTTCATAGATGGCTTTGATAATATTGAGGCATGTGCCTTCTATCCCTACACTTTGAAGAGTTTTAATCAGGAAGGGATGCTGCACTTTGTCAAACGCTTTTTCAGCATCTATTGAGAGTATCATATGGTTCTTACTCTTTCTTTTATTAATGTATTGTATCACATTGATGGATTTGCGGATGTTGAACCAACCTTGCAGCCCTGGAATAAATCCCACTTGGTCGTGGTGAATAATCCTTTTAATGTACTGTTGGATCCTATTGGCCAGTATTTTGGTGAGAATTTTCGCATCTGTGTTCATCAAAGATATTGGTCTGTAATTCTCTTTTTTGGTGGGATCCTTGTCTGGTTTGGGGATCAAGGTGATGCTGGCCTCATAGAATGAGTTTGGAAGTTTTCCTTCCCTTTCTATTTTTTGGAACAGTTTCAGGAGAATAGGAATTAATTCTTCTTTAAATGTTTGGTAGAATTCCCCTGGGAAGCCGTCTGGTCCTGGTCTTTTGTTTGTTTGGAGATTTTTGATGACTGTTTCAATCTCCTTACTGGTTATGGGTCTGTTCAAGTTATCTATTTCTTCCTGGTTCAGTTGTGGTGGTTTATACGTCTCTAGAAATGTATCCATTTCTTCCAGATTGTCAAATTTGTTGGCATAGAGTTGCTCGTAGTATGTTCTTATAATTGTTTGTATTTCTTTGGTGTTGGTTGTGATCTCTCCTCTTTCATTCATGATTTTATTTATTTGGGTCCTTTCTCTTTTCTTTTTGATAAGTCTGGCCAGGGGCTTATCAATCTTATTAATTCTTCCAAAGAACCAGCTCCTAGTTTTGTTGATTTGTTCTATTGTTTTTTTAGTTTCTATTTCATTGATTTCTGCTCTGATCTTTATGATTTCTCTTCTCCTGCTGGGTTTAGGTTTTCTTTGTTGTTCTCTCTCTAGCTCTTTTAGGTGTAGGGTTAGGTTGTGTATTTGAGATCTTTCTTGTTTCTTGAGAAAGGCTTCCACCACGATATATTTTCCTCTCAGGACTGCCTTTGTTGTGTCGCACAGATTTTGAACCGTTGTGTTTTCATTATCATTTGTTTCCATGAATTTTTTCAATTCTTTAATTTCCTGGTTGACCCATTCATTTTTTAGAAGGATGCTGTTTAGTCTCCATGTATTTGCGTTCTTTCCAAATTTCCTCTTGTGATTGAGTTCTAGTTTCTGAGCATTGTGGTCTGAAAATATGCAGGGAATGATCTCAATCTTTTGGTACCGATTGAGACCTGATTTATGACCCAGGATGTGGTCTATTCTGGAGAATGTTCCATGTGCACTAGAGAAGAATGTATATTCAGTTGCTTTGGGATGGAATGTTCTGAATACATCTGTGATGTCCATCTGGTCCACTGTGTCATTTAAGGCCTTTATTTCCTTATTGATCTTTTGCTTAGATGATCTGTCCATTTCAGTGAGGGGAGTGTTAAAGTCCCCTGCTATTATTGTATTACTGTCGATGTATTTCTTTGATTTTGTTATTAATTGGTTTATATAGTTGGCTGCTCCCATGTTCGGGGCATAGATATTTAAGATTGTTAGATCTTCTTGTTGGACAGACCCTTTGAGTATGATAGAGTGTCCTTCCTCATCTCTTATTATAGTCTTTGGCATAAAATCTAATTGATCTGATATAAGGATTGCCACCCCACCTTTCTTCTGGTGTCTATTAGCATGGTACATTGTTTTCCATCCCCTCAATTTAAATCTGGAGGTGTCTTCGGGTCTAAAATGAGTTTCTTGTAGGCAGCATATTGATGGGTTTTGTTTCTTTATCCATTCTGATACCCTGTGTCTTTTGATTGGGGCATTTAGCCCATTAACATTCAGGGTAACTGTTGAGAGATATGAATTTATTGCCATTGTATTGCCTGTAAGGTGACTGTTACTGTATATTGTCTCTGTTTCTTTCTGATCTACTACTTGTAGGCTCTCTGTTTGCTTAGAGGACCCCTTTCAATATTTCCTGTAGAGCTGGTTTGGTGTTTGCCAATTATTTCAGCTTTTGTTTGTCCTGGAATCTCTTTATCTCTCCTTCTATTTTCAATGATAGCCTAGCCGGATATAGTATTCTTGGCTGCATGTTTTTCTCATTTAGTGGTCTGAATATATCATGCCAGTTCTTTCTGGCCTGCCAGGTCTCTGTGGATAGGTCTGCTGCCAATCTAATGTTTTCACCCTTGTATGTAACAGACTTCTTTTCCCGGGCTGCTTTCAGGATTTTCTCTTTGTTGCTAAGACTTGTAAATTTTACTATCAGGTGACGAGGTGTGGACCTATTTTTATTGATTTTGAGGGGCGTTCTTAGCATCTCCTGGATTTTGATATTTGTTCCCTTTACCATATTAGGGAAATTCTCTCCAATAATTGTTTCCAATATACCTTCTGCTCCCCTCTTTCTTCTTCTTCTGGAATCCCAATTATTCTAATGTTGTTTCATCTTATGGTGTCGCTTATCTCTCGAATTCTCTCCTCGTGGTCCAGTATTTGTTTGTCTCTCTTTTGCTCAGCTTCTTTATTCTCTGTCATTTGGTCTTCTATGTCACTAATTCTTTGCTCTGCCTCATTTATCCTAGCAGTGAGAGCTTCCATTTTTTATTGCACCTCATTAAGAGCTTTTTTGATTTCAACTTGGTTAGATTTTAGTTCTTTTATTTCTCCAGAAAGGGCTTTTATCTCTCCGGAGAGGGTTTCTCTAATATCTTCTATGCCTTCTTCGAGCCCGGCTAGAACCTTGAGAATCGTCATTCTGAACTCTAGATCTGTCATGTTACCAATGTCCGTATTGATTAGGTCTCCAGCCTTTGGTACGGCCTCTTGTTCTTTTTTTTGAGGTTAGTTTTTCTGCCTTGTCATTTTGTCCAGGTAGGATTTGCTTTCTCCTGCTGTGGAATTCTGCTGTTCTTGGTGACTGAAGTTGGTTTTGGATGGGTTTCTTGTTGATCTTCTGGGGGAGGGGCCTGTTGTAGTGATTCTCAAGTGTCTTTGCCGCAGGCGGAATTGCACCGCCCTTGCCAGGGGCCGGGCTAAGTAATCCACTCGGGTTTGCTTTCAGGAGCTTTTGTTCCCTGAGTGCTTTCCGTAGAGTTCCGGAGGACGGGAATGAAGATGGCAGCCTCCCAATCTCTCGGCTCGGAGGAGCTGAGAGCTTGGGGTTCCACTCCTCAGTGCGCCCTCAGAGCAAAGCGCCCAACCGCCCCGCCTCTCTGGCCTGCGGTCGCACCTTGAGGAAAGCAGTCAATTGCTGGAGTTGGAGAAAAGCGCCCGGTCGCTTCCGTCTCTGCAGCCTCCAGCCGCACTCCGAGCCCACCCAGCCTGTGACCCACACAAGATAACCCCGGGCTTAGAGCTCGCTCCTCGGCTTTGTCGCTGTAGCCGGCTTCCCCGCTCTAATACCTGCGAGCTCTGCGGCACTCAGACACCCCTAGTCCTTCTGTGACCCCGCGGGACCTGGGGTTACTCTGACCCCGCCTGGGTTTCCCCCCAGTTTAGCCTCTGGAGCGATGTTTCCCAGTGGAGCCCACTTTTAAAAGTCCCGATTTTGTGCTCCGTTGCTCCGCTGCTTGCCAGGAGCTGGCCCCTCCCCCCGGGGTCTATCTTCCCATCGCTTTGGATTCACTTCTCCGCAGGTCCTACCTTTCAGAAAGTGATCAATTTTCTGTTTCTAGAATTGTTGCTCTTCTTCTCTTCGATTTCCCATTGGATTTGTAGGTGTTCACAATGGTTAGATAAGCTGTCTAGCTGATCTCCCGCTACCCGATGTCGTCTCAACCTGCTACTTCTCCGCCATCTTGACTCTTCCCCATATGATCAATTTTAAATATGTCTAAATCTTCAATGGATTTGATTGAAGGATTCTGGAATAATTTATATCTTTATTTTCTAAAAAAAGAAAAAAGAAAAGAAAAATAACCTCTGCTATTATCTACATCACAAACACACAAAATTAATAATAAACTATTGACCTACATGTAAAGGCTAAAATTATAAAACTTCTAGAAAATGCACAGATAAAAAACTACCTGTGATTTTTAGATATGTAAAGATTTCTTAGATGCAACAAAATTACATGAACCATGAAAAAAGTTGATGACTTGAAGCTTTCAAAAATAAGAACTTCTGTTCTTTAAAAGACTAATATAAAAATAAATGGCAAGCCAGACTAAGGACAAATATTCTCAAATCTATTATCTGACAAAGTACTTTTATCTGGAATATTTAAAAACTATTACAAACCAAAAATAAGAAAATGATCCAGTGAAAATGGTTTAAGAAAGATATTCAGATGGTTGATATGGACATGAAAAGGTCACCAGAACCATTAATTACCTGAGATTGTAAGTTAGAATCAGAGATACCACTACACTCCTGATAGAATGAAAATATCAATGTTAATGAACAAGTAGAGTAATTTTTTTTTTTTTTTGGTACACTAAGGAGAATTTAAATAATATGAGAAGTTTAGAAAAACTTTGATATTCTCTTATAAAATTAGACATACATTTATTATTTTGAGAAACCCTGCTTTGAGGTATTTAATTTATAAAAATTAAAGCACATGACCCCAAAAGAGCTCTTACACAAATACATATTCATAGCATATTTTTTAGAATAATCCTAAACTGGAACAAATTGTGGTATATCCAAACACTGAAGCACTACTTAGCAACTAAAAGGGAAACACCCAATTATATGAATTTCATTCATTTGTCATTGTATGATTTATAAGATTCCCTGTATGTGTAATCCTAGAAAATATAAATCTAATATACAGTGATAAGAACCAAATCAGTGGCTCTCTGTGGTGGGGAGCATGACAGGAAACTGCAGAAGGGAACATTTTTTGTTGATGGATAAGTCTTGTGTCTTGATTGGATTGGTGATTATTAAATGTATATATTTTGAAAGTGCTTCCACTGTAGACTAATTTTTTTGCAATTTCTTTGTAAATCATATTTAAATAAATTTGATTTTAAATATGAAATAAAAGAAAAATCTAAGATGTTATCGTGGTTCTGGAATTAACTGAATGGCCTTGGATAAATTACCTTATTTCTCTGAGTTAATCATAAGCTATTAAAGGAGATTTGGTTAATTATTGATAAGGCTGGTGCAGCATCAATTTAAAAATTATCATATGTATTATATGTAATACAATGCCAGACAAGGTAAGATATATAATACTAGACAAAGTAAGATAGTAATAAAGACCTTATTCTTTAGAAAAGAAAAACAGTAACAGAAGAGAAATGATTTAAAAAGCATAAAGTAGAATGTTATTACTGAGAGCTGGGGGCAAGGGAAAATCAGAAGACATTGTTCAATGGGTATAAAGTTTTAGTAAGTGAATGAATACATTTTAGAGGTCTGTCATATAATATAGTACCCATAGTTAATAATACTCCACTGAGTACTTAAAACATTTGTTAAGAGTGTGGATCTCACGTTAAGTGTTCTTACCAGAGTCACACACAAAACACACAAATAAACACAAAGGGGCACTAGGAAACTCTTGGAGGTGATAGATATATTTATTACCTATATTGCAGTGATAGTTTCATGGGTGTATGTATATGACCAAACTCATCAAACTGTATACATTAAATAGGTGCAGATTTTTGTAAATCAATCATGCTTCAATAAAGCTGTCCTTTAAAAAGGGAAAAGAGAGATTATTTGTCTGAGTTATATGCTTAAAATTGAAAAAAAAAATCGTGAGAAATTAAGGTAATAAATTCACAGAGATAAATTTCCAAATCTTTGGATTAAAGGTTGTGGCTCCAACTTGAAATCTATACATGAATAGTATTTCTGGAAAAAGAGGAAGAAAAAAACATGTTTTGTTGACTCGAGGTCATTTGATGGCTACAGTAATTAAGCCACCTTCATGAAAATTACTGTAGACATATGCTCTGGAATGTAGATTTTACCTAATAATAGTATTTTTGTCACTACAAAAATATAAACATAAACTCTAAACATAAACATAGGTATGATTATAGAATTACAATTAATGTAACTTATCATATTACTTTATATTCAAATTTCATAATTTGCTGAGCAATTGTCCCAATAATGGTGAACTATTTTTCAATCAAAATGTTTACTTAAAAAATCAAAAGGAAAATATCTGATGACTTCACATAGTTATGCATGTTATTTGCTTCTCTGCCTACCTTTAAATATACACAAGTACCAGAAATTAGATGATTGCAATGTATCTTTAGTTTAAATCTTTCAAATCTTTGAGTATTAATAAATTAAACTGGTAAGAACATATTTTCTAAGTTACTGTCTTTTCCATTTTGGACTGTCTTTGATGCACACTGATTTTCTGAAGAAAACTATTGCCACATGTTTAATGAACTTCCTTCTGGTAATCTTACACTTTCTTTTCTTACAACTTCTTTCCTGCTTTCATTTGTCACTAACTGTTAATCATAACTTTTGAGCCACAACAAGACCTGTGTACTACCTCTCTATTTTTCTCTGTTATTTTGACATGGGTTATTAGGTCTGTCACTTAGACAATGAGAAAAATAATAGCTGTTAAATTTATTGTACTTGGAAGTCATTTTTTATACTACTTTCAGCAATGTCTATTAAAAGTTTGACCAATGTCTGTTGGGTAGAAATAATAAATTCTTCATGGGAAAATAATTGAACCTTTACAGAGAGAACACAAATATGAAATACATTATCATTAATCTCTTTCTCATTTCCAAAGTTCACAATCATTTGGGAGATATTTGTTAGAATGATGTATGTGTTTAATTTCATCCAAATTAGCCTAAAGAAGTTTGAAATCCTTACAATACTCAGAGAATTTAATCCTGCAAAGGAGTTGTGATATCAAATAGCCTTGTGCTTTATAGAATGAAAATATTTTAATTATTTGATTTATATTATTGATGTAGAGCTACCTAATTCCCTTCTGGCTGTGTATATCTTCATTATGTCATTGGAAACACTGAGCACCTTGCTTCTCCATCACTTTGGCAGTTCCATCAGCTTCCTGTAATATATATTTCCAGTCAGGCAGCCACTGGAGATCAATGAGTGAAATAACAAGGACTTCTTAGGATTGTAAACCTGTTCTCTTGAGGATCATTACTACATTTCTTTCCTGTAACAAAAAAATTATAACTACCACGGCTGTGACTGAATAAGTCAGGCAAATCCCATACTTCAAGTCTTGAACTAAACAGTTTACACAACTTTTACATGACCAAATTCTATGTCCTACCAAAGCTTTGCCTCTTAAACAAAAGCCTATGTCAAAACAAATTTGTACATTTTAATTATAAGCATTTTCATCTCACTTTCTTTGATTACTCACTTACTTAAGAAAGTCCAGGTGTAGGGGGGTGCCTCTGTGGCTCAGTAGGTTAAATATCTGACTCTTGATTGTGGCTCAAGTCATGATCTCAGGGTCCTGAGATTGAGCCTCATGTAGGAATCCACAGTCAGGGGGAATCTGGTTAAGGTCTTCTCTCTCCCTCTGCCTCTCTCTCTCTCTCTCTCTCTTTCTTAAATAAATAAGTAAATAAATAGATTATTTAATAAAGCATATACATTCTTAAGTCTCAGAGTTCTCCTTGTGGCAGAGGAAACTAGCTGTTGAGTAAAGATATATGCCCCCTTCCCTAGTAAAGAGTTTTGTCTCAAACTGTTGAACCAATCAAGTACTATATGTCCTACTCCTTGTTTCTAAGTACGATATCTTTGCAATTGAAAAAGTAATGTCAGAAATGTCAATTTTCTATCTTAAGATGGTAAGATGTGCATTTATCTTCTTCACGCTATTTCCTTTGTGCCCACTACTGTTGGTGAAAAATATGGAAGCAACAGGTTAAATATATTTTAAATTCTGAAAAAGTCCATGCCCAAATAATCATGAAATACAGTCCATAAGACTTCCCATTCCTGCTACAAATAAGGAACAACTGTTTTTAATTTTAGTTAAAGGAGAAATAAATTTAATAAATATATTAAGATACAAAAAGTTGGGGATTTTCCTTTATTTTTCTTCTTAATTCTGTGTAAACTTTCTTTTATTTTTTAAAGTTTTTAAATTACACTTAGTTAACATACAGTGTGATATTAGTTTCAGGTGTAAAAATCGCCTGACTCAACACTTATATACAATAACTGGTGCATATCACAAATGCCCTTCTTAGTCCTCATCACTTATTTAACTCATCCTTCCACCCACCTCCTTTCTAGTAACAATCAGTTCATTGTCTATATTTCAAAGTCTGTTTCTTGGTTTGCCTCTCTCTGTTTTTGCCTGTGATCATTTGTTTCTTAAATTCCATATGAGTGAAATCATATGGTATTTGTAAACAGTTGAGAATTTTCAATGTCTCATTTTAACTTAACAAATACACTACCAAACTATTTATTGCAAGTGCATTACTATTGTTCTTTTTGTTTTATTAAATAGAGAGTAAGTTAAGGTAACAGTCATATCTTTGATGACCCAAGTAGAAGACCTGCATTAATTCTTTCCTCTATTTGCTAAACTCAATAGAGAACATCTCATTAAATCAGATTCCATTAATACATAAATCTAATTATTTGGAAAGTTTGGGTTGACAATTAATTTTTGAAAATTTGCAAAATTTCATTTTTCAAAGGAATTGTTTGCTAGGTGAACAAATATTGTAAAATAGCATAGGTGGATGTTAACCTAGCCAAAAAAGCAAGATATTTGGAGAACTTTAACAAAATATATCATAGAGAATATGGAGAAGTTAAATTTCAATGTAGCAGAGTTTAGTTTTGAGTTTAAACTTCTATTATTGGCTATATAACAAGAGCCAGTCACTTTATTTCTGTCTTTTGTTATTTGAAAAAGAAATTCATTAACTCTGTCTTCCTATGACATAGTGTTATGAAAATTAATAGGATAATTTATTTAAAGTGCTTAGTAAAGTGACTGGTATATATTAATAGTCCATAAATAATATTGTCACATTTTATTATTAACAATAATAATTTATATGCAAATAAATAATATAATTTAAAAATTATGTATCCACCTAAAGTGGTCAACTTACTTTTTGGAAATAATTCATAAGTAGTTCAAATTTTTAAGTATTTGGAAGTAGCAAACTTTATCTCTTTAAATTTGCCAAAGCCAACTTTCCTGAAATAGTTTTCCTCATTATCATTTTACTAAAATTCAACATGTTTGTGAATTTACATTTATCTGTATGGTAAATGTATGAATGCACATGCATGTATTTTTTTTATATTTACTTCCATTTAAAATAAATTCTTTGGAGGAGTTAGCAAACAATAGAGAGAATATACTAAAGTTGATAAAATATAATATTTGTATAATATTTCTTGTTATCTGCAAGGAGATATACTGATGTTAATGTTAATTATCATTTTAGGTAATTGATTAATCTTGAAGGATGGGTGAGGAAGTTATATTAGAGGTAGAAGTTCCTTTGGGAAATAGTCATCTGTAGTAAACATTGAGGTAAATAATTCGAGATGTAGACATGTGTATGTAAGTTTAGATTTATCATATTTAATACAATACTAAAGAAATAACATAGAAATAACCTAAGCAAAATATATATTGCATTCAGAAATTTAATCAAATATATAGGCATTATAAATATATCTGCAGCATTTTCATGAAAAAAACTGCTTTGAAGATGTTGTCTCTTTGGAAGTACTAATGATATCTCCTTGTTGTTCTTTAATTTCCACATGATTCTATGAGTAAGGAAAAAACAATGATTCATAATTTGAAGGTAACTTTTTCTTCCTACCCTTCATTTATAATGGAAGTTCTCCTTGTGCTTCAAGAGTGAATATTAGAAAATGGAGAACAAAAAGTAATTTGTTAACCCAGACATATTTAATATAATGAATAAATTAATACTGATCAATGTATTTCTTCTTATAGGCATTCATTTAGAATATTTCTAGTGCTATTTATTAAAATGAATTTCTTTTCCCCAATAAATTTGCCTTAGAATTTCTGTTTAAATACATCGGCCATATATGTGTTGTTCTAGTTTCTCCTCTTCATTCTTCCATTTAATCTATACTGAATGTTTTATATAGCTCAAATTTTTCTCTCGATTGGTGGGTTGGTTATATACTTTTTATTACTTTTAAATTTATGTTAACAATGAAAATCAGTATTCTTGAATTACTGGTAAAGATACAAGGACTTTCTAACATTTTAACTATTTTCTTTTTGTTTTTAATTAATTTATTTTAATAAACATATAATGTATTTTTATCCCCAGGGGTACATGTCTGTGAATCGCCAGATTTACACATTTCACAGCACTCATCATAGCACATACCCTCCCCAATGTCCATATCCCCACCACCCTCTCCCATTCCCCCTCCCCCCAGCAACCCTCAGTCTGTTTTTTGAGATTGAGTCTTTTATGGTTTGTCTCCTCCCAATCCCATCTTCTTACATTTATTCTTTTCCTACCTCCCCCCAACCCCCCCCACACTGCATCTCCACTTCCTCATATCAAAGAGATCATATGACAGTTGTCTTTCTCCGACTGACTTATTTCACTAAGCATAATACCCTCTTGTTCCATCCATGTCATCGCAAATGGCAAGCTTTATTTCTTTTTATGGCTGCATAGTATTCCATTGTGTATATATAACACTTCTTCTTTATCCATTCATCTGTTGATGGACATCTAGGTTCTTTCCATAGTTTGGCTATTGTAGACATTGCTGCTATAAACATTTAGGTGCATGTGCCCCTTCAGAGCACCACGTTTGTATCTTTAGGATAGATACCCAGTAGTGCAATTGCTGGGTCGTAGGGTAGCTCTATTTTCATTTTTGAGGAACATCCACACTGTTTTCCAGAGTGGTTGCACCAGCTTGCATTCCCACCAACCGTGTAGGAGAGTTCCCCTCTCTCCGCATTGTCGCCAGCATCTGTCATTTCCTGACCTGTTAATTTTAGCCATTCTGACTGGTGTGAAGTGATATCTCATTGTGGTTTTGATTTGTATTTCCCTGAGGCTAAGTGATGTGGAGCACTTTTTCATGTGTCTGTTGGCCATCTGGAAGTCTTCTATGCAGAAATGTCTGTTCAAGTCGTCTGCCCATTTCTTGATTGGATTATTTGTTCCTTGGGTGTTGAGTTTGCTAAGTTCTTCATAGATTTTGGACACTAGCCCTTTATCTAGTATGTCGTTTGCAAATATCTTCTCCCATTCTGTCAGTTGTCTTTTGGTTTTGTTAACTGTTTCCTTTGCTTTGCAAAAGCTTTTGATCTTGATGAAACCCCCAAAGTTCATTTTTGCCCTTGCTTCTGTTGCCTTTGGCGATGTTCCTAGGAAGAAGTTGCTGTGGTTGAGGTAAAAGAGGTTGCTGCCTGCGTTCTCCTCAAGGATTTTGATGGATTCCTTTCTCACATTGAGGTCCTTCATCCATTTTGAGTCTATTTTCATGTGTGGTGTAAGGAAATAGTCCAATTTCATTTTTATGCATGTGGCTGTCCAATTTTCCCAGCACCATTTGTTAAAGAGGCTGCCTTTTTTTCCATTGGACATTCCTTCCTGCTTTGTCTAAGATTAGTTGACCATAGAGTTGAGGGTCTATTTCTGGGCTATCTATTCCATTCCATTGATCTATGTGTCTGTTTTTGTGCTAGTACCATACTGTCTTGATGATGACAGCTTTGTAATAGAGCTTGAAGTCTGGAATTGTGATGCCACCAACTTTGGCTTTCTTTTTCAATATTCCTTTGGCTATTCGAGGTCTTTTCTGGTTCCATATAAATTTTAGATTATTTGTTCTATTTCTTTAAAAAAAATGGATGGGATTTTGATAGGGATTGCATTAAATGTGTAGATTGCGTTAGGAAGAATAGACATTTTCACAATATTTGTTCTTCCAATCCATGAGCATGGAATATTTTTCCATTTCTTTGTGTCTTCCTCAATTTCTTTCATGAGTACTTTATAGTTTTCTGATTATAGATTCTTTGCCTCTTTGGTTAGATTTATTCCTACGTATCTTATGGTTTTGGGTGCAATTGTGAATGGGACTGAGTCCTCAATTTCTCTTTCTTCTGTCTTGTTGTTAGTGTAAAGAAATGCGACTGATTTCTGTGCATTGACTTTATATCCTGACACTTTACTGAATTCCTGTATAAGTTCTAGCAGTTTTGGAGTGGAGCCTTTTGGGTTTTCCACATATAGTATCATATCATCTCCAAAGAGTGATAGTTTGACTTCTTCTTTGCCGATTTGGATGCATTTAATTTCTTTTTGTTGTCTGATTGCTGAGGCTAGGACTTCTAGTACTATGTTGAACAGCAGTCGTGATAACGGACATCCCTGCCATGTTCCTGACCTTAACAGAAAAGCTTTCAGTTTTTCTCCATTGAGAATGATATTTGCGGTGGGTTTTTCATAGATGGCTTTGATAATATTGAGGTATGTGCCCTCTATCCCTACACTTTGAAGAGTTTTAATCAGGAAGGGATGCTGCACTTTGTCAAACGCTTTTTCAGCATCTATTGAGAGTATCATATGGTTCTTATTCTTTTTTTTTTTTTTTATTAATGTATTGTATCACATTGATGGATTTGCGGATGTTGAACCAACCTTGCAGCCCTGGAATAAATCCCACTTGGTCGTGGTGAATAATCCTTTTAATGTACTGTTGGATCCTATTGGCCTGTATTTTGGTAAGAATTTTTGCATCTGTGTTCATCAAGGATATCGGTCTGTAATTCTCTTTTTTGATGGGATCCTTGTCTGGTTTTGGGATCAAGGTGATGCTGGCCTCATAAAATGAGTTTGGAAGTTTTCCTTTCATTTCTATTTTCTGGAATAGTTTCAGGAGAATAGGAATTAATTCTTCTTTAAATGTTTGATAGAATTCCCCTGGGAAGTCGTCTGGTCCTCGACTTTTGTTTGTTTGGAGATTTTTGATGACTGTTTCAATCTCCTTACTGGTTATAGGTCTGTTCAGGTTTTCTATTTCTTCCTGGTTCAGTTGTGGTAGTTTATATGTCTCTAGAAATGCATCCATTTCTTCCAGATTGTCAAATTTGTTGGCATAGAGTTGCTCATAGTATGTTCTTATAATTGTTTATATTTCTTTGGTGTTGGTTGTGATCTCACCTCTTTCATTCATGATTTTTTTTTTTTATTTGGGTCCTTTCTCTCTCTCTCTCTCTTTTTTTTTTTTTGATAAGTCTGGCCAGGGGTTTGTCAATCATATTAATTTTTTCAAAGAACCAGCTCCTAGTTTCGTTGATTTGTTTTATTGTTTTTTTAGTTTCTATTTCATTGATTTCTGCTCTGATCTTTATGATTTCTCTTCTCCTGCTGGGTTTAGGTTTTCTTTGTTGTTCTCTCTCTAGCTCTTTTAGGTGTAGGGTTAGGTTGTGTATTTGAGATCTTTCTTGTTTCTTGAGAAAGGCTTCCACCACGATATATTTTCCTCTCAGGACTGCCTTTGTTGTGTCGCACAGATTTTGAACCGTTGTGTTTTCATTATCATTTGTTTCCATGAATTTTTTCAATTCTTCTTTAATTTCCTGGTTGACCCATTCATTTTTTAGAAGGATGCTGTTTAGTCTCCATGTATTTGCGTTCTTTCCAAATTTCCTCTTGTGATTGAGTTCTAGCTTCAGAGCATTGTGGTCTGAAATTATGCAGGGAATGATCTCAATCTTTTGGTACCAGTTGAGATCTGATTTATGACCCAGGATGTGGTCTATTCTGGAGAATGTTCCATGTGCACTAGAGAAGAATGTATATTCTGTTGCTTTGGGATGAAAAGTTCTGAGTATATCTGTGATGTCCATCTGGTCCACTGTGTCATTTAAAGCCTTTATTTCCTTGTTGATCTTTTGCTTAGATGATCTGTCCATTTCAGTGAGGGGAGTGTTAAAGTCCCCTGCTATTATTGTATTACTGTCGATGTATTTCTTTGATTTTGTTATTAATTGGTTTATATAGTTGGCTGCTCCCATGTTCGGGGCATAGATATTTAAGATTGTTAGATCTTCTTGTTGGACAGACCCTTTGAGTATGATATAGTGTCCTTCCTCATCTCTTATTATAGTCTTTGGCATAAAATCTAATTGATCTAAGGATTGGCACCCCAGCTTTCTTCTGATGTCCGTTAGCATGGTACATTGTTTTCCATCCCCTCAATTTAAATCTGGAGGTGTCTTCGGGTCTAAAATGAGTTTCTTGTAGGCAGCATATTGAAGAGTTTTTTTTTTTTTTTATCCATTCTGATACCTTGTGTCTTTTGATTGGGGCATTTAGCCCATTAACATTCAGGGTAACTATCGAGAGATATGAATTTATCGCCATTGTATTGCCTGTAAGGTGACTGTTACTGTATATTGTCTCTGTTTCTTTCTGATCTACTACTTGTAGGATCTCTCTTTGCTTAGAGGACCCCTCTCAATATTTCCTGTAGAGCTGGTTTGGTGTAAGCAAATTCTTTCAGATTTTGTTTGTCCTGGAAGCTCTTTATCTCTCCTTCTAATTTCAATGATAGCCTAGCTGGGTATAGTATTCTTGGCTGCATGTTTTTCTCATTTAGTGCTCTGAATATATCATGCCAGTTCTTTCTGGCCTGCCAGGTCTCTATGGATAGGTCCACTGCCAATCTAATATTTTTAGCATAGTCTGTTACAGATTTCTTTTCCTGGGCTGCTTTCAGGATTTTCTCTTTGTCGCTAAGACTTGTAAATTTTACTATCAGGTGACAAGGTGTGGAATCTATTTTCATTGATTTTGAGGGGCGTTCTTATCATCTCCTGGATTTTGATGTTTGTTCCCTTTACCATATTAGGGAAATTCTCTCCAATAATTGTCTCCAATATACCTTCTGCTCCCCTCTTTCTTCTTCTTCTGGAATCCCAATTATTCTAATATTGTGTCGTCTTATGGTGTCAATTATTTCTCGAATTCTCTCCTCGTGGTTCAGTATTTGTTTGTCTCTCTTTTGCTCAACTTCTTTATTCTCTGTCATCTGGTCTTCTATGTCACTAATTCTTTCTTCTGCCTCATTTATCCTAGCAGTGAGAGCTTCCATTTTTTATTGCACCTCATTAAGAGCTTTTTTGATTTCAACTTGGTTAGATTTTAGTTCTTTTATTTCTCCAGAAAGGGCTTTTATCTCTCCAGAGAGGGTTTCTCTAATATCTTCTATGCCTTTTTTGAGTCTGGCTAGAACCTTGAGAATCGTCATTCTGAACTCTAGATCTGTCATATTACCAATGTCCATATTGATTAGGTCCCAAGCCTTCGGTACTGCCTCTTGTTCTTTTTTTTTGTGGTGAGTTTTTCTGCCTTGTCATTTTGTCCAGATAAGATTTGCTTTCTCCTCCTATAGAATTCCACTGTTCTTGATGAGTGAAATTGGTCTTGGCTGGGTTTCTTGTTGATCTTCTGGGGGAGGGGCCTGTTGTAGTGATTCTCAAGTTTCTTTGCTGCAGGCAGAATTGCACCGCCCTTGCCAGGGGCTGGGCTAAGTAATCCACTCGGGTTTGCTTTCGGGATCTTTTGTTCTCTGAGCACTTTCCATAGAGTTCCGGAGGATGGGAATGAAGATGGCAGCCTCCCAATCTCCGGCTCAGTGGAGCCAAGAGCTTGGGTCCCCCTCCTCAGTGCACCCTCAGAGAAAAGTGCCCTACTGCCCCGCCTCCCTGGCCTACGGTTGCACCAGGAGGAAAGCAGTCAATTGCTGGCACTTGGAGAAAAGCGCCTGATCGCTTCCATCTCCGTCGCCTCCGGCCACGCTCCGAGCCCACCCAGACTGTGACCAGCAGAAGGTAACCCCGGGCTAGAGCTCACTCCTCGGCTTTGTCGCTGTAGCCAGCTTCCCCGCTCTAATACCTGCGAGCTCTGTGGCACTCAGACACCCCCGGTCCTTTTGTGACCCCACGGGACCTGGGGTTACCCTGACCCCGCCTGGGCTTCCCCCGGTTTAGCCTCTGGAGCGATGTCCCTGCATGGAGCAGACTTTTAAAAGTCTTGATTTTGTGCTCCGTTGCTCTGCCTCTTGCCGGGAGCCGGCCCCTCCCCCCGCAGTCTATCTTCCCGTCGCTTTGGATTCACTTCTCCGCAGGTCTTACCTTTCAGAAAGTGGTTGATTTTCTGTTTCTAGAATTGTTGCTCTTCTTCTCTTCGATTTCCCATTGGATTTGTAGGTGTTCACAATGGTTAGATAAGCTATCTAGCTGATCTCCTGCTACCCAATGTCATCTCAGCCTGCTACTTCTCTGCCATCTTGACTCCTCTCTCCCATTTTAACTATTTTCTGCTCATCTGACTAGCATGCTATTGTTGCTGAGTATTTGAAATCTGTATATTTTAAAACCCATAAGATATTGTTTTATATATCAGTATTAATATAGACGTACCTTCATAGTTAGTCTTTCTGTTTATTTTAATCCCTTCATCCAAGATGAGTTTACTTTTGAGTTTATTTTCCATTTTTCTGAAGAATTCTTTGATATTTTGCAGTTCTAACACTGTTCTTCTGGTAAAATTCTTTCAGTATTGTTTCATTCTTAAAGATGCTATCTAGGGACACAAAATTACAATTCAGCATGAACTTTCTTTCAGTTCTTTAAAAATAATATCCTATTGCCTTTTGTTCTGCATTTTTTTTTAAGATTTTATTTATTTATTTGACAGAGAGAGAGAGATCACAAGTAGGCAGAGAGGCAAACAGAGAGGGAGGGAAGCAGGCTCCCTGCTGAGCAGAGAGCCCGATGTGGGGCTCGATCCCAGGACCCTGAGATCATGACCTGAGCTGAAGGCAGAGGCCTTAACTCACTGAGCCACCCAGGCGCTCCTGTTCTGCATTTTTTTAGATATATTTTTTTCATCTGTTGTCTTTTTGAAGGTAACCTGCCTTTTTTCCTTGGATGTCTGGAGATTTTAGTCTTTACTTTGATTTTTTAAAGTTTTACTATGATGTTCCTTGCTCTTAATTTATTTATATTCTCATGGTTCATGGGTTTCCTCTTTTTAGCTTTATCATTAACATCAAAAAATTCTCAAATATTTTTCTACAGCAGTAATTCCTTCATCTCTTTCTTAAATGTTTAAAAAATATTCTAGGTTGTCATTTTATCATCTCTGTCTTTTAATAGGAACACATGTTGCATTTAGTTGATACATCTTGATATTCACTTTTATTCTATAAACTTGACCTCTCTAGCACTGAGGAGCTCCTGGAATCTTTTCTCAGTTTTAAATATCACATTTCTTGCTTTCCTCTGTGTTCCTTGGATTGTCTGCTTACTCACAAGCAAGTATTGGAGTCAGTTATCATTTTAAGAATTTATACTGGGATTTCAGGATTCATCTCTCCTATCCCAATTCCTGCCATTCTGATAATTCAAACACCAATATATCTCATTAGTTTATTATCTTTACTGTGTCAATGTCAATATCCTGGCTGTGATATTGAACTATAGTTTGCAAGGTGCTATCATTCCAGGAAACAAGGTAAAGAGTACATAAGCTCTCTCTGTATCACATCTTGCAACTGTAAGTGGATTTATAAATATTACAGATAAAAACAAACAAAATTAATTAAAACTATTTAGAGGAGGGGCACATCAGTGGTTCAGTTGGTTAAACATCTGCCTTCAATTCAGGTCATGATCTCAGGGGCCTGGGATCCGCCCTCCACATTGGACTCTCTGCTTAGCCAGTATCCTCCTTCTCCCTTTTCCTCTGTCTACTGCTCTGCCTACTTTTGGTCTCTCTGTCTCTGTCAAATAAGTAAAATCTTAAATATATATATATATATATAGAGAGAGAGAGAGAGAGAGGAAAGAGTCCATGCCAGAACTAAAAATCCAAAATATACTCAGACTAGGTTCAATCATTTTCATTAAAAAGAGAAAGCCCTAGATTATTCTGACATGTAATAAATTGATGAACCACTGAACAATATTGATGAAAAAATATTTATTTTGAACTTACCAGTTTTCACAAGTATATAAGCATAATATGTAAGTAAAGAACTCCTTACATAGTTTTTATTTTTCTCTATTCAGAACCCATATATATGCAGACCCAGTGATCACAATGATCCCTATAGGATTTGCATATGGCCCGGAGTATTCTTGGCAGATACTGTTCAAAATGAAGCCAATGTGAATAAAGACTTCAGAGAAGTAGATAGAGGGGAGGAAATCCTAGACCCATGTATTATCATGTGAACTCTGCATAGATCCTCTCCTAAACACTGAAGGCACCAGTGAAGGGTAGAGATACATTAGGGTGTGTTATTTAACTTAATAATAGGAAAAGAAGAAGAGTAAGAGTAAGAAGAAGAAGAAGAACAACAACAACAACAAAAAGAAGAAGGAAGAGGAGGAAAAAAGGGAGGGGGAGGAGGAGGAAGAGGAGGAGACTGAGGAGGAGAAGGAAAAGAAGGAGGAGGAAAAGGAGGAGGGGAAGAAGGAAAGGAAGAAAAGAAAAAGAAAGGAAGAGAAGGGACAGGAAAATAAAAAGGGAAAGAAGCTGGATTTCATACCAGTTGTCTATGAAGGATTTCCTATTTCTTTTATTAGTTTTTGACAAGAGAAGAGTTTTGTCCTATTATGTTGGAGTAAATAATACTCATCTACTCAAAGTTGTATGTAAGAGAGACATTGAGGACATAATCTTCCTCCACAGGACAGCTGAATAAAATTCAATTAGAATGAAAATTAACTGGAAGGTAATAAGAGCAGTATGTAAAATCCAAGCATGCATTAAAATATATGAGAGTGGGATTCTAACAGAATTCACCTATAGAAGTTAAACATGGCTAACAGGAATGAAAAAAAAAAAAAGAGGGGTACAGAACAAAAAAAAAATTCAAGAACACAACACAAAATAATCAGGTTTTACATTTTAAATAACAGACAAAAAGTTTTTTTGGAGAATAATCACATAATAAAGATATTTCTATATAGGAGACAATTTTGTATGTATCTGCATTAATCAATAAAATTTGTACATAATAAACTTCAAAACAGAAAAAAAGCTGTTAGAAATTTGGTATTTGTCAAATAAATTAGGTATAAAAGAAAAAAAGGATACAAAAAAAGAAAAAAGATTATATTATTTATAAGAAAAATCTCAAATAATAAGTCACATAATTAGATAATATACCTTTAAATCAATTTGGAACCTGTGAAAGGACTGCTTCATATTAGATAATATTGAAAGTAACAATTAATTGCTAAGTATAAAACTTGCCGGGGTGCCTGGGTGCCTCAGTGGGTTAAAACCTCTGTCTTCAGCTCAGGTCGTGATCCCAAGGTCCTGGGTTCGAGCCCCACATCAGGCTCTCTGCTCAGCGGGGAGCCTGCTTCCCCCTCTCTCTCTGCCTGCCTCTCTGCCTACTTGTGATCTCTGTCTGTCAAATAAATAAATAAAATCTTAAAAAAAAAAAACTTGCCAAGTTTTCTCATAACATAATAGGCATAACTAAACAACAGAAATATTAAAATAAACTTTATTTTTAAATAACCCAAAGTTTTAAAAACAAGCAAGTTTATGATATAGCCAGTAACTGAAAATCCTTAAACTCAAAGAAAAGCCAAGTTTGTGATAAACAGTATTATGAAAATAATTACAGTATGAAAATACTTATCAGAACTAAGATAATTTAGGTTTTTTTCCCCCTTTTATGAGGCTAAATTCACAGGCTTAAGCACTTTTGTTATTAAAAATAAATGGAATACTGATGGAAATCTTTAGGTAGTTATGCTTTCCAAATATACTGTTGCATTTTTTTAAAAGATTTTATTTATTTATATGACAGACAGAGATCACAAGTAGGCAGAGAGGCAGGCAAAGAGAGAGGAGGAAGCAGGCTCAAAGCAGGCTGCTGAGCAGAGAGCCTGATGCAGGGCTCGATCCCAGGACCCTGAGATCATTACCTGAGCCGAAGACAGAAGCTTTAACCCACTGAGCCACCCAGGCACCCCTATACTATTGCATTTTTGGGTGCCTGTTAGCATAGGGAAAGAAAATTTTATGTTTATTCACCTCATGCTAGACTTGACCCCATGCTAGACTGTGGGTTGGGGTATTAAGACAAATGGACTAATTCTCCCCATCACATTTTTTAGGGTCACTCCTGGATTCTACATAAGAAGTATGACTATTTAGTTATTCTGAGTCTTTTGGATATGATGAAGAAGAAATTGAACAGGCTGATTCTCCCAGTCAGGTCACCATGCACAACTTATTCTCAGAAGATGCTTTTAGAATTGTCTAGACTGCAAACAAACATTTCTGCAACTTTACTCTGAGTGTATTACTTTTCCACACAGACTCTGCCAGATCTCATAAAATGTCAATGGCCTCCTTAAGCTGAAAATCAGATCAAATTATTTTCACAGTTGGTAAACTGTGAATATTATACAAACAAATCACCCTCCCACCCCCAACACACATGACACCAAATCTTCAGACTTGTCATGGCTTAAGACTCAGCAGTCTTCAGAATTTTTCTCATGTGCAACATTCAGATAACTTGCCATATATATATATATATACACACACACACACACACACACACCCTCTGTACTATATATATATACACACCCTATATACCGTATATACATATCCTATATACCTATATATATATATACACACACATATATATATACCCTATATACTATATATACACACACACTCCCTGTATACCGTGTATCTATATACCCTATATACTCTCTCTCTCTATATATATATATATATCCTATATACTACATATATTTTTATATATATGCACTGGTATGTGCATATATATATATATATATGCACTGGTAAGTGTACAAATATGGCAAGTTATCTGAATGTTGCACATGAGAAAAATGCTGTATATAAATAAATATGTATAATATATATACATATATTATATATGTATATATTATCATATTATATATATATAATCATATACCATATATATTTTTTTTTTCCTGGTGGTCAAAGGAACATGTGATAGTAAATTTATTTTACTTCTTTTTTTGTTGTTGTTTAACAAATTTTATTTAAATTCTAGTTAGTTAAACAGTACGTTTATCTTTGTTTTTAGATTATTTATTTATTTACTTGAGACAGAGAGAGAGACAAAGAGAGCACACAAGGAGGAGCAGAGGGAGAGGGACAAGCAGGACCACAAAGCCTGTTGCAGGGCTCGATCCCAGGACCCTGAGATCATGACCTGAACCAAAACCAAGAGTTGGACATTGAACCAAATGAGCCACCCCGGTGCCCCAGATAGTAAGTTTAGATGGTTAATATTTCACCAATATCATAAGCCAACCAGTTAAACTGAATTTTCCAGCCTCCTGGCAATTTATACATAGCCATGTGACTGTGTTTTCTGTTCAATGTGATATAAAACTTATTAAAACACGTGACATGTAAATTTCTATTCTCTTTTATTTTCATCCAGGAGCAGATGAGAAAAGCTATCTTGAGTTGACCAAGCCACACACTAGAAGGATCTAGTACTTCATGAATTATGATTCATAATGGATGAATTTATTATTCTTTATGAATTAGTAATTAGAAGAATGCTGCCTTTTGATCAGAAACACTGTTTTAGAGTTTACAAAAGACAATAATAAAATTCTAGCATTCTGTTTAGTTGGAACAAGCATAACTTTCTATTTGTAAGTTACATTTAGCATCACCATGACTATCACACTGGACCCAATCTAATTACAATTATGAAGCCATTATTTTGACATATATAATTATAGATCACACAAATAAATGTTGATGGCTAATTGTTGATGGCTGATGCAAATTAAAATGAAGAACTAGTTAGACATAGGAGAAGAAATTTTTGCACATACTTAACCTAAAAATACAAAAATATTGAGAAAATAGTCTTTATAATAGGCTAATAAATAAGCTGTTAGAAAATTCCAGTTGAATCTAGAAATGATTTTAAATAAGTTAAAGGAGGAACTATTTTCCCAAACATACAGTTTTACAGCAAAATTTCAGCTTTGTATCTGCCAAATGTTAAAAAAAAAAAAAAAAACAGAAAACAGAAAAGAAAGCACAAAAGAAAGCAATCTAAAATTAATAAAAACATAATGGCGTAGTTTCACTAATTTTTTGGTCATTTTTCTAAATTGTTCCTCTTTCAATTCATTTAACAGTTTTATCTATTGTCATTTTATTAGGAATGTGTGTATAAGTACGTGTGCATATTTTCTTCTCTGTAACATCTTCAAAAAACAGGGAGCATAGCTAGATGTATTTATATACAGCTTGACAAATACTTCTCTAAGGATCATTCACATCGATTTGTGGACCTTTCTCACCCATAACAAAATGAATAGTTGTTTCTGATTTCCCTAGTTCTGAAGAGAATAAGAATGACATTGCCTGAAAATTATCAAGTACATTTCATGGAAACTGGAAGAAATAGCAAGACCTTAAAAAGTAAAACTGAAAACATCTAGAATTGATATGTTCAAAATCCAAAAAATCACTAGTTTGATACTTGAGCCTCTTCAAATATTGAAACAGAGCAATACATTGAAGCCAGGCAATTGCTAGCAAAAATAATATACATGTTGGCATTTTACAGTATTTATGGTAACCCATGTTATTTTCTCTTTCAGTGGAGTTATATGATGGCAGAAGCAGTCATCGTCATCATCATCATCATCAACATCAAAAAAATAAAAAATAAAAGAATCTGAAATGATAGCAGGAGGCAGAAACTTAACTGAGTTACCCAGGTGCCCCCAGCCAAGGTATATTTTTAAATAACTGCAATGGGGGCATCTGGGTGGCTCAGTCAGTTAAGTATCTGCCTTTAGTTCAGGTCATGATCTCAGGGTCTTGGGATCCAGCTAGGTGATGGGGTTCCTTGCTCAGTAGGGAGTCTGATTCTTCCTCTCCCTCTCTGCCTCTCCACCCCCCCCACCTCCTGCTTGTGCTCTCTTTATCACTCTCTCTCTCTTTCCCACAAATAAATAAGTAAAATTAAAACAAACAAACAAACAAAAACCCTGCAATTGTTTCACTGCACACTTTGTGGCATATTTCAGTTCGGCTAGTATTCAATAAATTAGGCTTCTCTACAAACAGCAAGACCTGACAAAAGGATACCTAATCTAGGAATAACATATGGCAGGGTTCACCAAGTTTCTGTAAAATTTAGATATAGCCAGAATGAAATGTAAAAGTAATAATTAGCATCTTGCTATCTTTATGAATCAAAACGTAACTGAATGTACAAGTACATAATTAAGGTGGCATAGTATTTTTTTCTTTCATAAGCATTTATCTGTAAGCTTACTTACAGTATGTAAGGGAAGAGATGACCTTAATGAAACGGGCTTAAAAACACTTCAAATTTGAGTAGAGAAAAGCTTTTGCTGATTGCTCCCTTTTTAAATTCTTTCTTGGAATTTTTAATTCTCTTTGCGAACACCAAATTTATAAAGATATATTACTCACTTTTAAATTCTGACTCAGGGAGGAATGAAAATTCTTTAGAATGACTAAAACTGACTGGTTCAGATATACATACACATGCATGCAGAAATTAGGGTAGAATAATGGAAATCAATATGAATATTTAAAATTAAAAGGCATAGGGGCGCCTGGGTGGCTCAGTGGGTTAAGCCTCTGCCTTCGGCTCAGGTCATGATCACAGGGTCCTGGGATCGAGCCCCACATCGGGCTCTCTGCTCAGTGGGGAGCCTGCTTCCCCCTCTTTCTCTGCCTGCCTCTCTGCCTACTTGTGATCTCTCTCTCTCTGTGTCAAATAAATAAATAAAATCTTAAAAAAAATTTTTTTAAATTAAAAGGCATAAAATATGCTCTGGTATTTAAGACTTACCACAGCATATTTGGAAACTTGGTAGGTCCACCAGTTAAATGCAATCCTACATACCTATTATCTTTGTTTCCATCTCCAAAAGCATGTTGTTTGGGGCTGTATTTTTTCCGGTTTTGTTCTTTCTCACACTGCTCTATAATGTTGAACCCTAAATGCATCATTCAACTGCTAACAACCCCAGAACCCACAACATGGAAAATGGGGCCACCATTCAATCATAAATAAATATGCCTGCACTCATAGTCTCTTCATAAATTTTCTTCTAACCATCTTGGGTTTCACTAAAACTTGGATTTCCTTCAAAGACTGCTTCTTTCTTAGCCTTCACTGTGCCTTAAAACATCCTTAAACAATATTGGCATTTTTCTCTTAAGTTTGAGAACACCTCCTCTGAGGTGTTCAGGGACATAAACATCTTTACTGTAATACAAAATACGTGTGTGATATTTCAATACCATGTAATCATCATTTTATTCCATGTTATTAATCCCCTCACATTCCCATCTTAGATCTGTAGTTAATCACTTGATCTACTTTTTGGAAATTTGCATTTACTTCTCCTTTCTGTGTTTCTATGTAACATTTGCAATTTGGATCACCTCTACAATTGCAATTACCCAGGCACCTGAGAAGCATTAGAAAGAAAGCGTACACGTTGATGATTTTCAGCCACTAACACGTCATTGATCACTGGATATTTTGAGGCCAGCTTTTTCTCTCATTTCTCACTTGATGAACATTCAAACTTTAGATTTCTCCCTGAACTTCTTTCCCAAACTTAACTCTCTTTCTTACCAGCACTGGTAATTTCCTTATTTCTAAAATAGTAAAAATTTCTCAGACATTGTCTTCCCTAGTTTTTGTGCACTGGTAACTGTTCCTTCATGAACTATTCTTGGCATGGGTCTCTTAGTTCACTTTTTTTTTCTTTCTCCTTCTAATTTTTTACTTTCTTTCTTTCTTCTTTTCTTCCTTTGCCAAACCTCTTTGTCTGTCTTTTTTTTTTCTTTTTATACTTTGAGCGAACTACTTCACAACCTCACTCTAAATACTTCTAGTGCAAAATGTTGGAAGTGCTTAAAAAGTAAAAAAGAGGAGGATAAAGTGTACTTCAGGCTAGTAACAAAAGCAGCTATCATGCTAAAAAACAAAGGAAAAAAAGGGAAATAGTTTTGTTACCAGAGTCCAGGATACTATTTTCTAATGCAAACTAAAAATATGTGGAGATAGTATGTCAATCAGAAGGTGGAGCCATCAGTGAAATAATCTATGATCTGAGATGGATAAAATGGAAGAAATATTCTGGCTTCTCCATCTGCTGATCTTGATCTAGTGCTTTCCCCTGGCTGAATGTAACCAGAGCCAGTGAGCAAGTGCACCTGGAAATATGGAAGACGTAAGCCTTCTGTGATACAAACTAGAGTAAGGAAAGGCAAAAGATGGATGAGAGAAAAATCACACAAGTGACTGTGACATGGCTCTTCCTGGTTTCAGGGTATTCTCACAGGCTGCTGTCTTCATCTTGGAATGTTCTTTCCATGTATGTTGTGACTGTGTCTATGTAGACTTCCCTGGTGCCACCAGAGAGTCAGTCTTTCCTCTCTCCTCTATATTTCTAATATTTTGGTGTTTAATATGGCATTGCAACACAAATGTATATTTTATTTAATAACTTGAGTTATTGTTTACTTTTTTTTACTTTTTTTTTTTATATTTCTTACTATCTAAGTTCTGGATTTTTTATTCAAGGTACATTTGCTGAATGACTAAAAATCTCTATTTCCAACTATCAGTTTCTGGAATTATAAATTCTAGTAAAACCAGCAATAAATAAATAAAAATTAAATGTGCTGGGTATTATATGCAACTGTCAAATTGTTAAACACTACATATGAGATTAATGATGCACTATATGTTGGTCAATTGAATTGAAATTTAAATTCAATCGAAATTTTTTTTTTAAAAATACCCCCAAAAAGAGTCAAAATGTAAAAAAAAAAAAAAAAAAAAAAAAAACCCACACACACAAAAAAACCATATTGATCTTTATAACTACACTCAGGTACAGGATATGTAAATATAACTTTATCAACCTCTCAACACATAGATTCTCATGCTGCAAGAGAATCTCCTCATTTTCCATTCCACAGTTATCAATTTTACTCCTTCTATTTAAAATAACTTTCAGGGGCGCCTGGGTGGCTCAGTGGGTTAAAGCCTCTGCCTTCAGCTCAGGTCATGATTCCAGGGTCCTGGAATCGAGCCCCGCATTGGGCTCTCTGCTCAGCAGGGAACCTTCTTCCTCCTGTCTCTCTGCCTGCCTCTCTGCCTACTTGTGATCTTTGTCTGTCAAATAAATAAACAAAATATTTAAATAAAAACATTAAAAAAATAAAAAAAATCACTTTCAAACTTTTAAAATGCAATATTTCATTCTTTAAATGCTCCTGTTCAGCCTTGATATATTGTCCTAGAAACACATTTCACAACCTAAGAGAGACAGTGAATGGGTTAAAAGGCTAGATACTGGGGGCTAGTAGAGTAAATTCATATTCTGACTTCAACTCTTACTTACTGAGTAACTGTGAGGACATTATTAGTCTCCCATGTTTCCGTTTTCTCATTTTAAAAGTGAGGAGGTTAATATTAACATATGATTCTTATGAAAACTAACAGAATTAAGATAGGTTAAATATTTTTTTTAAAATCTTGGCTAAATATTTTAATATTCTTAACTAGTAATCAGATGAGTACTCATAAATTTTAATGACTTAATTCAAATAATTTTCTTCCCACAACTAAAAAGAAAATATTTTTTTAGAGGAAAAATTCTTTTTTTTTTTTTTTTTTTTTTTTTTTTTTTAAAGATTTTATTTATTTATTTGTCAGAGAGAGAGAGAGAGTGAGCACAGGCAGACAGAGTGGCAGAGGGAGAAGCAGGCTCCCTGCAGAGCAAGGAGCCCGATGTGGGACTCGATCCCAGGACGCTGGGATCATGACCTGAGCCGAAGGCAGCCGCTTAACCAACTGAGCCACCCAGGCGTCCCTAGAGGAAAAATTCTTTTAAAGCCCATTATATGAGTGCATAATACAAAAGATTATAAATAGAAATAACAATACACATTCAATGGACAAACGCAATCAGTGTAGTTAATGTTATTAAAAACTGAATTTATAGGAATAAGTGAGGCTTCATTTCACCCTCTTTCATTTAACTGTGTAGTTAGATACCTAAAAACATACCAGAGACTGTTGTCTGTTAGAGAAGAGAGAAGAGTGAAGTGAAGTTCACGTAAATATTATTTGATCATAAAAATGCAGTCCTTCTGAATTTGTAAGACACCACTGTCATTTTAAATGATTAGTATTCTTATTTTTTAGAAACAGACTAATTATTTAGTTTGTGTATAATTATTGATTATTGAATTTTAAGAATTTCAATAGAAAAACAATATGAAAGTAAGGTAGTCTATCAAAATTTTAGCACTTAAGACCTACTGATCAAGTCAGATATAATAATAAATAAGTAATAATGCTAGAAAATATGCTGATCTTTTTTTAAAGATTTTATTTATTTGACAGACAGAGATCAGAAGTAGGCAGAGAAGCAAGCAGAGAGAGGGGAGAAGCAGGGTCTCTGCTGAGCAGAGAGCCCAATGCGGGGCTCGATCCCAGGACCCTGAGATCATGACCTGAGCCGAAGGCAGAGGCTTTAACCCACTGAGCCACCCAGGCACCCCTGATGTGTGTTTCTTAATACCTGATTCCTAATTTGTAGTTCTCTTCTCCCCTCCAGAAATTCTACCTGATTCCCTAACTTCAGATTCACACTTCATCTAGTGTCTTGTCTACCCAAATATGCAGAAGAAATTCCATTCTTAACTTATGTTCTCTAGCCAGCTCCATAATTAATTCTAGCAGCCTAATCCTGGAGTTTTGGATCTTAACTAGAAAGCAGATTCCTTTTTTTTTTTTAAATTCATGTACAAGAGCCCATGTTCATGAGCCCCTTTAAGATTGGGACTATCTTGTCTTTCTCCTTCATGAGGTTGGAAATCATTATTTATGACCCTAGGATGAGTTGGCAGAAAATTCTACCTACTAACAGACAGCTCTGATCAGATTGCCACATTTTGTGTAACCTAAAAGGCTATCATCAAACAACATCTGCCTATCATATTTATTGCTGGGGTTGAATTGTGTCCCCAAAAAGACATTTTGAGGTCATAGTCCCCAGTACCTGTGAATTTGAACTTGTTTGGAAATAAGGTCCTCTATATATAAAATCATGTGAAGATGAGGTCATTAGGATGGGTTTTGAAACCCAGTGTGACTTCTGTCCTTATAAATCAAGGGAATTTTAGACACAGAGACACATAGAATACCACAAAAAGCTCTGAATAACCAAAACAATCTTCTTCTGGGGAAGAAGAACAAATCTGGAGGTTTCATGCTCCCTAATTTCAAACTATATTGCAAAGCTATAGTAATTAAAGCAGTATGATATAAAATAAGAAATAAACACACAGATTACTAGAACAGAAGAGACAGCCTAGAAATAAATCCATATTTAAAGGATTATTTATGACAAAGGAGAAAACAATATACAATAGTGAAAAGACACTCTCTTCAATAAATGGTGTTGGGAAAACTGGACAACTACACAAAATTAATGAAACTGTATAGCTACCTGTAACAAATACAAAAATTAACTTTAAATGAATTAAAGATTTGAATGCAAGAGCTGAAACTATAACAACCCTAAGAGAAAACATAGGTGGTAAGCTCTGTGACATAGGTTTTGGTGATAAATTTTTGAATCAGATATTAAAAGCAAAAGCAACAAAAGGAAAAACAAATAAATGAGACTACATCAAACTACAAAGCTTCTGTATACCAAAGGAAGCAATCAACAAAATGAAAAGGTAACTTACTAATGTGAGAAAATATTTGCAAATTATTTATCTAATAAGGGGTTAATACCCAAATATGTAAAGAACGCATATAACCCAATTCAAAAAAAAAAAAGAGAATCCAAACAATCTGATTTAAAAATGGGTGAGGATCTGAATAGACATTTTTTTCAAAAGAAGATGTATAGATGGTCAACAGGTATATGAAAAAATGCTCAATATCATTAATCAGCAGGGAAGTGCAAATCAAAATCACAAGGAGATACTACCTTACACCCATTAGAATGACGATTATAAAAAAAGACAAGAAATAAGTGTTGGTGAGGATGTGGAAGAAAGGGAATACTTATGCACTGCTGGTGTGAATGTAAATTTGTGCATCTACTATGAAAAATAGTATAGCCTCAAAAAAATTTAAATAGAAAGGCAGTATGATCCATCAATTTCACTTATGAGTATTTATCCAAAGAAAACAACAGTAAAAAAATTACTCAAAAACTTATACATACCTCCATTTTTACTGCAGCATTATTTATTATAGCCAAGAAATGGAAACAACCTAAGTGTCAGTCAATGGATTAGTGGATAAGGAAGATGTGGCATGTACACACACACACACACACACACACACAAATACTATTCAGTCATTAAAAAATTAATGAAATTTTGTCATTTGTGACATGAATGGCTGGACCTCAAGGGCTTATTATGCTACATGAAATAAGTCAGGAAAAGACAAACAGTGTATGAATGTGGAAACTAAAAAAAAAAAAAAAAGTTAAAATAAAATAAATATAAATTTAAAAATTTACTTAAAATTTATTTAAAATAAAAACAAAGGAAACAAGCAAAATCCCAAACTTACTGACAAAGAGACTAGATTGGGGGTTGGGAAAAATGGATAAAAGGAGCCAAAGAGTAAAAAGAAAAAAAAAATAAGAAAAAAGAGTGATGCTTACATGTATCTTGTTTTGTAAGAGAAAATATTAAATAGACTCATTATTCCATAAAATTGTACAATAAGATAGTGAGTTGTGAGAAAGAATTTATTTGGGAAAGTGACAAACTGACTTTTAAAAATAATTTCAGTTGCATAACCAGAAAATATTTTATCTGTACTCATTTAAAAAATGGTGAATTATGTTCAAGATAAAATCTATAAACTTATACAGCAGAAACTTAAACTTTCTTTTTTTCATTTTCACTAATTGAAGAATTATGTCTCTCCTTTGGAGGAGAATATACCATAGTATAACAAATTTTTTGTTGGCATTTTTTTCAAAGGTGTAATCCTAAATTCTTCCTTGAAAAAGAGTGCAGTTCCTACGGGTCCATTTTATAACATTGGCAAGAATTATTTGGTGGTAAATACTCAAAAAACAGTAATACTATTATGTACTTTTTTTTTTAAGGAAAAAAAAGAGTAAAGATTTCACTTCTCTATAACAGAACCTACTTTAGTGTCTATATAGTAATAGAGCTACCAGAAGGAATGCCAATGATACCTGTGACAAAAGTGACATTCATGGATTGATGCATTCTGTATAAAGGGATTTGTGAGAAAGGTATGTTAGGAATATTAAACCATTTTTCTTGTCAGAAATAAATGCAGCAGTTTTCTCTGCCCTTGCCAACATTTTGTACCCTTTAGTTCTCAAGACATAAATCTTTTATTGTCATACATCAAAAAAAAATTAAAAATCTTGAAAAATATTTCAATCAATGTATACATTACACAGGGTAAAATAGAGATTGGTAATTGATTTTCCATGAAACCACATAACCCACTCCACCCAATTAAGCTCTAAACTCTACTTTTAGATGCACCCTATAAGAACTACCTTCCACTTCAGATTTGACCAAAAGCTGGGCTGGCTCCATATCACTTACTTTCAGAATGACTTGCTAAAATGAAACTAATTTGAACATCAGAGAGTGGTTTGCATAATTTGCAAACGGAATATTAACATTACAGAAACAAATGTTATCCAGTATATGAATAAATAAGAACATATCTCTATTTCCATTTTAGTATTATAGAGAAATCAAATGAGCTGCCCACGGTCAATGTTAATGATGATTTCAAATACATTGATTTTATAGACAGAGTCATAATTTTTATTATAAAAGGTAAATAGAAACAGAGCATTTATGACTGTTTCCCCTAACAGTATGCTAGTATATGCTATTTCTTTTTAGATGACCCACCACTCTACAAATGCATTAATCACTTTTCTTTTTGCTTAAGTTTTTATTTTAATTCCAGTTAAGGTACAGTGTTAAATTAGGTTCAGGTGTACAATGTAGAGATTCTACAATTCCACACATCACCTGAGGCTCTGTCATAAGTGAACTCCTTAATCCCATCATATATTTAACCCATCTCTTCACCCATATCCCTCTGGTAACCACTGGTTTGTTCTCTAAAATTAAGAGTGTGTTTCTTGATTTACCTCTCTCTTTTACCCCCTCTGCTCATTTTTCATTCTTAAATTCCACATAGAGTGAAATTATACTGTATTTATCTTTCTCTGACTGATTTATTTTGCTTAGCATAATACATTCTACCTCTGTCTATGCAGTTGCAAATGACAAGATTTCACTCTTTTTAATGGCTGAGTAATATTCCAATACACACACACACACACGCACACACACACACACCATCTTCCTTTATCCATTCATCAACTGATGGACATTTGGGCTCTTTCCATAATTTGACTGTTGTTAATAATGTTGCTATAAACATTGAGATTCATGTGCACATTCAAGTCAGTATTTTTGTATCCTTTTGAAAGGCCAATATTTAGTAATGCAATTGCCAGGTTATAGGGTAGTTCTATTTTTAACTTTTTGAGGAGTTTCTATACTGTTTTCCAGGGTGACTGTACCAATTTGCACTAACACCAACAGTGTAAATGAGTTCCCCATTCTCTGCATCCTTACCAACACCTGTTATTTCCTGTGTTGTTAATTTTAGTTTTTCTGAAAGGTGTACAGTGGTACCTTCTTGTGGTTTTGATTTATATTTCCCTGAGGATGAGTGATGTTGGACATCTTTTCATGTCTCTGTTAACCACCTGTATGTTTTCTTTGGAAAAAATGTGTATTCATGTCTTTTGCACATTTCTTAATTGGATCGTTTGTTTCTGGGTGTTGAGTTTGCTAAGTTCTTTATAAATTTTCAGTACTAATCCTTTATCAGATATGTCATTTACAAGTATCTTCTCCCATTCCAAAGGCAGCACTTTAGTTTTGTATTTCCTTCACTGTGTAGAAGCTTTTTTTGTTTGTTTGTTTGTTTGTTTTTGATATAGCCCCAGTAGTTTATTTCTGCTTTTATTTCCCTTCCCTCAGGAGACAACCCTTAGAAAGGAGTTGCTATGTTTGATATCAAAGGGGTTATAGCTTGTGTTCTTTTCTAGGATTTTTATAGCTTCAGATCTTTCATTTAGGTCCTTACTCCATTTTGAATTTGTGTTTGTGTATGGTGTAAGAAAGTGGTCTAATTTCATTATTTGGCATGCTGCTGTCCAATTTTCCCAATACCATTTGTTGAAGAGACTGTCTTTTCCCCTTAAATATTCTTTCCCGCTTTCTAGAAGATTAATTGACCATTTAGTTGTGAGTTTATTTCTGGATTTTCTATTTTGTTTCATTGATGGATGTGTAAATTTTTGTGCCAGTACCATCTGTTTTGATGACTACAACTTTGTAATATAACTTGAAGTCCAGAATTGTGTGATGTCTCCAGCTTGGTTCTTCCTTTTCAACATTGCATTAGCTATTTGAGGTCTTTTGTGGTTCCATACAAATTTTAGAATTATTTGTTCTAGTTCTATGAAAAAGGTTATTGGTACTTTGAAAGGGATTGCACTAAATGTGTAGATTGCTTTGGGCATTGTACACTTTTTAACAAGATTTGCTCTTCAAATCTATGAGCATGGAATGTCTTTCTATTTCTTTGTGTCATTTTCAATTTCTTTCATCAGTGTTTTATGGTTTTCAGAGGACTTCTTTGGTTAGGTTTATTCTAGGTATCTTATTATTTTTGGTGCTCTTGTAACATCACTCACTTTTCATTCAAAAATGGAAAATTGGATTTTACACTCGCCACCAAATAAAGCTGCCATAATCTAGCTTCAGTTGTGTGTATTACTGGATATCTGGAATTATTTTGAGGTGAAAGTATAGTACCTAGGTTTTGCAGACAGACAAGCTCAGTAACAATGAAATTAGGTGCATACTCTGGAATGATCTTTTTGCTTGAGTTCTGATTTAAGCAGGTGATATGGGCAAGGAGCAAGGACACACAGTTAATTAGATGAATGTGGGAAATAATGTAAGACCCATGCACTATAGGTGTTGAAATTAAATGTCAAAACCATAATTTTAATTTCAGTTTTGGTAAGTGGTATCAAGCATAATATTAAGTTGCACCTTCTACCTTCTTGTGAGTTTTATAAACCTTATGAGATGTCCATTCAGAATAGGATATTTTTCTTCCTCCCCAGATTTATGCTATAGTCTTTTCATTAATTTGTGATGTGTGTTTATGTGTTCATGTTTGGGTATTATGTATCTCATGTTGGTAACAAAAACAAAACAAACAAATAAACGAACAAAAGGAAACATGTTAATAATTAATTTCATCCAGTTATGGGGAGGGACAAGATGACGGAGAAGTAGGAGACTCTGTTTCAACCAGTCCCTTAAAGTGAGCTAAATATCTACCAGAACACTCTGAACACCCATGAAATCAGTCTGAGATGTAAGATTATATACTTCTAGATCTCTATGGGGACAGAAGAACAATACTGGAGGGGTAAAACGGAGTGGGAATGTTCAGACTGATATCAGAGGATAAACAGAAGGGGGAGGGAGCCACCAGAAGCAACCCACTGGAAAGTAATATCCCAATATGAAAATGCCCTGTGATTGGGGACTACCATTAACTTGGAGTCTGGTTAAAAGAACTCAAAAAGAGCAAAAGATCTTAAAGGGCAACTGGTGGAACCAGGTGGTCATGGGCACGGGCCTAAGCCCATGGTAGCAGGATGGTCACCATTGGTGACAACCCATGCCAGAGAGAGTCCAGTGGGGTCTCCAGTCCGTGGTCCCTGAGCCTACCACTTTCTGCTGCTTGCACCAGTGCTCGGGCTGTGTGCACTCCCACCTGCACCTGAGAGAGCACTCAGCCTGCTCTCAGACCCTGACCTGTGCAGCTGTGGGGTCTGAGTGCAACCAGCCCATGCCTGAGAGAACCTGGCTGAGACTCCAGTCACGATCCCTACCCCCTGCAGCTTTTTGTGACCTGCCCTGCCGCCAGGTGTCAGTGCACCAGGTGTGGGCCTGGACTCCAGATAGCAATCCCAGCAACAGCAGCCACTGGAATCGGACTCCCCAGACTAATATCACTCACAGTTTTAGTGGCACGGGGTTGCAGAGACAAGCGGGGGCCTCGGGTGGCCACTGGGATGGTGGCTGGGGGTGCACACTGCCCGTGGGAGGTTGCAGTGTTCAGCAGAGTTTGCAGGGCAGAGTCTGTGTGTTCTGGACCACCCAGAGGGGAGCAGACTGAGGCTTCTCTCTGAGGCAGAGGTCTGGGTGCAGACAGTTTACTTTCCACTAAACCTCCAAAAAGACACAAAAAGCCACCAAAGAACAAAAACATCCAGGGAGCGAAAGCCTGAAAAACTGGTTTCCACATAGCCCAGCCCCTTGATAACCTGCAGAGCTACTCAACCCAAGCAAGACTGACTGAAAAAGAGCACTGTCAGGCCCCTCCCCCAGATAACAAGACAAAAGAACAAGAGGACAACCACCACAGAGTCCCCATAAACCTGTAAAACCCCATCAGGGGAGAACAGTATATTAAGCTCCCAGTATTGTCCCAAAACCTGTATATTTCATAGCTACAACTTTTATTTTTTTCTTTCTTTGTTTCTTTGTTTGTTTCTTTCTCTTTCTTCCTTCCTTCCTTTCTTTCTTTTTTAAGATTTTTATTTATTTATTTGAGAGAGACACAGTGAGAGAGAGCATGAGAGGGGAGAAGCTCAGAGGGAGAAGCGGACTCCCCATGAAGCTGGGAACCTGATCTGGGACTCCATCCCAGGACTGCAGGATCATGACCTGAGCTGAAGGCAGTTGCTTAACCAAG
The DNA here is from genome assembly GCF_963455335.1 of Martes martes. Classification (NCBI taxonomy): domain Eukaryota; kingdom Metazoa; phylum Chordata; class Mammalia; order Carnivora; family Mustelidae; genus Martes; species Martes martes. The sequence continues at coordinate 115,034,146 of NC_137889.1, forward strand.
AAAGCCACCCAGGTGCCTTTTTTTTTTTTTTTTAATTCATTCTCACTATTCTATTTACCATTACAATGAGAGTTTTAATGCAACATCTTCCATAATAACCTTTTAACTTGAAAGTTGTTCATACATATACATGCCTCTCTCTTTCTCTCTCTTTTTATATACATACAGGTAAACACTTCAAGATAATCCTTTTTCCTTATTCAATGCTACCCCTATAGATAAACCAGTTTTAATTTCCCTGTATCTCTGGAAAGTCGACTCCTTTAACAAAGATAACAAGATATACCCAGGAAGAACTGAAATAACTTTCCTCACCCACATTGAGTGTTTATAACCACCTTGCTTAAGAATGTTTGGATCAATCAGGAAATCAAAGAAGAATTTAAACAATTCATGGAGACCAGTAAGAATGAAGGAATGAGAATTGCACTACTGGGTATTTGCCTCAAAGATACAGATGTAGTGAAAAGTAGGGTCATCTGTACCCCAATGTTCATAGCAGCAATGGCCATAATCATCAAACTGTAGAAAGAACCAAGATGCCCTTCAACAGACGAATGGATAAGAAAGATGTGGTCCATATATACAATGGAGTATTATGACTCCATCAGAAAGGATGAATACCCAACTTTTGTATTAACATGGATGGGACTGGAAGAGATTATGCTGAGTGAAATAAGTCAAGCAGAGAAACTCAATTATTATATGGTTTCACTTACTTGTGGAGCATAAGGAATAACATGGAGGACATTAGGAGAAGGAAAGGAAAAATGAATTGGGGGAAATCAGAGAGGGAGACAAACCATGAGAGACTGTGGACTCTGAGAAACAAACTGAGGGTTTTGGAATGGAGGGCCTGGGCGGATGGGTGAGCCTGCTGATGAGTATTAAGGAGGGCATGTATTGCATGGAGCACTGGGTGTGGTGCATAAACAATGAATCCTGGAACACTGAAAAATAAAATATAATAAAAAAAAAGATTTAAAAAATTCATCCAGTTAATCAATAAATAAAAATGATTTAATGATTTAAACCTATGTTAATAATTTATAATGTTTTTACTTCTTCAATCTCAACTTTTAAAGCAGTCAGCCAAATAAATAGAAATTTCTGCTACTCACTTGTGAGGATTTTTTTTTCTATTTATTTAATTGGAAAATTTTCAAATATTTAATAATACTTTGTGATGAATTGGGCTTAATGGGTGGGTAATTTCTACACTCTGTCACCTGTTATGTCCATCTATAATTAGCCAATGTAAAATCTTTCTAACATATAAATAAAATACAATATTAATCCTGTTTAACTCCACATTTACTTCCAAACACTGCCCATCTCTCCTTCGTTTCATTATAGTATAATGTAGAAACTATAATTTTCCTATAAGACATCCTTTCTTTTTCCTTTTTTTAAAGATTTTATTTACTTATTTGAGAGAGATGGGAGAGAGAGCACAGAGAGATTATGAGAGGGAGCATACTTATCACTGAGCAGAGAACCCCATGCAGTGTTTGATCCCAGGACACTGAGATCATGGTCGAGCTGAAGGCAGAGCTTAAGCAACTGAGCCACTCAGGCACCCTAAGACATTTCTATTTATGTATCTATTAACAATCAACAAAACACAGTCTGCTTTTATCACCAACTTTAATTAATAAATACATATACATAATAAAAATATAATACATATTAGATATATATTTCTATTAAGCTATTTCTTTTTTACTAATGTAGATTAATGAAGATTTACTCACTCACATATTCATTAGACTTTGCAATAGCTACTTGCGCTTGTACTGTATGAAACATTTTTCTCTCCCTTACTGATGTCAATTACTGAAGGCAAAGTTCAATTTTTTGGTATCCTACGGTATTTTAAAGGTCCTGCAAATAATGAAAAACCAAGCAACTCTTGTAGTACCTGGGGGCTCAATGGTTTAAGCCTCTGCCTTCTGCTCAGGTCATGGTCTGAGGGTCTTAGACTCAAGCCCTGCATCAGGCTCTCTGCTCAGCAGGGAGCCTGCTTCCCCATCTCTCTCTGCCTGCCTCCCCCTCTCTCTCTGCCTGCCTCTCTGCCTAATTGTGATTCTCTCTCTTTGTGTCAAATAAAAAAATAATTAAAAAAAAAAAGCAAGCAACATTCATTATTTTAACTTAATTATAGTCATAATAACCAAATTTCATAAATTCATGGCTTATTCTGAGAATATAACCTTACTTTGGATATAATTTCTGCATTTTATTTGCACTAAAGTTGGATAGTACTCTAAATTAGTTTGTAGGTTCGCTTAATCACGTGAATAAAAATTATGAGCCTCTGAAATATTTTGTCAGATTGTTTTCATGTTCATTTAAAAATTTATTGCTTGAACTTTAAAAAAATAATCATTAGACTGGTTTATCACCAAGTTAAAAAAAAAATGTAAGCAGGCTTGTTATATTCAGAATGCAATCCTAATGAGGCAAACTAAGCATGTTCTTCATCTGAGAGTACAAGTAGAGTTCACTAACCACCCACCTCATTAAGTTTGATATGTCATCAATATGGGAAGTTGAATGCTGGTTGTAAAACAAACATAAAGTGAAAATTGCCGAGTGAAGTCAATCTCATGTTTAACTCAAGGCTGTATTTCTTACTTTGCTTATATTTTATGATAAAGTGTTTGCACAATGTTATGTTTCAGTAAGAGTTAATTGAATCTACTGATTACAGCTTTTTGCACATTTCAAGCTAATTTAATTCTAAATAAAAATTATTAGTGCTCTTGCAAACACATACACAAATAATCAAAATATTTTTCAAAATAATAAAAAATGAACATACCATTTACCATTTGAAATGAAAATCTAATTTGTCAATTCCAAATAGAAATGAGCTGTGGATGACATTAACTATGTCAATCTTATTAATAATAACACCAAAAATATAAGAACTATTATACATAAATAATGAGGAATTGCTAGAAATAGTTACATTTTAATCTTCCGTTTCTTCATAGCAATCATTCCAAAATGAAAAAGGAATCAAGAGTTAACTGGTTAAATAATTAAGAAAAAAACAAAACAAACAAACAAACAAAAAACCCCAGAAGTTTAGGGAACTACTATGTTCAAATATGTCATTTAATTATTTATATTTTCTCACTTATTATTTGGAAATTTCTCACACTTTATATGTGATGAAACTAGCTCAAATAGATCAAATCTCTTTATCAAAATTAAAATAGGTAGAATTATTTCTTATCTTTAGTCTACTATAGCCTTAAAGATTATATATAATACTAAAAAATTAGCAAGATATAACATTATTATGATAAAAGCAATTGATTTTCATATGCTACCATATTTAATACTCAAAATATACTGTTATACCTTTTTACAAATGAGAAATCTATAAATTAGAGTTTTAAGAAAGTTTTTATGTTCCTTCTTAATGAAGCTGAAACTCTGATCCTCTGATCTTTTTATTTCAAATCTCCTATTCTTTCCTCTGCTTCTCAACTAGAATAGTTTACTAAATGACAAAGTTCAATGTCAAGTAAATAAAGTCTAAAATAAGACTCCTTAAGCTACTTTCACTAAATGATACATTAAAGTGAGATATTTACTATGATGCTGGTGATGGCCAGGTTTGAGCTTAGAAAACACTAATAGAATAAGTGAAAAATATCTACGTCTATACTTCATAAAAAGATAATGAAGGATTGTCCCAGAATTACTTCAAAATATTAGAATAATAGCATCAGTAAATAGTGTCAATAATAGTGTCAGTGCTGGGTCACTCAGTAGGAACAATATTCTCTGTACTTTATATAAACTTGACATTCCTACAAATCTACAGATATAAAGGGGGGACAGACCTACCAGTCTTTTAATTGGGCAGATCTTTCACTCTGGGAAAGCTGCAAAAAACCCTCAAATATCACATGCATCCCTGTGAGATATCTGAAGGCCAACATGACACCATATCCATATTCTCACATTCTCCTATCTTTATCTGGTTTATAACTTAGCATATTTTGCAACTGTTTGAAGAGTGAGCCCAAGGAAAGCAACATCAAACAAAGAGACAAATCATTATTCTCATCAATCTTTCAATCGTAGAACAGATTTTATCCTAGTGCTGTGATCTACCCAAAACTATTGGGTACAGCTAAAGTATGTTTAGAGAAACATTTAGACATTTAAACATTTAGAGAAATATTCAGAAACTTAACTAAGTATATTAAAAAGATGGTGAAAATAAACTGAATAATTACACAGTTCAGAAAGTTAGAAAGTTAGATAGGAATTAGGACATTGATTTAGGAGGTAACAGAAGAATGTGTATGTATATATATGTGTATATATACATGTATATATATAACTTTTATATAATATATATATATATTTACAAAAATGAAGTAGAAAACAAAATGAAACTACAGAATGAATGGAAGAGCTGATTTTCTTTCATATAAAATAGAAAAAAAATCAACATTTAGCTAATGTAGTTAAGAAAAAAAATGCAGTAGGGGCATCTGGGTGGCTCAGTGGATTAAAGCTTCTGCCTTTGGCTCACGTCATGATCCCGGGGTCCTGGGATCAAGCCCTGCATCTGGCTCTTTGCTCAGCGGGGAGCCTGCTTCCTCCCTTCTCTCTGCCTGCCTCTCAGCCTACTTGTGATCTCTGTCTGTCAAATAAATGAATAAAATCTTAAAAAAAAAAAAAAAGAAAAGAAAAAAATGCAGTAGTTTAAAAGGAAATTAGAATGAAATAATATTCATAAACCCTAATAAAATAAAAAATATTACAAAAGAATATTATTAATTCTCCTGAGGCTTCTCTAAATTACAATCTTTTTTTTATATTTTTTTATTTTTTTTATTTATTTGACAGACAGAGATCACAAGTAGGTAGAGAGGCAGGCAGAGAGGGAGAGAGGAGGAAGCAGGCTCCCCGCCAAGCAGGGAGCCCGATGCGGGGCTCAATCCCAGGACCCTGAGATCATGACCTGAGCCGAAGGCAGAGGCTTTAAACCACTGAGCCACCCAGGCGCCCCTCCAACTTACAATCTTAATTTCTTAAAGAAAGCACACCCTATGAAGTATTCAAATAGAGAAGAATGAAACAAAATTTTCACAGGCAAGTTGTTTTTGAAATGTAAACTAAACAGTGTCAAATACCCAAAATATTTTTAAAATTTGGGGTACACAATTACCAGGCTTTTTCTTGGAAAATCTTTAAGAGTACTGTGTCAGTTCAGATTCTGCCTACTCTATGTCATTTTTCTTGAACAATAAGGATATTTATCATCTCAAGTCAGATTTCACAATGTTTTCTACTCTGTCATCCTCTCAATGTCAGCTATGTCCTTTTATAAATACCTTCAGTATCTCCAGATACTCCATCAAGACAAGACAATGCTGAGATTCAGAAAAGGATCACTCTCATTCCTATTATTCACTAAGATGGAAGAGTTTCTTAGTGGCCTCACAACACAAGATCTCTCATTACTCCTTGGCTAGAATTAGGTGATAGTCACACATGTAAAATATCAGTTGCCAAAAACTTGGTATCAAACAATGAAATAAGACAAAGAATAAAAATATAAAATGTTAAAGACAAAAACAAAAAAAAAATCAAAATATTTCACTACAGCTATACTAAAAAAAAAAAAAAAAGCCAGTCCTAATTCATAAATGCTCACATGAAGCTCCAAAAAATATGAATAAATAAATCTAATTAAAAATAAATTAGGATTAATTTCAATTACACATGTACTTCAACTCTTTACCATAATCTCTTTACAGAGATCCTGCCATCAAGAGTCTATGGAATAATCACAAAAATTGTTCCTACATTAGGAAATAAAGAAAAAAAATCAAAAAGTAGAAATGATAAGTTTATCTGATCTGGCTGTAATGAAACTATATATCTATTAAAAAGATAGAAAAATACTAGTATTAGGAATATTTCAAAAACACTGTTAACTCTTGGATCAAAAGAGAAATGAAATTCAACAACTAAATTAATTTATTCTATCTACAGTAGTTAATATATGCAAGGCACATATATTGTATGTGCAAGGCACTGAGCATACAATGATGACCACACAGATAATGTTTGTCAGCTGCTCAATTAAACCTGCACTCCAATGGAATAGATCCACAATGGGGAGAGGGAATAACAGAGGGTGATGTTTTATTTATTTTTTTCTTTTTATTTTGAGATTTTATTTAAATTCAAGTTGGTTCACACATAGTATAGCATTAGTTTTAGTGGTAGAATTTACTGACTCAAGAGGGTGATGTTTAGATAAGGTGGTAACATAAGCCTTTTTTGGAAAGAAAATTTTTAAGCACTACATAAAATGTGAGAGTAAATCATGTGGATATCAGGGAAAAAGTATTCCAGATAAGGGAATAGTAAGTGTAAAACCCTCAAATGGTTATGGAATTAGTAAGTTTGAGGAATTGCAAAAAAGATAGTTCTATGATGGATACAGAATAATAAGGAGCAGAATTGTAGGGATAGAGGTGTAAAAAAGCACCCAGGTGGCATATATATGGCTTTATGAATTTCTGTGTATATATAATAAATGTAATATATTATACATAATATAATTTTATTATAAATATAATATGATATAATTTTATTACAGATTTTATTATAGAAAGTATCATTTGTATGCATAACTAGAAAGAATAGTATATTGAATCCACATGTACTCAGCACTTACTTTAAAAAATTAACAACACTTTGCTTAGCTTCATTCATATATTTATCTCTAACCACCATTTTTTGAGAAAGAGTCACAAGACAATTTCAGTTATGCTGTGCAGTTTTTAGTGCACTATCTCTTTAAGCACATGATGAATATGTGGTTATTCCACATTATGTCATGTTTAGATTGACTAGAGAGTCTTTATTGAATTAATCTAGTCCCTCAATTATAACATTTCCAGTTGGGACATAATTTCTGGAAATAGAAACAGCATTGCCTCATGCATTAGATTGGGATCAGAATAAAGAAGCCATGAAGACAACAAGAACTTGGAATTAAATGCTATTGATTAAATGGTTGTACCTTTTACTGTAATAGGCAGCACAGGAGAGAAATAGACATTGAGATAAATCACGATTTTATTCATAAATGTAGGTCATTTTTGATGTCTCTTAACATCTAAGCCATGATATGAATCTAAAATTCAGAGGAAAGGTTAGGAATGGTGATATAAATTTTAGGGACCATTATATTGGAGATAGATTATTAAGCCAAGTGACTAAAGAAAACAACCTTAGTAGTATTTTAAAAAGAAAAGGAAAGAAAAAAGAAAAACCTGTAACACTTAATCATTTCTTGGTAGGAAAATTAGAAATATATAAGACTTGCAAGAAATAGTCCTTGAGGTGAGAGGAAATCCAGGAGGGTGTGATGCATCAAAAAACAAGAAAGTAAATATAGGAAGGAGAGAGCAATCAGCTGAGTCAAACATTGCCTTAATCATGTTAGATTAGGAAGAAGGCTTGATATTTGGATTTGGTAATGTAGAGTTCATTACTGACCTTAACAACAGGAATTCTCTTTGGAGAGAGAGGAACTTTTTTGGAATGTTTTTCCACAGAGCACTTGGAGAAAAGAAAGTAAAGGTGGAAGATATAGGCAACAATATTGAGATTTCCATAGTGAAAAAAAAAAAAAAAGTCAGAACTTGAAGATTCTTGTGCCGTCAAGGGAAATTTTTAAATTTATTTGTTTTGTTTAAGATGACATTTATTTTGTTGTATTTTTTGTATTTTTATGTTAATTAAGTGGGTCTGGGAAACAGGAGAAAACAGACAACGTAGAAGATAGAAAAAATGGTTACAAGAAAAATGGTCTAATTTGGTTCAGAGTTTGCAACTCTGGTAAATAGAAAGAATGATAGACTTTACATAAGCTCAGGAAATATTCACCCTTTTTAGCAGAGGCAGATGAAAAGTAAATTTTGTGATCAATAAATATGGGACTTCACTTTATAGTTCCTTAATTAGCTCATAAAAATATAAGTAGTGGGTGAGAATGGGAAGAAAATAAGAGGTATTATATCATCATTTTTGAGAATAGTAAAATGAATTGATGAATGAATATATTGGAAATAACAAGAAAGATATAGTGTCCACTAAGGTTAGAATAACGTATTTAAAAAAAGACTATACAGTGTGACTCTGTGATTGGGTACATCCATATTCACCTGCTCAGTTCCACATATGGAGAGACAGCTAAATATAAATAGACTGGAGTTTTGAAAGAAATAAATTATAGTGGGAGAAGGAGAAGATATAGGTAGGTATGCAATTAGAGGTTAGTTTTGAATCATTGTGGAGGAAAGTAGTACATAAGAGAAAAAATAATGAAAAAAGTTATAAATTGAATTAATTAAAAATCCTTACAATCAGCTTGCTTACAAATAAAATATTTCATATATTTTGAAATATTACCTATCATTCTTCTGACCCTATTTCACACACACATTCACACACACACACAGAGATCTTTGCCCTGAATTTGATGATTATGGTTCCAGAGCATATCTTTTTATGTTAAGTACACACACTCATGCATAAACGTGTATGTGTATAAATATATATATACATATATATGTATACATATTTTTAAACATTTACAAAAATTATTGTATAAGTTTTTTTGTATCCTTCTGTAACTGCTTAATTTCGAGTTCATATATGTGATAATTTGGGTTTTTGTTACTTTAGTTAGCATTTGTAACTTTGATATTGTGATGAATTATTTTTTATTCAGCCTATCATATTAGCCATAATTATATTGACCAAAATATTATTTTTGAAATTCATACTTATGTATCCAGTCCTAATTTAAATGATATCTCCTTCTTAGAAGTCTTCCCAGATTGTTCAATCAAGACTTTTGGTTACTATGTGCCCCTATTGTGGGTAGTTATTGTCTCTCTTTTCCAGAATTTATGGTATCCTTTGTGTGGTAATATCTATGTATATGTTGCATACAGAGTGTGTGTGTGTGTGTGTGTATTCATAAAAAAAAATTTAAAGTTTATATTTCATCTTATTATTTAAACATTTTTATTCAAATACAATTGACACACAAAGTTACATTAGTTTTATGTGTACAACATGGTGATTCAACTTCTCTATGTGATATGCTGAATGCGCACCACAATGCAGCTACCACCTGTCACCATACACCACTATTACAGTATCATTGATTCTATTCCCTGTACTGTGCTTTTTATTCTCATAGCTTACTCATTCACTGAAAGCCTGTATTTCCCTTTCCCCTCCACCCATTTTTTTTCCATCTGCCAGCCACCTTCCCTCTGGAAACCATGTTTCCAATTTGTTCTCTATATTTATAGGCCTGATTCTGGGTTTTGTCTCTTCATTCGTTTGGCTTTTAAGGTTCTATATATGAATGGAATCATATGGTATTTCTTCCTCAGTCTGACTTATTTCACTTTAGCATAATACCCTTTAGGTCCACCCATGTTTTCACAAATGGTAAAATTTCTGTCTTTTTACAGCTAAATAATATTCCACTGTACGTATATGTCACATTTTTGTCATCCATTTTTTAAAAGATTTTATTTATTTATCTGAGAGAAAGATGAGAAGGTATAAGCAGGGGGAGTGGCAGAGAGAGAGGGAGAAGCAGATTCTCCATTAAGCAGGGAACCCAACGGGGGACTCAGTCCAAGGCCCCTGGCATCATGAGCACATCTTGGCTATTGTGAATAATGCTTCAGAGAATATGGAAGTGTAGCTATCTCTCCAAAGTTACTACTTTTTGTTTCTTCAGCTAAATACCCATGAGTGGGATTGCTGAATGATATGATAGTTCTATTTTAATTCTAATTTTCTTCACATCCTTATCAGCACGTGTTTCTTGTCTTTTTGAGACTAGTCATCCTAATAAGTATGAGACAATTTCTCACTGTTTTGGCTTACATTTCTCTAATGATTAGTGATGTGGAGCATCTTTCATATAGCTGTTTGCTATTTGTTCTCTTCTTTGGAAAAAATGTCTATTCAACCTCTTTGTTCATCTTTAAAATTGGATAATTTTTGTGTTTTTTTTCCTATTGTGAGTTATGAGTTCATATATACTTTCTTTTCTTTTTAATTTTTTATGAGTTCCAGATTTATTTTAGATATTAACTTCTTGTTAAAGGGTTTTCAAATATTTTCTGTCATTCCATAGGTTGCCTTTTCATTTTGTTAATTGTTCTATTCTCCAATTCTCCATTACAGAATATTTGATGTAGTTCCACTTATTTTTGCTTGTGATTTTGGTGTCATTTCCACAATGTCTTTGTCCAATCAATGTCAAGGAAGTTTTCCCCTATATTTGTTTTTGTTGTTGTTGTTGTTGTTTTCTTTCTAGGACTTTTACAGTTTCAGAGTTTACATTTAAGTCTTTTTAACCATTCTTTATTTAATTTTTGTAAAAAAATCTTATTACTCCAATATCGACTTTTAATATGCTGTCCACTAAACTGTATTTAGCTTCTTAACTATAAAAGTTAAAAGAAGAGCTAGATTAAATGGAACCAGAATTGTATGAGAAACTAAAAACTGAGATGTTTAGTTAATAAGTAAAGAGAAGGAAAGTATGCAAGGAAGTACTTACTAGTGGAAAAAGATTTTAAAAATCAAGAGAAGCTGCCTAGAGTACATAAACTTTAGAGAAAAAAAAATTCCTAATTTGTTTGCACTGCTATAACAAAATACCCACAGATTGGGTGGCTTGCAAACGACAAATATTTATTTCTTACAGATCTGGGAAATGGAAGTCTGAGGTCAGGGTACCAGATGTTTCTAATGAAAACTCTCTTCCCTGTTTTAGACTGCTGAGCTGTATCCTGGCATGGCAGAAGGGCTGAGTGAGCTCTCTATATCCTCATTTATGAGAGCACTAATTTCACTCAAGAGAGTTCCATTCTCATGACCTAGCCACCTCTCCGAAAGCTCACCTCTTAAGTTCACATTGGACATTAGGCTTAAGATATGAATTTTGCGTAATATCAAAATTCATTCTACAACAGAAATGAAGGAGACTTTTTAAAATTTTTTTTTTCCCTCAGTCATGTTCTTTTTGAACACCTTAAATTTATGTTGTGTTCATATGCTAAGATAATTCCTGGGAAGTTAAGAGCACTAAGACTGATTTTATTTACATAGAGTTTCTTTCCCTTGGGTTCACACACAATCTGAGAAAAAGAAGGGACTCCAGTCATTCATACATTTACCTATTCATTTATTCTTTCATTACTCCAATACTTACTGAGCACTTAATTTGTGCATGGGTATTTAATTAACAAAACAGTAAAAGATGCCTATCCTCAAAAAACTTACATTCTATTAGGAGATAGAAAAGCATGATGAAAATGTCAGTTATGTAGTAAGTTAGAAATTTTTCCCAATGTTGTCACCTTCCCTCTTCAACAGATGGTTGCTCCTGAGTGTGAATTCCTTCTGTTTAAAATTTCCAAAGCATATTTAACACAGATTAACACACTTTCTAAAACAGTATGCAAACTCTGTTAATTCTTCAATTCTATTATTGCCTTCCACATATACAAACCTGAAAAATTTGAGAAAATATTTTACAAAAGTTTCTATTAATATTCTGGAAATAAAGTAAATTTAGATTTTATTTTATCCTCCTCCAAATTTTGGTTATATGTAAAAGTAACTCAGTTGTACCTTACAGAAATTTGACCTTTGGCATGTATGGGAGCTTGTTAAGCAGTTTCTGGAAACCTGTTGGCATATCTGATGTTGGAGCTTGAAGCCAAAGAACAGAAGGCAGTCAGGAAAGGAAGATGGATGGAAGGTGAAAAGAGGAAAAATAAACTGACACCCACAAACATGAGCTGCAGCCCAAGACTACAGACAGAAATCTGTGTCAGCTTTTAATTGTTTCTGACCTTGATAGAAGGCAAGGGGCCCTTCATTATGAAGGGCAATACATATACATGACACCGGATTCAGAAAAGCTGAAGGAGGATGCAAGGGAATATGGAACAGTTGTATGCTCAAGTGCCATTTCAGAAAACAATTTTTAGGAAGTATACAATGGCTGCTCTTTTACTTTTGCCCTTTAAATTTCCAGCAGAATCTCTCAAGGCCCAGGCTAACTGGAAGTAAATTGTTAAACATCCTGGGAAATGTAGTTTGGCTTCTCCAAGTTGACACATTGCAAAGCCATCACAAATACCATTGATGATTTTCTCTATTTTTACAGAGAAACTGGTTTTTGTACCAATATCCCAGGCTATGTCTATAAATTGATATTAAAAAAAGTAGACAATAATTTTTTTTAATTTGTTTTTGCCATACAGATAATTCACATGCATCAATGACTACTTCAGTTTTAAATGCATTGTTTGATTATTATAGATGCAATATTTCTTGAATTGTGTCAATCAAAAACTCATATTCTAATTTTTTTTAAAGATTTTATTTATTTATTTGACAGACAGAGAGATCACAAGTAGGCAGAGAGGCAGGCAGAGAAAGGGGGGGAAGCAGGATCCCCACTGAGCAGAGAACCCGATGCGGGGCTCGATCCCAGGACCCTGAGATCATGACCTGAGCCGAAGGCAGAGGCTTAACCTCCTGAGCCACCCAGACGCCCCTAAAATTTTAATTATAATTACAGAAACATGAAATTATAATTTCCTGAAATAAAGCTTATGTTTTTATATACCCTAATGCTAGCTCCACAGTGCTAAATGTACTCCAGCTTTTCTATTTTCTGTCTCACTTGGTTAACAATCCACAGAGTGAGACTCCTAAGGGACCCTTCTTGGAATTCTTGTTTCCTAGCTCACTGGACCTGATATCTAAGATATTAAGGACCGGATAGCCAATGCTTGTAAATTACAGAGTTGAGTTGTCTGTTTAATAACTCAAGCCAAAGCCAAATATTTTCCTTTTTCTGACAGTGCCACCATTTCCTAGAGATCTGTGCTTTCTCCTTTGGATAAAATTTATCAGGCCAGTCATGTAGTTCAAACTAGGCCAATCCTAGTGATATAATAATTTAAAAAATAATGATGAAGACAACAATTGCATTATTTTTAATTAATAGTAGTCAATATGAGATCAATAATATTACTTAATATGTACATAATGCTTCATAAAGACGAGGCCTGCATATTCCCCAAGCATATGTATTAACTAATGCTCTGTAAATAGTTTATTTTCACCCATCAGTATTAGAATTGTATCTGACAATGAGGGGTCAGTGCTGTAACAAAATCAGAGATGGCACAATAAATGAGCCTGAAAGAATAAATCCAAAGTAGCATAAAATGTTGCTTTTGACATAAACAGAAAACAATCAATATCAGTCCAATCTGGCCAAGAAGTTGAAAACTAATGTTCTTTCACAAATTTAAGCTTTTGCCATATGCTATTTTTTTGTAGTCATAGAATTTGACAGTTGTTTATAGTTACAAACATTAACAATAGAATGTAGAAAAAATACACCCAGAAACTATTTTTTATTGGACCATATTTAGAGAAAAAGAAATTGAATGCAATGACCTTGTAGAAAAGCAGTTTGCAAAGCACGATTCATACACTCTTGTGGGGATCCCACAATGCTTTCAGGAGTTCCCTGACATCGAAACTAACTTCATAATAATACTAGAATGTTATTTGCTTTTTTTCCCACTGTGTTTATGTGTACACTGAAGTTGCAAACTCAATGATGAGTAGAACTCGTGGTGCCTTAGCATGAATGAAGACAGTGACACCAACCACTTCTAGTAATCAATGTGTTTTTCATCAGCAAGTGCTCACTGTAAACAAACAAGCAAACAAACAAAAAAGAGTTATCATGTTCAATGAAGATATAAAAATATTAAATATTATCAATAGTAAGTGTGCATTTTTAATATTATGGGTGAAAATACCTGCAGTGAAAATAGGCAAAAACTGTGTAATATATCTAAGGACAATTGTTGCCTTCAGTGAAAGTATCTGTGTGATTGTTGATTTGAGAACTGAACTAATCAATTTTTTCAAACAAACCACAATTATGTTGAAAGAATGACCAAAAGAGACGGTGGCTATACATCTGTAGGTATCTAGCAGATGTTTTCTCAAAAACAAACTAATTTAGCCTGACACTTAAGAAAGATACTTGAAATTTGTGCTTAAGAGCAAATATTAGAATTTGTAAAAACTTGTTTCTACCACCCTGAGCTTGACAATTTCTAGTGCTTAAATACCTTTCTCATAAGAATATTAGTAAATACAATTATTTTTATGCTTTCTAATAAAATGTGTCAACATTCAGAAATGTTTTTCATAATCCAAAGAATCAATACTTTTCAAATGATCAATATATTACGTTAACAAATCATGCATGGTTAAAATGTCCACTCAAAAATGCATGTATGTCCAGTGGATTTTAACGTCACACACTCCAAAACTCCTGATGTTTCAGAGTCTACACTGAAACTGACTTTTAAGAACTAGCTACATGCTATGTTTTGTTGTAGCATCAAAGAAAAATACTTACAATTACCTGGAAAATATATACATTAAAAATATTGATTCAATTTCCTCACTCAATTCTTGCATTGAAAAATATTTTTTCAGGTGCCTGGGTGGATCAATGGGTTAAGCCTCTGCCTTGGGCTCAGGTCATGATCTCAGGGTCCTGGGATCGAGCCCCATATCAGACTCTCTGCTCAGCGAGGAGCCTGCTTCCCCCTCTCTGTCTCTGCCTGCCTCTCTGCCTACTTGTGATCTCTCTGTCAAATAAATAAATAAAATCTTTTTAAAAAAATTTTTTACAAAAATATGTCAATAGTAACAGGTGCATTATTATTTTTAGAATATTTAATTTTGATTTATATATAATTCTTTATAAGACAGTATTTAACCTCATACTGCATACACATAGAAGCTCTTTTCAGTCCTCAACATTTTTTAAAGATTTATTTACTTATTTTAGAGAGAGAGTGTGCAGGGAGAAGGGCAGAAGGAAAAGGAGAAAGAGTATTAAGCAGACTCCATAGTAGCTCAGAGCATAGCTCAGAGCTTTATCTCACAACCCTGAGATCATGACCTGAGCAGAAAATCAAGGGTTGGGTGCTTAACCAACTGCACCACCCAGGCATCCCTGTTCTCAACATTTTTCTTTTAAGTTTAAAATGTTTTGAAGCCTAAAAACTTTGAAAACCACAGTTCTAGAGAGTAGAAATATATGATATATACACTTTCTATGTTAGTAAGCTTTTATTGGATCATCCATTAATTTTCTAAAACAAATATTTATTGAACAACTAAAGTGCAATAGACATTTTGGTAGGTGCTGGAGTTATGGAAGTAAAACAAATAGACCACTTTGTTGCTTTTATGGGTCATCTATGGTGTTGCTCTTTTGTCCCCCCTCTAAGTGACAGTAACCCTTACCTTATCTTCCGCTAATGTCTTATTTACTCTATTCTCTTACCTTAGTGTTTTGGAAATGTAAATAAAGAGCCTTGAAAACATTTTGAATTAAAAAAAAAAATAAAGAAATCCTGAAATAGAAATTAGTTTTATCCCATAGCCATAATAGTTAAACAAAGACAGTTCAATCCTGACAAACTTTTTTTTATTAATTCAACTCTGATTTAATCACATTTTCAACAGTGTTTTTGCAAATGTTCCCAGGTTTCTCTAGTTTCTATCCACACATACCTTTCCAAAAGATCTACTCTAATCAGAGTAAAACCTGACTTGTGAGGAAATAGTCTGTCTTGGAAATAAATATTAGAGAATTGGTCCATGAGAAAAATGCATTTTTAAAGAAGTGAATGCATTCTGAAAAGCAAATCTAGAACCCTTCAATGGGAGACTAAAAATATAAAATAGAGAAACTGGAAAAAAAGAATCAGAAGACTGGAGAATACCTAAGACCTAGAAAACTGAGAACACAGTATAGAACCCATTAAAGAATAAAGAGTTACAGTTGTTTCGTTTGTTTGTTTTGTTTTGTTTTCTTCAGAGCCATGAAGTTGTTCAGGCAGCAGTACTGAAGTAAAAACTGATTGGTGTTTATAGACCATTTCATAGTCTGGTGTGGTTTAGCTAAGTGTTTTAGCTTAGTTTCAATAGTGGAGGAAAAAAAAAAGAATAATCAAAACTGTGGTTTTAGTTTCGTTTCAATAGTGGAGAAAGAAAATACAAAAGAAGAATCAAAACAGTGTGGTTTAACTATTCAAAACCATTTGAGATATCCTAAAGGAAAAGAGGAAAATGTAACTCCCAAGTACTCTATATTAACTTTTTTCTGGCAGTTACATTAGTATTGCCCTGCTGAAATGATGGTCCACTATTTCACTGGCCACCACAGTTCCAGAGCTCCACTTGCTTAACAGAAGTCATGTATCCCGTATTAGTCTTCTCTTTCTTTCCAAAGTCTATTTCTTTCAACCTACATTTGTAGGTATGGGAGAAGGCAAAGAGTTTTATTACTTAGCACACAATAGACAGCATAAACTTCATGTTCAATCAGTTCCCTTTGCCTCCAAGTCCCAGAAGGGTAACATAGCCATGCCCAATTGCATGCTATGCTAACAGTGGGTTTGTGGCACAGATAAGGAAATTCAAACTTGGGAAACTCCAAGTTTTAAAAGTGGGCTGCTAGCGAATCTTTCCAACTCCTGCTCAGAGGGAGACATTACCTTTATTTCCTTCCCCTACAGCAACAAACCTGTCTTCTGCTCCAGAATGGAGCACATGCTCTGTAATTTCACATTGTCTGCTACAGAAACATCCTTGAGAAGGTAGAGGGGAAGAAAATTAAAGACAAGACTTGCAGAACCCTGAGAAACCCATTAAAAATTGTACCCCAACAGTCTCAGGAGGTAACACTTAGCCAAACTCCTGAATGGCAAGAAGGATCCAGCCACTGGATTAATTAATTAGGGGAAAGCATCATGAGACAATGAGTGCAACCACTACAAAGATTCAAAGTAGAAAAAAAGAATGTGGAGTTTTAAGGGAAAGAAAGGGCATCATAAGCCATGGGTGAGGTCTAATAAATGAGTCCAGAGAAAGGCAGGAGTTAGATTACATAGATCAGGGGTTCTCAGACTTTAATGTACACAAAAATTGCATGGAGGATGGATGCTGTTAAAAATCAGATTCCAATTAAGCAGATCTGAGACAGGGTCTGAAATTCTGCATTTTTATCTTTTTCTTTCTCTCTCTCTCTCTCTTTTTTTTTTTTTTTTAAGATTTATTTATTTAGTTTGGAGAGAGAGAGAGAAAGCACAACCAAAAGGTACAGAGGGAGAGAGACTCTCAAGCAGACTCTGCTGAGCCCAGAGTCTGACAACATGGGGCTGGCTGGATCTCAAGACCCTGAGAAAAGATTGGAACTGCATCAGATGCTTAAACGACTGCACCATCCAGTTATCCCTGAAATTCTGCATTTCTGAAATGCTCCCAGAAGATGCCTGCCAATGTTGTAGATCTGAATAGCAAAAATGTAGAACATTTTGCAATGTTCAGATGAAAAATAATGGTGTTTGAATACATTACGGTATTAACAGAGGTAGCGACAATTGGGTTGAATCAGCATGCATCAGAAAATAGTGATGCTGACTGAATGGATACAGAGAGCAAAATAAAAAAAGAAGGTTCTGAGCACCCCATGCTGGTGTATGTGTCAAGGGACGCCATAGCACCAAAGGAATGCTTTGACACCAGCTGGTTGTCATACGATTCAACTGAATTATGATACTCTCCACCCTGAGATGGCACTGGATCTTACAGGTTAAGGTCTTGGTCCTACTAGATGGCTTCCTCCCTACTTTTGGATGCCAATTGCAAGGCCATGTTTTCATCTGCACTGCTGAAAACCCTCTCCCTGGGTTTGATTAATTTTCTAGAGTGGCTCACAGAACTCACAGAAATATTTATTTATTGGACTATTGGTTTATTATACAAGGATATAACCCAGAAACAATTGAAGAAATGAATAGGGGAGGGCCTTGGGAAAGGGCAAGGAGTTTCCTGGCCCCTTGCAGTATACCATTTTCCCCACATCTTCATATATCACCAAACTGAAAGCTCTCTGAATCTTGACTTTTTGAGTTTGTATGGAGACTTCATCACCCAGGTGAGACTGATTAAATTATTAGCTGAATTAGACTGATTAAATTATTAGCTGAACTCAATCTCCAGCCCCTCTTCTCTGCCTGGAGATATGTGTTGGGAGAGAGGAAGACTCAAAGTTCCACCTCTGAGCATGTGGTTGGCTTCTCTGGCAACCAGACCCCATCCTTAGGTGTGAACCAAAAGTTGCCTCAGTAAGAGAAAAGATAATTGTATTGCTCTTATCATTTAGGACATTTCAATGGTTTTAGGAGCTCTGTGTCAGAGATGGAGACAAAGACCTAATATATATTTCTTATCATAAATTATAATATTACAAAATGCATAACAAAAATTCCTAATTTTTTTGTTGTTGTTCACAAACTAGATTACAACATAGTTCTTCAGAAACAGGAAAGATAGGGGGAAAAAGCAGCTTCTGTATATGCACGTGGCGGTGGGAAATAAGTACCCTATTTTAAGAATAAGTTTGAACTGACAAGATATGCAAGTGCATATCTCAAGTAATTAATAAGATAGCATAGAACTCTGAAGTGATAGGGAGAGGTTATTAACATAAAGCTGTTATATAAAACAGAGCATTAGTGAAATTACCTAGGGAATTGAGGAATAAAGGGAGACTAATATCAAATTTAGGAGTGGCAGAAGTGTAGATAACAGTTGAGAGGGTTTTTTCTTTAACTTTTGTTCGGAAAGATACCTATTAGAAAGAGGTAGTTTAAAGAAGATATTGGGCAAAGGAAAACTTTCTTTTGTTGCATGATAGAAAACCATAGAGTATGTTGACATATGAGGGGATGAATTAAGTAGCATGAGTGAAATTGATACCCTACAGGCTATTGCAGAAGAAAGTACAGAATTAGCAGAAAGGAATGGGCACAAGAACTTGAAAGCAGAAGCAAACTGTCCATTGTAACAAGAGGGAGGACAAAATTTGTTTGCTGTCAGTGAGATGAAACATTGGCTTCTTATAATTTTTCTTCTCTTATTGAAGCATAAGATAATACCATTGTTTGAGGAGAAGAGTAGGGGATGTGTGTAGAATAGTTGGGGAAAGAGGAAATGTGAACCAGTAGCTTTGGAGAGTGAGGAAGCAAACCCATAAGGGAAATGTGGAGCATAAATGGACAATGATGTTTGCTGATTTGACATTTCTGGTCATTAAGCTAAAGTAAGCTTAGGGGCACCTGGGTGACTTAGTTAAGTTTCTAATTCTTGATTTTTGGCTTAAGTCACAATCTCAGGGTCTTGAGATGGAGCCTGTGTCAGGCTGTGTGCTGGGCATGGAGCCTACCTAAGATTCTCTCTCCCTCTTCTTCTGCCCCTCCCCCACTTGTACTTATTCTCTCTCTCTTTCTTTCTCTCTTAAAAATAAATAAATAAATAAATAAATAATAAAAAATAAACAAAGTAAGCTTGGTTAACATTCCATGCTGTTGTGTTTCCCTAGGTGTTTTCTACTTACAAGTATACCAGGAGGAGAAAGTCAGCTGGGTTTTCTCCAGGGATAAGACTGTTAGAGAAAAAAGCAAAGGAATTAAAACGCTCACAAGATTTACTTTCGGTAATGGGTCAATGGATTGTGGATTCTAAAATGGTAAAGATGGAAGTTAGAATTTAGAGGGATTGGATTTACTGAGGATAAGAATTAAAGAAGTTCAAATCAATGGAAACTTAAGTAGCTTATACATATATACATATTTTTTGACAGCCTGGCCATAATAAATAACACTTGTTCTTTACCAGGAAAAGCTAATGGTACTTCTTACCTATTTCTGCCAAGGTTTATTTTACAGTAAGGGTTTATTTTTTCTTGTATAAGTTAGAACTCATTAAAGTCATGAAGTTATAATGAAAAATTAGCATTTAATCCAAAGAGTATGTGAAACCTATGGATTGGATTGATATTGCTTTCACATCCCAGCAAGAGAGGACCAGCATTTGGAGGGCACTTTTCACAAGCACAAATAGTAAGATACATTTTTGAAAGAATACACAGGAGCTGCATTCAGAGTCTCGCACTCAGCACTTCACAGAGCACCATTTGTAAAATCTAAACACCCACCTTAGTAATAACACATTTCAGGTCATAAGGAAACAGTCCTCCATATAGGACAAGAGCCATATGACCTCAAGATAAAATACAACTGCCATCGGGGTGCCGTGAAATTTGCATATTGTATTCCTGCCAATGTTCAAGATAGATATTGATACAGAATGAATGTTGGATTTGAGTGATGGATGCGCTTAGATAAGAGGAAAGACAAATTAATTAACCTGTCAAATCCTTCTTCTCAGACAGCAAAAATGCAATAGATTCTTTCATAATTAGGTATTGATTCTCGGTAGTTCTAAACATCTGTTTTCTTGCTTATCTTGATGTTTCCATTTATGAGTTGTGATAGAGAAACTCATGAATTAGAAATGATTTTCACAACAGTGACAAATAGTTGATATACATTTATAATATGAAACAATTCAACTTCCTCTTGAAATTGTATATGTGCTGTAAACATAACATTCATGAAGTGTATCCCTATTGTTTATAATGTAACCAGATAAATTTACAGCATAGAATTAGAAGTAGTTTTTCTTTCTAACATCTTTAATTGCATTTAATTGATTTTATAAGATAAAATAGCTTTATGGAAAATTTTTCCATTTTAATTTTGTTATCCTGTTTTTTTTATTTTTAACTGATAGTTTTAATAATTTAACAGGTAGATGGCAAGAAAAACTACAAATAAAATATATTTCATTGTATATATTTCATTTACTTTAATTTACATTTTATAAATATGTATTTAAAGTTGAAATAATGAACACATGTTATTTTTTAAAAGATTTTTATTTATTTATCTGACAGAGAGAGAGCAGGAGAGTACAGGCAGGGCAAGCGGCAGAGGGAGAGAGAGAGAAGCAGGTCCCCCACTGAGCAGGGAGCCGATGCAGGGCTGTGTCTTAGGACCCTGAGATCATGACCTGAGCTGAAGGCAGTCGCTTAACTGACTGAGCCATGCAGGTGCCCCCACACATGTTATTTTTAAAACTACCTGTCATTATAACTAAGTCATGAAAGAATTATTATTCTTTTTTTTTTTTTAAGAATTATTCTTCTGATAGTAAGAAAATATGAAAGTGCAACTCAAGGGGTGGGGGGAAGCCTCAATGAAGATATGAGACAATCTTTAAAGAGCAAGAGACCCATGGGGCACCTGAGTGGCTCAGTGGGTTAAAAGCCTCTGCCTTCGGCTCAGGTCACCATCTCAGGGTCCTGGGATGGATCCCCACTCGGGGCTCTCTGCTTGGCGGGGAGCCTGCTTCCCTTCCTCTCTCTCTGCCTGCCTCTCTGCCTACTTGTGATCTCTTTTCTGTCAAATAAATAAATAAAAACTTAAAAAAAAAAAAGAGCAAGAGACCCACATAAAATTTGTGATCCAAATTAATAATCAAGGGCACAAGAATATATGTGAGCTTCAATGTGGACTTGTGCTCTAGGTCCTGAAAATGTTAGGGGGCAGCCTGAGGAAAATGAGTTCAATTTTCCTCAGAATGTTGATGGGGTCAGTTCTCCACAGGAAGACCACCTGTTTCCTATGGCCCCAGAGCTGCCTGCTCAACCAATTAGGATTCCAGAGCTGAATGCATAAGATGATCAAAGGGTTTTTAATATTAAAAATATAAACCCAGAAAATAGCATTTCTAAATTTTTGCCAAAGTCAGTGACTGTTATATATATATTGAATGACAGATATTAAAATTTCATGGAGAAAACTGTGGTTTGGGAAGAGAAAGAGCAGAAAATAAATTTAACAGAGAAGACTGGGTCCCTAACACAGAAACCTCCAAATGATAAGCTGATGCAATGCACTTGGAGAATCCTAATTTTTTTTTTTTTTTTTTTTTTTTTTTTTGACAGAGAGAGATCACAAGCAAACAGAGAGGCAGGCAGAGAGAGAGAGGAGGAAGCAGGCTCCCTGCTGAGCAGAGAGCCCAATGCAGGACTTGATCCCAGGACCCTGAGATCACATCCTGAGCCAAAGGCAGAGGCTTAACCCACTGAGCCACCCAGGCGCCCGAGAATCCTAATCTTAACCCTAATCCAAACCAACCTTAACATTTTTTTTTTCATAATTTTTTTTTTTTTAAAGATTTATTTATTTATCAGAGAGAGAGAGAGAGGAGCGAGAGTGAGCACAAGCAGACAGAGTGGCAGGCAGAGGGAGAAGCAGGCTCCCTGCTGAGCAGAGAGCCCAATGCAGGACTTGATCCCAGGACCCTGAGATCACATCCTGAGCCAAAGGCAGAGGCTTAACCCACTGAGCCACCCAGGCGCCCGAGAATCCTAATCTTAACCCTAATCCAAACCAACCTTAACATTTTAAGATTTTTGTTGAGATCACCAAACATCAAAAAGACAAACCACACACACACACACACACACACACACACACACACACACACAGATGCTCCTCTACAGCCAATTAATTGCATTTGAAAGTAGAATCTGGGAGGTTCTTGAGGTTTGAGGTTGGCAACTGCTGTCATAAGCATGGTACATTGAGGGTTAGAGTTAGGGAATAAAATAATTTTGAAGGTTTATGAACAAGAGAAGGAAATGATCAAATGTGTCCTTTAGGAGCATTATTCTGGCAAATGTATGTAGGACAAATCAGAACTAGAGCAGTTGTGAATAAGAAAGAGTTTTCAAGTAACTATGAGAGTCCTCAAGGTAATTACAAGCTGCACAAGAATTGAGGCAGGGATGTGGGCAGATGAGATCACATTTAGCAGAAGGGACAGGATACGCTAGGTTATTTATGGAGCTGAGAGTGAAAAGGTGAATTACCACTCCAGGTTGTGAACAAGAATAATTAAAAATGATGATCTGATTAAGTCAAGTGTCAAAAATAGCGCAAACAACATTGACAGTAAACAATGATTTTATTTCTCCAACATGTTTTTTTTTATTTTTTAATTTCTTTTCAGCGTAACAGTATTCATTGTTTTCGCACCACACCCAGTGCTCCATACAATACGTGCCCTCCCTAATACCCACCACCTGGTTCCCCCAACCTCCCACCCCCCGCCCCTTCAAAACCCTCAGGTTGTTTTTCAGAGTCCATAGTCTCTCATGGTTCACCTCCCCTTCCAATTTCCCTCAACTCCCTTCTCCTCTCCATCTCCCCTTGTCCTCCATGTTATTTGTTATGCTCCACAAATAAGTGAAACCATATGATAATTGACTCTCTCTGCTTGACTTATTTCACTCAGCATAATCTCTTCCAGTCCTGTCCATGTTGCTACAAAAGTTGGGTATCCATCCTTTCTGATGGAGGCATAATACTACATAGTGTATATGGACCACATCTTCCTTATCCACTCGTCTGTTGAAGGGCATCTTGGTTCTTTCCACAGTTTGGCGACTGTGGCCATGGCTGCTATAAACATTGGGGTACAGATGGCCCTTCTTTTCACTACATCTGTATCTTTGGGGTAAATACCCAGCAGTGCAATTGCAGGGTCATAGGGAAGCTCTATTTTTAATTTCCTGAGGAATCTCCACACTGTTCTCCAAAGTGGCTGCACCAGTTTGCATTCCCACCAACAGTGTAAGAGGGTTCCCCTTTCTCCACATCCTCTCCAACACACGTTGTTTCCTGTCTTGCTAATTTTGGCCATTCTAACTGGTGTAAGGTGGTATCTCAATGTGGTTTTGATTTGAATCTCCCTGATGGCTAGTGATGATGAACATTTTTTCATGTGTCTGATAGCCATTTGTATGTCTTCATTGGAGAAGTGTCTGTTCATGTCTTCTGCCCATTTTTTAATATGACTGTCTGTGTGTGTTGAGTTTGAGGAGCTAGGAACTACAGAACACTCATGAAAGAAATTGAAGAAGACACAAAAAGATGGAAGACCATTCCATACTCTTGAATCGGAAGAATAAACATTGTTAAAATGTCTATACTGCCTAGAGCAATCTATACTTTTAATGCCATTCCGATCAAAATTCCACCAGTATTTTTCAAAGAGCTGGAGCAAATAATCCTAAAATTTGTATGGAATCAAAAGAGACCCCGAATCGCTAAGGAAATGTTGAAAAACAAAAATAAAACTGGCAACATCACATTATCTGATTTCAAGCTTTACTACAAAGCTGTGATCACCAAGACAGCATGGAACTGGCATAAAAACAGACACATAGACCAGTGGAACAGAGTAGAGAGCCCAGATATGGACCCTCAACTCTATGGTCAAATAATCTTCGACAAAACAGGAAAAAATATCCAGTGGAAAAAAGACAGTCTCTTCAATAAATGGTGCTGGGAAAACTGGACAGCTATATGTAGAAGAATGAAACTCGACCATTCTCTTACACCGTACACAAAGATAAACTTGAAATGGATAAAAGACCTCAATGTGAGACAGGAATCCATCAGAATCCTGGAGGAGAACATAGGCAGTAACCTCTTCGATATCAGCCACAGCAACTTCTTTCAAGATATGTCTCCAAAGGCAAAGGAAACAAAGGCAAAGATGAACTTTTGGGACTTCATCAAGATCAAAAGCTTCTGCACAGCAAAGGAACAGTCAACAAAAGAAGGAGGCAACCCACAGAATGGGAGAAGATATTTGCAAATGACAGTACAGACAAAAGGTTGATATCTAGGATCTATAAAGAACTCTCCAACATGTTTTGTTTGAGATGTCATGGATCCCGTTGAGGAATGACACCAAGCTAACTGTTACAAATGTAACTCTTAACCTGGTAAGAAAGATAGACTCAATATAGAGTTTGACAATGCTGAGTATGAAGAAGGTAATTTGCATCCAAAATAGAAAACAGAAATGAGGGGCACGTGGGTGGCTCAGTTGGTTAAGGTCAGGATCCCAGAGTCCTAGGATCAAGCCCCACATTGGGTTCCCTGCTCAGCTGGGAACCTGCTTCTCCCTCTCTCTGCTGCTCCCCAAGCTTGTGCATGCTCTCTCTCCATGTCAAATATAAATGAAATCTTAAAAAAAAACAGAAATTAATAACAAACAGAAAATAATATACTCTTGTAATAACTGAAATGGTTATTAAGGTAATTGGATAATTTATTTTTACTTTCAGACAAAAATCTGTGTGTGTGAGTGTGTGCCTCCATGAGCACTTGTTATTCTGTTTTGTTTTTCTGGAAGAATTTAGTACTAGTAAAAACACCGTGAAAGGGGCTTATAATAAGGATGATTTATTTTTCAAAAAGGCATTCCAAAAATTTGCATCCTGACCAACTCCTTGTTGGGATTATTTTATAAATGTATTTCTAACCTGTTTATTTGTTGATGTCCATGACCAAACCATCTCCTGACATTTAGTGTCTTCCTTAAGTTATTGAACTTTTATCCAGTTTTAATTTTAATTATGAATATATATGCATATATTATACATACTTACATATACACACATATTTGGTACATATTTCTTATAATCAAATCTATCAGTATTTTCTTTTATGCTGTTTTAAGTTTATTTATAACATTTATATTTCAAGTGTCTACACTTGCCTTCTTGAATAAAAAAAATAATTACCCTTAGCTGAATTTTAATGACATTTCTCTATTTTTTTTATTCTTTTTCTATATGAACTGGGTAGTTCACCTAGAGTTAAATTTGGTGTTTGGCATGAGATAAGGACCAAAATTTCTTCCTTGCATCTACCTTCATTATATTATTATTTCAGAGTGTAAACTGCTCTATTAAACTTCCTCTAATATATCAAATTTCAAAAACATACTTAAATGCCTACCATCATGCCTATTTAATTGTGTAGTATAGAAATGGGCAAGAAAAAGGAGAACGGAGAAGGAAAAGAAATTTAAAATTTTAGTCTAGGGGCATCTGGGTGACTCAATTGGTTAAACATCTGCCTTGGTCATGATTCCAGGGTCTTGGGATCAAGCCCCACATGGAGCCCCGTGGCAGGCACCTGGCTCAGCAGAGCATTTATTTCTCCCTCTCCCTCAGCCCCTCCATCCCCTTATGCATGTGCCCTCGCTCCCTAAAATAAATAAATCTTTTTAAAAAAATACTGGGTGGATTTTATTATTTCTTCTTAGAAAACTCTCTTAAAATACTGCAGTAAGTTATTGTATTTCTGGACAAGCAAAATAACATTTATTATAATTTATGTCATGATTTGCCCTCTTTTCTAAGTCTTGGAAACCTTTAACACTTAACTTTGTTCCATTTAAAATTAACAATCTCATGAGCCAATGTTCTACTGATGATACCCCAAACCTAAACAAGCTCCATATATGAAGACAAATCTTTTTTTATTTTTCCTTCCTTTTGATTATAATTTGTCACGTCTGCCGAAATAAGTGTTTGAGATGCTATAGACTGTATCTGGAAAGATATGAAATGATGCCACTTCTAACAATGCTACTCTTCAGTTAAAACACCTCCTCAGCACGCAAAGGAATCAATTCCCAAGTGACAACACTACCTCTTGAGGCTCCGTCCCTCTTTTGTTATCGATTGTATTGACAGTTGGTAATTTCTACTTTGAGACAATCTCTCTTCCTATTTAGTCAATCATATCTTGTATTGACCTTACACTGTGAGGATGCAGTGAATAACAAACTCCCCTGGGGTCTGACAGATGGTTTTGTATTTGGCTTTGCTGTCAGCAGGGAACCTCAGCAGGCGCAAAACTAAGGACCAAAGTGAAGAGGAAATGTTACCTGGATTAAGAGGCTAGTGACCATTTGCAGACAATAAGAATGCTAAATCCTGGATTTAAACAGGAATGCATTCTCAGCTGAAAGCTAGATTTTCAAGACTAAGCATGAAAAGAAAGGTTAAATACGTGTATTGCTGATTTTAGCTGCCAGGCTGACCCATGTGTAATTCAAAAAGACAACCTTAATTCTAAATGCGATTTTTAATGTGGAAGATCTTACAAATAAACCGTAAGATCTTATTTTAATATATAAAACAACCTGTTACTGTCCGTATATTTTTGAAGTATATATCACCAATACTATTATCCATTATCACATATTCAACACTGAATAAAGCAATGTATTGTTAATATGCAGTCAAGTGGTTATAGATTATAAACATTGAAATTAGATTCTAAAGTAATATTTAACAATAAAGGATACATTTATAAGCAACAAATATATGTCTTCATATTGATGTGGCTATTTCAGCCACAAATGTGAATTAAATTTTCAGACAAATGGCATTAAGTCTTTTTGGTTTAATATTCCATTCTGACTTCAACTACTTCTCAGTCATTTCGTTCTATGTGAATTATGACAAAAATAATTTAATTTATTCCCAGGTTCCTCATTCTTTTCTCTCCAATTCATCCTTTATGTCTCCATCATGTTTCCTCCATAATACAGATCTGATTTTGCCAGTTACCTTCTTAAATGACCACATGGTCCCAACTGCCTAGAAAACAGAGATCAAGTTCCTCAGCAAATAATTTAAGACCCTCCAAAGTTTGATTCTAATTAATTTGTTTCTAGTAGTATGGTCAATCCTTACCTCAAACATTACACTTAAAGTGCTCCTAGACCCCCTGAAAATCCTATGCGTTTTCACATCTCTGGTTATTGCTCATGCTGTTGCTGGATCCTTCTCACCTTGCTCAACCTGAAGATGTTCTATTTCTGAATCAAGTGTCCATTCAAACATTACACCCAACATGAAGACTTCTCTAGTCCTAGCATTTAGAATCAAACTTCCTCTGCTGCACTTTGAAATGATGCATTTTTAGTCTCTGTATTTCTGCTCGTTTTGTTTTGTTTTTGTTGTCCCCCTCACTCGTAGGGATGCAGGTTTCCATACACAAAGGATTTCACAGACAAATGAAAACACTATATTATGATATTCTTTAGGAGAACATTTTAGTCTTATTTCCTGTTCTCTCCCCAGAAAAAAAGCATAGTTCTCAACCATGTTTCTTGAGGTGTATTTGTTTACTTTACTGGTTTTTTAACACTTTCATTGAAATACAGTCAACATACAATGTTATATTAGTTTCAGGTGTACAACATGTTGATTCAAAATTTCTATACATTACTCAGTTCTCACAGATGTAGTCACTATCTAACATAGAACAAACTGATTCTTGTCAGAGGGGAGATGAGTGGGGGGACAGGCGAAATAGGTGAAGGGGATTAAGATGCATAAACTTAAGTTATAAATTAAGTTATAAATTAAGTAAGTCGAGGAGATGAAAAGTACAGCATAAAGAACATAGTAAATAATATTTTAATAATATTACATGGTAACTGAGGTATATATTTTTGAATTATTTGAATAGAGAAGAGAAGATGGAGGATAGACACGCAGACACAATAGTCACAGAGCTACAGAAGCCATTTTATACTTCAGTTTCTTTCCTATTCACTTGTGATATGCTTATCATGAAAGTAGTATGAAATTTTAAAAGTAGGACTCATTACAATACAAGAATTTTAAATTAACTATATCAATGACTTTGGTGTTTGATTTAATAAAACCACATAACTTTAGATAAAAAATGAATCTTTTCCACACTCAGAAATATA
Organism: Martes martes; assembly: GCF_963455335.1. Taxonomy (NCBI): domain Eukaryota; kingdom Metazoa; phylum Chordata; class Mammalia; order Carnivora; family Mustelidae; genus Martes; species Martes martes. Next base: position 115,062,865 of record NC_137889.1, read on the forward strand.
AACTTCACTTTGTGATATGAAAAAGAAGGTATTTATTTCTGCATCTTTATTTGTCTCTAGCATCTTTAAAAAAATAACTCCACAATATTTTGGAAAGTATTATCTATACTATGTGGTCAGCCAAATGGCATCATTGCTATTTGAACGATAGACCCATAAAAAGTCAAGCACAGGGGCTCCTGGGTGGTTCAGTGGGTTAAAGCCTCTGCCTTCAGCTCAGATCATGATCTCAGGGTCCAGGGACTAAGCCCCACATCGGGCGCTCTGCTCAGCAGGAAGCCTGCTCCCCCCCTCTCTCTGTCTGTCTGCCTCTCTGCCTACTTGTGATCTCTGTCTGTCAAATAAATAAATAAAATCTTTAAAAAAAAAAAAAGTTAAGCACATCTCAGTCCAGTGAGACAAGGCAGCATTCTAATCTTAATAAAGATTTACATTGTCAGATATTTTAAAATTTAAAGGAGGAATGGAAGCAAGCAACAGCTTTTTCAATTTAAATGCCATTGCAGACATATCGCAATTCAATTTTTTTGGAGTAATTCATTGGGCAACTGTATTTTTCCATTAATTAATTAATTAAATAATTAATTAATTATTTGGGGGACAGTATAGTTGACATACAATGTTACATTCGTTTCACGTGTGCAACATTGTGATTCAACTTCTCCACACATTATGCTCTGCTCACCACGGATGTAACTACTCTCTGTCACCATACAAAGCTATTACAATATCATTGACTGTATTTCTTATGATATTCCTTCTATACCTCTGATTGATTCACTTCCTAACTGGAAGCCTGTATCTCCTCTTCTTCCCTTGGTTTGTTTTTTGTTTGTTTTTAACAAAGTGATGTAAAAAATGTGTTATAAATTCAATTTGAAGTCATGCTTACTAATTCTATAATTTCTGGAATTTCTGCCTCCATTTCCATTGCCCAATTTTCCTCCAGTTATCATTCATATTTTTCCCTTTTTTCCATTTCTTGTAGTTTTTGATTGGATGCTGGACAGTGTGAATGTCATCTGATTGAGTGGTAGGTTTTGTTGTCTTCCTTTAAAGAGATTGGACTTGTTTTGGGTAGACATTTAAGTTCCTCATGAATTAGTCAGGTTTTAGAGGTTTACAAGCACTATTAATGTAGATCTCATCGAACTTTCACCATAGAGCCAGATTAACCCTACTGTTAAGGTGGTGGCCCTGCTTGAGTCTCTCTTAAATGTCACAATATTTCAGTGAGAACTCTCTATGCTTGATAGAATTTGACAGTCTGCTAGCCATCTAGGAGCCCTTGGAAACTTGCTGCTTCATCACCTTTCATTCTTTGCTTGCCCTCTGCAATTTCACCCCATGCTTGTGTGACGTATCATATTCCAGAGGACACTACAGGTTTCTTGGAGACTTTCTTGGCCTAATTTCCTCCACTCCAGTGCTCCTTCCCAGATTTCCCCTAACTCAGCATCCCTGAACTCCTAACTCATCCCTTCAATCTGCAAAATCATTCTGCTCTGCTTGGCTTCATCTTTGTGCACCATGATTTAGAAAGGACAGTCATAGGGCTGATTCTATTTTTTTACTGTTTATGTTGGGATCACAGTCCAGCTCTGCCTTTTGTCCTTTTCCTGAATAGTGTGGTTTTATATATCTCATCCATCTTTCTGTGTGTTTACTGTGGGAGTGTGTAGTACAGTTTTAGTCAGTCACTCACCACTGAAAGAAGAATTTCCCCTCTTGAATTAAAATAATCATCAATTTCACAAGCATAGAACTGGATGTGTAATAGGAATGTATAAAATAAATCTGTTAAATCGTATTTATTAAATGCAAATTGGTTAAAATAAATAATAATTTTCCTTAAAAATATTGTCATATACATGTTATTCTTTGTCAAATAAGGGTAGATAAAATTGATAATGAGTAAACCTTGTATTAGAGAACATTACAATGCCCAGCAGATGTCAATAATTGCAGAGATTTGGCATTTTCATTTATTTTATGGGACTGATAAAGTTAATGTAAAATCTAAATCTAGCATTTCAATTTGAGAATACATTTAAAAGGAAATCTAAATTTAAAAATAAAAAATGTTTATGCTATAGAGCAGCACTGATTGTGCAGGATCAGAAAGGAAAAGACGATATGGTAAAGATTTTCTACTTGAAAAACCATATTGAGTAAATGGTGCTTTTTGAAAAGTCTAGATAATTTTAAAGCACTTCTAAACATTTTGTCTTCCTTTATGAATAAAATAACACTGCACTGTATGAATAAATCTTTGTGCTTTTCATTTTGATGTGTGACTTTCAGAAGAAAATTGTATTATGCTTGCACATGTGGCATCCTCAGACTTGTCAAAAATAATGCCAAAAACATACAAACAAAAGTTCAGAAATTACATTAGTATTTTATAAATACTTTGTGTGGTCCAAATGGTTACAATAACCCAGTATCGTGTTTTCTGTGATGGTAAGCAGAGTGACAAATTCTCTATTTTTTTTTAAAGATTTTATTTATTTATTTGAGAGAGAGAGAGAGAGAGAGAGCATGAGAAGGGAGAAGGTCAGAGGGAGAAGCAGACTCCCCGTGGAGCTGGGAGCCCGATGCGGGACTCGATCCCAGGATTCCAGGATCATGACCTGAGCTGAAGGCAGTTGCTTAACCAACTGAGCCATGCAGGCACCCATAGATTCTCTATTTAAGGTAGACAATCTAGTTCTAGAACATTGTCTAGTTCCAATAAACTGGACAGTTTCAAAAGGCACGCTCTTTTCTCTAACTAAGGCATCATACTTGAGTTCCCCTAGACAACTCTCAGTAAATTTGACTTTTTCCTAAGTCTTGCTGCCCTAATTTTGTACCTCTATTTAAAATTCATCACTGATTTAATTAACCTCAAATACCACTCATAATCCAGCTGTCAGAGCCAAGAACTGAAAAGCAGCTGGGAATAGAAAATAAAGCAGAGCAGACAGTGCAGCAGAGCATTCAAAGGAGTGGAATGATGAATGGGGAATACCTCCAGGAATAGAGATTTATTGTAAGAGAACAATGGTTTGGTCTTTTACCTAACTCAGAAGCACTTTGCATGATCAAATTCCACATGTAATTGTTTGGATGCTCTGGGAAGTGCAGGCACACTGTCCGCTGTTCACAGCAAGTTGTTCAGTGTCTCATAGATAATTAGGCAAGTTGGACAGCATTGTGGTTCAGCACATATTATGCAGACACATGATGATAATAAGGCAATTTGTATGTAAGCTTCATCTTTTAAATCATGTACAATTTATTTTTTTCCTGAAAGAATACCCCAACCTTTAAATCATAACTTAATCACTAATTATTATGGTTTCATGAAGCACAGAAGAATGAAAAAATTGCCCCAGGTTCAAAGACAAATTTAAAGATGGACTGAATTTTGATTAGTAAGACCATTAGCATTTTCAAAAAAAAAATCTTTGTAATATTTGGATTCAGGAAATGATATGTAAAGCCATATTAATTAACCATAAGCATGAGATTCTTAGTGGTGAGAACAGCAACAAAAAAGTCAATTCTGCACCCCACAGCAAAATGGTTTATCAAACAACTAATCCTAGAAAATAAAGATACTAAGGGGTACCTGGGTGGTTCAGTCACTTAAGTGTCTGCCTTCAGCTCAGGTCATGATCCCAGGGTTTTGGGATCCAGTCAGGAATGGAACTCCCTGCTCAGCTGGGAGTCTCCTTTTCTCTCTCTTTGCCCCTCTCTCCTCATTCCTTCATGCCTGTGTGCTGGTGTCCATGGTCTCTCTCTCTCTCTCTCAAATAAATAAATAAATAAATACAAATTTCAAAAAATATATTGACTACACAACAGTATTTTGTTGGGTAATTATTTTCTAATAGGAGAATTTTTTTTCCTAAAATGTTATGTTGCTGTTCTCATGACACATTTTTAGATATGGTTGACTTCCAGAAGCAACAATGTAACACAATAGTTCAGAGCACCTATTCTATCATTTACTTGCTGACCTCCAAGAAATTACCTACATATGTGCTTCTGTTTCCTGTTCTGAAAAATATGTAAATTATAATAGTACTAATGCATAGGGTTTTCTGGAAAAGTTAGTTAACATATATAAAATGTTTAGAAAAGGTGAAGAGTAAGCATTATTGAGTGTGCACTGTAATTATTATTGTTGTTATTAGCTATGCCTTTGTTTTTGTTACTGTTGTTCTCATTCCAGTGGAGAGTAAACAGGGCTAGATCCTGCTTTATCTGACTTATTAATGGAAATAATGAATTACAAAACTTTTATTACTATTACTAATTTATTAATTATAAATTTGTAGTAGGAACAGTATTTTCACAGATGTTACTTTATTTACACCTTCCAGATTCCCTCTAAAATAGCCACAATAGTACAATGGTACAAACAAATTTGTACTAAGTATTTTACAGACCTTAGAAAACTTTGCTTACTCAAATTCTCCCAATAACCTGTGATATGTGTAACATATTCTTCTTAATTTTCAAGTGTGGTGTCTGGGTTTAATAAAATTAAGTAAACTGAATAAAATCATATAGAATCATGACTCCAAACCACCATCGTCTTCAGTTAGTGAACAGTAAATCTTTAGACTACACTGAGGTCCTGCTCTTCAGCAGATGAAAACACTGGGTTGGTCTTTCTTGACCATAGAAAAGATAATGAAAAAGAAAATAATGAAAAATTAGCAATTTAAAAACTGGAATATATAATCCAATGTATCTTTCTTAGTTTGATTTAATTATCTTTGTTAAAGTGCCATATATATTTTTTAAAACTTTTTTTTCCTAGATTATGGAAAGGTTAAAAGATTGCATGAAAAACTCCTAGTTGAAGTTGGAATTGTTACCAGTTATGGCCATTGCTCATTTAGTAAAAATTACTTGGCCCCACATTTCACAGAAGTCACACAAGAACTAAAGGTGACTTTTCATGACAAATCACTCTTGGATTTATAGTGGAGAAAATGAATAGTGTTTCCCATGTTAGCATTCTCTATGATATGTTCCCAGATGTTGTGTATATGAATACTGAATAAAAAAGTCCCTCCTCTGAGTGTTTTATTTTGGAAGATTTCTTTCCAGTATTACACAAGGTTCTTATGTAAACACCACGTAGCTAAGTATTAGCGTCTTAGCTTTTGCCGGTTCTTAGTGTGTTCAGCATTCCATGAAGCAGCCAGACACAGACTGAGTTTTGAAAACAGAGGGAACTTTGGGCTCTAGTAATGACCATTGAACATGCAAAACAAAGTAAGTATGGGATCCCAAGATTCATTTAAAGAAGAGGTTTTCATTCACAGGAGAAAATATTAAATGTACTTGCATAAAGTGAAACAGAAAAATTAAGTAAGAGGCTGGTTAGAAAGCATCCAATCAGCACTGGGCATTTATGATACATCAAAGATCATTATTAAAAAGACTTCAAGTCATTCAATATGAATTTCAAATTCCTCTTGCATTCAACAAGTTTCTGTGTTCAGGGACCAAGCCTTCTCCTATGCTTTTAGAAAGCCAAGTTTATCCTTATTAACTCAATACATAACAAAGAAAAAATTTGCTATTGGGAGGATATTAAAGGATATTTATAACTTTTATACATACAATTCTTACATTAAGCTATTATTTTTAAGACCAGCAGACTACTACTAAAACACTACGGTAAGAAATCTACACAATTTTTTTTTTTTTCAAAAATATACTCTAATGACTTAGAACCATATTATGTTAATGATTTCTCCTGGGCATAGACTGGAAGTCACATGAAATAAGGATGCTTGAGAATAAGGAAATTAAAATAGACAAAAGTTATTTATAGCTACCAATTTGAATATTCATGTTCACTTAGTTTATGAAATATTAAGTACATCTTACTTTATTAATATCTACATTATTTAAACAGTTTTAAAATGGTATTATCTGAGTAACTAGCTGTTATAAACCATATTTGGAAACACTTGCAAGAACTAAAGAGATTGGATGTAAGTATACTACAAAGAATGCATGATGACTACCAAGGCTTGCCCAAATTGATGGACAAGAGCCCAGAGGTTAGAGAAAAGCACAGAAATAAACTGCCATTTTCAGCACATAATATGCTAGAAGCATACATTTCTTCAATGTAAAGTTTCTTCCCCCTCCTACCACATCCATTTAACTCTTAGGAAAGAAAGCATTCTGCACAGCCCATACTTCAAAGAGTAGGAAATTAATACCACTGCCTCTTTCCATTACCCTGAGAACAGCATACCTGCCGAAGCTGTTTGGAATTCTTCCACATGAGATATTTGTGTCTTTTCCACTATTTATATATTCAAACATTTAATTATATCAGTATGGTCTGATAAGTATGGACTCATAAGTATTATTATTATTATTTTTTTTTTATACCTTGGGTTATAATCCTCTACTACTTTGTTTCTTGCTCAAATTGTTCCAGGATTGGCCACCGGGGGCTCTTTCAGTTGGTTCCCATCTCCCCTTGACACACAGTCATCATTGTGAATTGGGATGTTCTTTTTATTTTTTAGGGCTTCCTTGCTTTTCTGGTGCTATAGGATGCTTCAGATTTATCTTGTATATTTCCTGCACCAGTATATGTTAATCCTTTCATAATAATTTATTCCCTTCCATAAAACTAACTTAATATCTACTGCAATACAAAAACTAACCCATTTACTTTGATGGAAGTTGTATGACCTGGTGATAGACTGTCCCTGTATAAAGTTAGAGGTCTGTCCTCCTAACCCTTTTGGGCCCTAATACTTTGACTCTAATATCTTTATTAAACAGTATCCAAAAAAAGATCAGAAAATTATTTCCCCACTTTCAGAAGAACAGTAAGTCTTTGCAGATGAAGTTCAATTCAATTCCTGAAATATTTATGGGAAGACTAGTATACTCCTGACATGGAGATACAGTGATAAATAATATGCCTAGTGGCAGTTTGTAGTCAAGTGACATCTTCCACTTAAGAATCAGCCATATTGCAATATTCAGAACCTACCTAGAAAAGCCCAGTCAAGTGATGTCAGAAAGCCAAATACAGAGTGTGCATTTACTTCTGTAAGTGCTCCTATGGGAATGTAGGGGTGAGTGGCTCTGGAACAAATATCGTATAACCTGATTTAGGCAGAGCCTTGACTAGTTGTTTAGAAGAATGAAGTTAATGTGCTGGGCAATGCTGCCGTGGGAGTCCACAGCTGCAGTGTGGCCCAGAGAGGCAGTTTTAAGGGCAGTGGGATAGCCAGAGCTCCCCAGCCATGCAGAGCAATCAGTAGAGTGAATGAAAGGGTAGGGGTAGAAACGGCACAAACCCTTGCTCCAGGGGAACATTATGTACAGACCTATATAGCCAAGTGGAAATGGCAGAAGAAAGAAATTCTCAGATTTCTTCAGGAGTACATATAAGATACTAGAGGGAGAAAGGAAACAAACAAACAAACAAAAAAAATGACAATTCTTAAAGTCGCACGGTGGAGAGTCAAAACATTAATAAATTTTCTGTGGGAATGATATAGCTTCAAGTTGATGAGGCCTGAGGAGAACAACAAAGGCAACTGATGCACTCAGGTTTGTCACATGGAAACCATTTTGAAAAATACAGAAAAGGCATATAATTAACCTAAATGATTCAATGTATAATTGCTTTAAAACAATTGTTGACATGAAAGTACTGCAAAATATACATGGAGTTACAGATATCCATACACTTTTTATATGAAATATCAAGAAAGCTGTCTGAATTAATCCTGGTGTTCCTTGATGGGAACATCTTTTTATTATATTACTTTATTAACTTGCTACCAGATGATTCTTATGGGAGTAACTAAACCTTTCAATAGTTCCCTCATTGGAGTCACTCTTTGGAATTTAATATTATGAAAGCAGTGTAGTTGATCCCAGTTTTTAATCTTTGGAGAGAAGAAACTGTCCCTGGGTCAAGGGAGGTGTTAAACAGTAATTGGTTTTGGCAGGAAAATCTATATCAGTATGCCATAGCCTTCTCCACTGGGGTGCTGATATCAGGATGACCTCCAGCTAATTCAGCAGCATTTCAAATGTGCAGGGCTGCTGGCCAGCAAAGTGCATCTTGTGAAGTTCCTACAGATTGGTTTTGCTTCCTGGGGAAATACTACTTATTCACATCTGTTTTCAAGGTTGTTAAGAAAGAAAACACTTTCCCCATGCCTACATGAGCCACTGTGAGATATGGCTTTCTTTAGCAGATGATATTACTTCATTTTTTTTTAATATTGACATTAACTGTTGAATAAGGTTTTTTTCTTAATTATGCCCCAAAGGGGGATAATTGGCACAAATCTGGAATTGTTTTACACAAAATGGCAACTTCAATATTGACTGAAACCTAACTTAAACTAATTGCTCTAAGTTCAAAGCACTAAAACAGCAAGGGGGGGGGAAAGTTGCCTCTTTAGTTGGCTTTATGTATTTGTGCTTTTAAAAGTGATTTTACAGTATTGGAAAATTCATAAGCTGTGTCTCTATAATCACATAAATTTCATTATTAAAAGCTTTTCTTTCACTGTGTTTATGAACTAAAAATATCACCATCTCAGCATAGTTATTAAGAGAGTTTTAAATCACTAAAATTATTAGTTTTCCCATTTGATCTTTAATTTATAGTCAATATATGTTCACTTCATAGCCTAAAATGATTGGAAAAAAAAAAAAAGAAAGAAAAAAGAAATTCACATGCAATGTAAAGCTTTGCTGAAGGAATAATCCACACCATAAAGATTTATGAGATGGAATTATTCACAAACAATTAAAAAACAATTCCTTTATTTTCACAGCAACTTTCATTATAACTATGCTTTATCAAAAATAAAATTATAGGGCGCCTGGGTGGGTCAGTTGGCTAAGCAACTGCCTTCAGCTCAGGTCATGATCCTGGAGCCCCAGGATGGAGTCCCGCATCAGGCTCCTATCTCCACGGGGAGTCTGCTTCTCCCTCTGACCTTCTCGCCTCTCATGCTCTCTTTCACTGTCTCTCTCTCTCTCAAATAAATAAATAAATAAATAAAGTTATATTTTTTTGATTAGAAATTTTTTATGCTTGGGGATAACAGAAAATACCCGTTAAATTTAAGTGGTATTATTATAATGGTAAAACCTGGGCATTTTATTCAGTTTCCCTAAGTCATCATAATACCACTCATTCCCCCAATATATCAGAGATTCATGCATATTCAAGCTACTTTTGATACCTACTCTTACCCTCTGCATATAGCTATCATTAAAATCACCATATTGTTTTAAACTATACATTTATCTGTCTCATTGCCTCATTACATTGTAAACTATTCAACACTAGAGGCTTTATGTTTCCAACATTCAGTAAGAGTGCAGAACACATGAGGGAAATTCAGAATGCATTGAATAACCAAAGTAAATGAACATCTTTATTCCTAAAATGCCTGCTTGTTTTTCAAATTGGATATCTGATTCTCATTTATTGTGAAAAGGCCAAAAAAGTCCAAACCAAGAAAGGGGTCTTAATTGAAGGCCTTTTTTTTTTTTTTAAAGAAACATATAATTATTAGAATCTGTGCTCCAATGACTTCTTACAAAAATTATTCCCAGTATTACGTATTTGGTATTAAGCAAATGACTTATTGTTCATTATTTTTCATGATTTTATATCTTCCAGAGCCAATATTAGACCATAAACTGCCTGAGGGCAGCAATTTAACACCTCATTAAATATCCAACATTTGTATAGCATGTAGTGTGTTGCTTGATTAAAAATAGGACTCAAGGGGCACCTGGGTGGCTCAGTGGGTTAAGGCCTCTGCCTTCCGCTCAGGTCATGATCACAGAGTCCTGGGATCAAGCCCCACATCGGGCTCTCTGCTTAGCAGGGAGCCTGCTTCCTCCTCTCTCTCTCTCTCTCTGCCTACTTGTGATCTCTGTCTGTCAAATAAATACATAAAATCTTAAAAAAAAATAGGACTCAAATCATATATTCTTATTAACTATGCCTGCTATAAGAGAGTAAATTCAACTCAGTGAATATTGAGTATTTGTTGAAGGCAACACTATGCTCAGCCTTGCCTATAAAGGTTAAAAAGACAGTTTCTTTCTTCACTGTTTATAATCTGCTGGAGAAATACAATAGTTATCACATGGTGATAAGCAATGTGATTGGGGAAATTAAACCATGGTGTGAACTAAAGAATAATGTTAAATTGCATACTTTAAACAGTTGATAAGAGTTTTCTAGACAAAGAAATGCATGGAAAACTTTTTGGCAAAAGAATGACATGATCAAATTTATATTAAGTAGAAAATCACTGGCAGTATTTAGAGAATGGTTCCATGAGAGTCAGACAGAATTTAGTCAAATATAAGGCTGTTTCATAGAACTTCACTAAAGAATTATGGTTGTTGGTAGTTAAGTAGTATCACTAAGAATGGAGAAAGCAGGACAGATTCAGCCACTATTAACAAGAAAGTTTTAATTGGACTTGGTCTTTCTATATATATATATATGGCTAGAGAGAAATTATATACATATACATTCTTAGAGATTTCTTACCATTGTGTCTTCAATTATCATCTACGTCTGTATTGTGATGACTTCCCCAAAAGAAGAATCTGCATCTAAGATCTTCTTCCCCATCTCAAAACATACATACCAAGAGTTCCTGCATTTTACTTATTTTCCTTTCTTTTTTTTTTCTCCCTTTCTTCACAGCTTTAACAGATTTCTAGCTACCTGCATTTTAATAACTTAAGGGCAACTCAAATTTAATATATCCAAAACTCAAAACAAATTTATCCCATGAATTTCTTCTGTTTTGATCTCAGAAAATATCACTGTCTCCAAAGTTGCTAAAGCAGAAAGCTGAATGGTGATAGATCCTCAACATATTTTTTCCTAACTATGCATATGTAGAAGGACCAAAGCTTATTAAATAAGACTATCTTGTTACTATTGCCTGAAACTGTCATGTTATCTCCATTCTTGGTGATATTACTTTACTACAAATAACCATAATTATTTTGTAAAGTTCTATGAAATAGTCGTGTATTTGATCAATTTTTGTCTGACCCTTACCAAACCATCCCTAGGTAAAAGCCTAAGGAAAAAAAAAAACAGAAAAACCAACCAGTTCTTGCCAAAGAAACTTATTTTCCCTGTGTATAAGAAATACCATTCCAAGGTAAGAATGGGAAACATTAAGTACCTTTCACTAAAAAAAATATCTTTCACCAAAATCTCTACAAAACTTTATAAATCATGTGCTCAAAATAGCTAAAGCAAAATTGTGTGGTCTACAGTATTTAGACCTCTAAAACATTCAAATAATTTAAAAGAAATTTAAGAGATTAGCACCAATTCCATTGAAGATGATAAAGTTTATATATGCAGCCTTGCAAGGTAACAGAGCTGATTCTATACAGCTTCTATATGAATTACATTGGATACAGAAATTACCTTATTAAACATAATTTCAAAACATATTCTAAATGTTTATCCAATTTAAAATACTTATTTTAAAAATATAGCTCCAAAATGTATATTTACTTGTGTTAACTACATTTTTTTAATATATTTCATATGGTAAGAAGCAGTAGATTTTATGGAATGAGATAGCTATATTTAAAGCTATTGCAAATAAGTGTAGAACAAATGGCTAGAAAAATTTAAAGTGTTTTATATGTATTTAGTAAAATAATTAGCTTTTGTGAGCAAATTCAATTTACATAATTAAATGTATATATTCATGTCTCATAGAAAAATGTATAGCAACCATTAAGAAACTTTGTCTTAAGTAGACCTTTATTGAAAATGAAAATACTTGTTGTTTTCTCTTAAGTCTGTGAGAGCTGCAATTTGCCAATCTTGGATTGAGAAAAGAAATGCATATACTTGTTCTACATGGGCCCAATCAACCTTTTTTTTTTTTTTTTTGTTTCCTCTTTTGGTTTCACTTATTATTATTTTTTTTTTAATTTAGTTTAATTTTTTTCAGTGTTCCAAGGTTCATTGTGTATGCACCACACCCAGTGCTCCATGCAATATGTGCCCTCCTTAATACTCACCACCCGCTCTCCTTCCTTCCAAAACCCTCAGTTTGTTTCTCAGAGTCCACAGTCTCTCATGGTTTGTCTCCCCCTCCTATTTACTTCAACTGACTTTTCTTTTCTTCTCCTAACATCCTCCATGTTATTCCTTATGCTCCACAAGTAAGTGAAACCATGTGATAATTGACTTTCTCCGATTAACCTTAATCTCTGTTAAAATACCAGATCACATCAGGACTGTTGTCTCATGAGTTCCTCTGCCTGGAATTCCAAATAAACAGACATTTCTCCCTTACCTCTTCCTGTTGATTTTCAAATATTGCCTTCTCTATGAAACTTTCCCTGATCACCTCAACTTAAAATTTCAGCTCCACTTTCATTTCTTAGTTCTGTCTACACTGCTCTCTTCTCTTATTTTTCTATATACTAGTAACCAACTGGTAATGATATATATTTTCTTCTTTATTTGATCACTATCTATCCTAGTATCTACCACATACTCTAGTATGTGATCCCCCTAGATTACAGATTTTATTGACTGGTTTGCTCACTGTTAAATCCTTAGAGTTCAGACAATGTTTTGTTGAGTGGGAAATACCCAATACATGCATATTTGTTGAAAAAAATTATTATTTTTATTTCTAGGACTCAAGTTTACCGATTGCAAAAGAGAGTTAAATTATTGTGTGTATATATATATATAATATATATATATATATATAGTGTGCATTGAAATGAGAAATGCTAGTAAACATATTTATATTTCATATTTATTGTGTTATCTTTAGTCTTTTAAACATAGTTATATACCAATAAGTCAGTCTTTGTTTCATGAGGAACTTTTTGAGAACAAATATTGTTCCCTGCAATCATTAATAGATTTTCTGAAATAAATAATATCTCCTCAAAATACTTTCTATTCAAAATGCCCTATGAGATAAAAATCATTTAGGGTGGTGATCAAGGATATAGACTTTGAAACAGAAAGCTTCAGGTTAAAACCTTATCTATAAAGCCTTGGGAAATATACTTTATCTCCCTCTACCTCAGTGCCCACATCTGCAAAATAAGAATAATATAAATCACTAGTTCATATGACTGCTATGGGATTTTAATGCATCAATGCCCGTAAAAGCTATAGAACAAAGCCTGGCAATGAGTCTATAAATACATACACACATGTGCATGCATACACACACACACACACACACACACACACACTTTAGGGTAAACAACACTGTGGTTTTTCTTTTGAAGGATATTTTTTAAATGTCCCCTCTATCTTCCCTCCTCCCAAAATTTTATACATTTGCTTTCTAGGACAAATGTGTTAATTTGAATCATGTATCAAATCACATATGAACATAGAAGTGTGAAAAAGTAAGTGGATGGATCCAAAAGAGACTGTATGATGCTGGACATTTAATTTAATCTAAATGTATATGTGGAAATGGTATAATGCTTAAAAAAAACCAAAATATATTGTAAAAGCAGAAGCTATTGGTTTCAAATCCCTGTTTTCCTTCCTGTGTCTCCTTGAGAAACTTACTTACCTGTACTCAACAATAAAAGGCAGACAATTATGCCTGTCTGAAATAACTAAGAAAGGTTGCTGCAGGGATCACATGCATTGCTAAGAATGAAAAGCAGTTTATGATGGTGGCAGCTGACATGATTTTCGCTCCAGGGCTTGCTATTGGATTTCAAATATGAAGAGGGTCATGATGTATAGCACTGCCCCATGTACTGGGAATGATTTTGGATCTAAGGTGAGGGTGCCATCTACATTCACTGACAACTGTATGTGGTTTACAAGACACACATCTAAAACAGAAGGACACAGATATGAAGAAAGTCAAGAATGGAAAAAGTTATACCATAAAAATTCTTAACAAACACAACAAAAAAATGACTGGAGCTATGTGAATATCTAACAAAATACATTTTAGGGGAAAAATGATACTAAAATTGTACTTATTTTACGATGACCATAATTATTTTAGAAGAAAAATTTTATGATTTTAAGTTAGCTTGCACCTAAAACCATAGCTGCAAAGTTTCTTCAAAAGTATGGTTCTGTTATTCCAAGCAAGAGAGATAAGCTCTAACTCAAGTAGGAGGAAAATGTTGGAAAACTGATTAGCTCATAAAGATGACAGAGTTTGGGAAATTAGGAAAACAGAAACAAAGTGAAATTAAGCTCTAAATACCATAATCAATATTATAATTCAAGGAACAGTCAGGTTGCAGTGTTATAGAGGACAAACCTGGAGCAGATGGACCAACAGTGCTGCTGGATACAACTGCTGGCACCACTGGATGCCCTCAACATTCCTGTAGGATCTGCTCTGGTCAGTGAATCATATATCCTCCTTCCCTGTCATCTGAAAATGGAGTCCATGAATCTTAGTTACCAATTCCTTTCTGGCTAGAAATAGTTCGTAGATAGATACCAAATAGATAAATAGACAATAGGTTATAGATAAAATTTATCACAATGGGTATTCAATGAGAACATTTCCAAACAAAAAGAAATATAAAAATAAAAATTTTCACTTGCAAATAACAGAACAAAAACTTCCAGTATAACTACATCATAAGGCTAAAACATACAATTTTTCATTGCAATTACTTCTCTGATATATTTCAGCTTCTCTTTTAATGCCTGCCTCTGGAAAGGATTTCTGACTTATTGATTCATCCACAGAGAAAGTGACTAAAATATCCTTAAATAATTAAAAGCTGAAATCCAATTCCCGAAAATTAATAGGTTGACTCGTATTTCTCCCACTTTTATTGAACCACATTTGATACGGAGTTCTGTGATCCTTTGGCCTAAAGGAATCATAACACGGTAGCTGGCAATTTGACAGGACAGAATACTAGCTGACAACCACTCCTCAAACAAGCATAGACTGTGTTTCCAGTGCTAAGTAGAACTTGACATTTAATTTAAAAGATATTTTAACATAGATTCATAAACACACACACACACACACACACACACACACACACACAGAGGCTATAGTTATATAATCAATGTTATTTTACCTGAACCCAAAACTCCTGATGTCCAGAAGGCAGACTTTTTAAAGAAACATATTATGGCTTTACATCCTTGAATCCTAACAGGCTTAGAAATAACATACTGAGACTAATTTAGTATTCGCTTGTCTCGTTGGTACAGAAAATTATGACAATTAATTAAAATAAAAGAGGAAATTGCTATAAATACAGAATTCCTACTGCTATATTTATTTGCCAAGTTGGATAAAAGTATGCATGAATGTATGCATGTGTGCATGACTGTATAATAACACACACTTATATACAAAATCATAAGTATATCACAAAAGCATTACATTATTTAATTAGTAAGAAGGAAGATGTTGATTTGCTCATGAGCATTATTTAGAGAAATAGAACTAGCATTATGCTTGATTTTACAGAATGAGAAACACATACATAAATTCTTAATGAAACATATTTAATGACAAGCACCTGGGTGGCTCAGTTGGTAAAGCGACTGCTTTCGGCTCAGGTCGTGATCCTGAAGTCCTGGTATCAAGCCCCCCATCAGGCTACCTGCTCGGCGGGGAGTCTGCTTCTCCCTCTGACTTCTCTCCTCTCATGCTCTCTCTCTCTCATTCTCTCCCTCTCTCCCAAATAAATAAATAAAATATTTTTTTAAAAAAGAAACATATTTAATGACAAATAAAATCAGATACAGTATCACTGTTATGAATCAGATAAAATATTGACACAACTTAATAGTGTCAACTTGATTAAAATAGCAATTTTCAGTGTATTTTTAGTGTATTGTTTTTCAGTATTATATCTTCTTAGGAAATTATGAAGAAAAATACGCTTTTTAATTATCTCTTCAAATCCATCGCTTCTCGGCCTTTTTTCTAAGATCAGGTGTAATTATCTCTTCAAATTCAAATTAATTAATAGTAGAAACTATCCTAAAGTTAGAGTCATTAACTGAAACCTTTATTACACCTCTACAATGTGAGAACAGCTCACAAAGACTCCTCTGTGTAAGAAGGAACCTAAACATTTTATAGGATAAATTGAAGAAGGTCAATAAAGTTTGGCTTTGTTCTATTCCAAAAATTGTTCACTACTGGAAATTTGCAGGGTATGGAAAAACTGAGATTGTGTTAATCACAAAATTGGATGCAAGATAATTAAGACTGGGGCTGTAATTTAGCCTATAATGCGTAATGAATATTTGTTGAAAAAGTGAATGAATAACCACTGGTTAGCCATTTGGGTTTATCAAGAGGATAGGGAGAAAAAGGTAAAAGCTGAGGCCTCAGTAGAGTCACTGGAAATTTTTCATCATTTTGAAAAATCAAAATTTCTTACCAAACGCAGCTCAAATATTTCTTTCCTTCCATATTTTTAATTTCAGTAAACCTTCATGATGCACTCAACATTCAAGTATTGGTTAAATTTCTATACACTAACAATGAACATTCTGAAAAGGAAATAAAAAAATCATTTTTTATATCATCAAAAATATATAACAGTTAAGAATAAATGTAACCAAGGAGGTGAAATATCTCAACACTGGAAAGTGTAAAGCATTAATTAAAAAAAAAAAAATTGAACAAAACACTAGTGAGAGGAAAAATATTTTCTGTTCATAGATTGAAAGCATTAGTAGTATCAAAACATCCATTCTACCCAGAGCAATCTACAGAGTCAGTGCAATCCCTATCAAAATTCCAATGACATTTTTCACAAAGGTAGCCAAACCATCCTAAAATTTATATGGAACCACAAAAGACTCTGAACAGCCAAAACAATCTTATGCAAGAATAAAAAAATCTGGAGCTTCATGTTTTCTGGTTTCAAGTTGTATTACAAAGTTAGAGTAATCAAAAAAGTATAGTACTGACATAGAAATGAACACACACACACACACAAAAAAGAAAGAAATGAACATGTAAACAAATGGGACAAAATAATGAGCCCCAACATAAACCCACACATATGTGGCCAAATAATATTTGAAAAAAGTGCCAAGAATACAAAATGGGGAAAGGATAGACTCCTAATAAATATATTAGGAAAACTGGAAAACCACTTGCAAAAGACTGAAATCTAGCCCTTATCTTATACCTTATATAAAAATCAACTTAAAATAGATTAAATATTTAAATGTAAAACTTTAAATCATAAAACTCCTAGATGAAAAAATAAAGAAAAGCTTCTTGACATTGGTCTTGGCAATGAACTTCATGACACCAAAAGCACAAAAATAAACAACTAGGACAGCTCCAAACTAAAAAGCCTGTATAGCAAAAGAAACAATCAACAAAATGAGGAAACAGCCTATAAAATAGGAGAAAATATTTATAAATTATATATCTGATAAAGGGCCAATATTGAAAATAAATAAGGAATTCCTGCAATTCAATAATAAAAAATAAAATAATAATAAAAATGGACATTTGGATATCTTCAAAGAAGGCATACAAATGACCAATAGCTATATGAAAATATGCTCATAATTACTAATAACTAGAGCAATGCAAATCAAAACCACAATGAGGTATCACCTCAGACTTGCTAGAAGGCTATTACTAAAAAGCCAAAAGTTAAGAAGTGTTGGAGAGGATGTAGAGCAAAAGCAACTTGAGTATACTATTAGTGGAAATGTAAATTGGTGCAGCCATCTTGGAAAATAGTACAGAAGGTCCTTAAAAAATAACAAATAGAACTATCATATTTTCCAGCAATCCCACTTCTGAGTATTTATTCAAAAGAATTGTAACCAGATTTCAAAAAGATACTCACACTCTCATGCTCACTGCAGCATGATTCACAATAGCCAGGATACAGAAAATAAACAAACAAATAAATAAATATCCATTGACAGATAAATAGATAAAGAATATTTGGTAGATATGTACAGTGGAATAGTATTCAACCTTACAAAAGAAGGAACATCATTATAGTAGGTGAAATATCTAGACACAGAAAGACAAATACTGCATAACTTTACTTGTATGTGAAATCTAAAACAGTCAAACTCACAGAAGCAAAATAAAGTGTTGGTTTCCAGGGGGCTCCAGCAAGGGGGAATCAGGAGATGATGGTCAAAGACTACAAAGTTTTAGTTAAACAAGACAAATAAGTTCTTGAGATCTACCATAGGACACAGTACCTATAGCTAACAATACTTTGTCGTATACTTAACATTTGCTAAGCAGGTTTTAAATGTCTTTTTTCTAGAAAAAGATGGTTAAATGTCTTACCACACACGCAAAAAAAATGATGATAATAATAAAAAGGGGGCAGGAGGAAACTATTCGATGTGATGAATATGTTTACGGACTTGATGGTGGCAAAGGATAGCAGAATATGCCACCCTGAACGACGACTGTATGAGTTCAGAACATGCCACACCAGAACACGACACTTTAGTATACTGACTCTTTTGAGCTGTGGCACTTGAAAAACAGCAAAGGCAGGAAAACATGTTCTCTGAACCCTGCTTATCTGCCTAATGACAGGTTTTCCAAAAGAAACCCAATTCTTATAAATCCCTTCCTTGGGAATTCCATCAACCAGGGAAAATTAGCCCTTATCACATGAGAGGAGACTAAACATTGACAGCACCTCTCAGACAAACTACCACAAACCATCTTACCTCCCATCTGTCCCTCTCAGGGTTCATTCATCTTCCCTAGAAACCATTTACTCTTCCCTAAGACATCAACCCAACTTCCTTTCCCTATTAAAATGGTATTGAATCCTGATTTTTATGCCCCTTCATGGAAGTTACTAATTTTTCTCTGAGTATTTCCCAATATACATGAGTCATACATGATAATAAACTGCTGTTTGTTTTTCTCTTGTTAATCTTTTACTTCATAAGTTTCCACTAAAAACTCAGAAGGGTAGAGGGAGAATTATTTTTCCTCCTCTAGAGTAGTGATGATTTCACTGTTCCTTATTTATTCTCAAACTCATTGATTTTTACACATGAAATTTGTGTAGCTTTTCACATATCAATCATACCTCAATAAAATATTTAAGAGATTATAACATTGTAATGGGTTTTAAGGGCTTTTACATTGTGTGAACTTAAATATGCATTCCAGATAGAATAAAAAAATTACTTTTTGACCAAGATATGACTTTAAAATTTTGTATTTGTGTTTAAAAGAAAAAAATAAGGAGCTATAAACACTTATGCTCCATTTCTGGAAACTGAGGCTGATCCTTATCACACTCAGTAAACAGTCTAAGGGCCAAGAGCAAACCTGAATCATTAATATAATCCCCTTCAGCCCTCCCAACCATAATTTATAACATAGCATTTTGCACATAAGTGATTGTTCTGTAAATATTTATAAGTAAATTATTAAAATGTAAAGAAGAGTAAGTATGTGAGATCTTGGGCAGAAGGTCAAAATGGGTATATAGCAAATTTGAAGAAGAGATAGCCACTCACAGATTACTAGGAAAGTCCATGGCATTGTAGTAAGAACAGATGGACACATATTTTTTCCCCCAGTAGAAAGGAGACCAAGAATAAGTTTTCTTATTGTGGTATCACAGAAACTCACATATACATATTCATATGTTAAAACTATGCATTTATTATTTCACACATGATAAAATAATTCTACATGTATTATTAATTTTGATGACTATAATAATCTTATGTAGCAGGACAGGTAGCCACTCCTTATATATTCAAATCCTGTTAATATCATTTCTTCAAAGAAGCCTTTTCTTTTTTGGCTTTACATTACAAATAAGATTTTTCCCTCCCTTTGTGTAACTTTATAATATACTACAAAGACTTTTATTATAGTAATTTTAACATTTTATTTAAATTAGTTTATTATTACATGCTCTAACACTGTATATCTCTTGGATATAGAAGATCGGCCTTAAAGTATTTTTTAACATGACTGGTTCACTTCATGTTGAATAAATGATGCAATGTTTGCTAAATAAATGAATGAAGACGGAAATTAGTTTTTCTGCTGTGAAGTTAAAGCAATAATTTCAGCTTATAGGGGCGCCTGGGTGGCTCCGTGGGTTAAAGCCTCTGCCTTCGGCTCAGGTTATGATCTCAGGGTCCTTGGATCAAGCCCCACATCAGGCTCTCTGCTCAGCAGGAAGCCTGCTTCCCCCTCTCTTTCTGCCTCCCTCTCTGCCTACTTGTGATCTCTGTCTGTCAAATAAATAAATAAAAATCTTTTAAAAAATAATAATTTCAGCTTATAGTTAGCAGAATAGGTATGGTCATCCAAAAAAATTGGAAGGTTTAAATAGAATGCTCTACATTTATAAAAATAAATTAAGGGAAAGCAAAAGAGACAAGTATAACAAAGAACATGTGCAATTTCTGCTAGTGTGGATTAGATAGTATGTCTCTATTAATACTTCTTTACACAGGCTATATATGGTTTGCCTTCAGTAAAACACAAGAAATTTTGTTTTAGACCTAGTGATAGAGAAGAGATTTGGGTTAAAGACAGACTTTGACCAAAAGGGTGATAAAAGTGGTAATGTGTATGTTTCCTTTGACTCACCATAAATAACATTTGAGCAGCTTAGAATGAGGAATGAGGGCTCCACACTCTCTGAGCTTCATAAGGAAGACAAGATGAGCCTTAATGCAGGGTGTTCAGCTAACCGTCTCTGACAACAGCTTGTCAAGAAGCCCTTCTCCAGTGACAACTCCGTATCATTCTGACCCTCCAAGGATGGAAAGTCTCCAGAACTTTGAGAAGTGGCTTTCCTGATGACATTTCAGAATGGCAAGTAGCTGCAGTAAAATGTCTATAAGCACCCAGGGAAGCAGGTGTGGGAAAGTAGAAGAAGCTGAAGTAAGACAGCAATACCAGAGTAACACAGCTTGAGGACTGCAGTTCATAAATTCACAAATAGGTGTGTGTGTGAAGAGCTCCTCTGAGACACCAGAAATAAGTACAGGACACTAAAGGGGAGAGCTTGCTCACACCATTACACAGGTCAGGGCCATCAAACCAACAGTCATTTGAGTGAACAAGTAATGGAATTGCCAGGCAATTTTGAAGACCCAACTGAAATTGGAAACCATAAATCTGCCCCACCTGGCAGAGTTATGTAGTTCTCTCCAGCAAAGCTTAGGAGAGGGAAAAAGCTTTTGATAAGAGAGATCCAGTTTGGGAGTATGTTTAAATGAAAGCATCAGAGAGCAGAACAAAAAGAGAATTGAAGATACATGTGACCCAAATGGCCAGTAATGATATGAATTTAGCTAGAAAAATAAAGTCGAGAAGCAAATGATAATCTAAAAATATATTGAGGAACTTAAAGACTGACATGAATGAAAAAAAAAAAAGTATTTAGTGGAGGTAAGTGTTTGTTATCAGATAGAGCAATTTTAAATAAATAGTTTAGAATGCAGTTCAGCTTGGGGAGATAAATCATGACTGTGGCCTGAGGCATGGTTTACTGAAGAAAAATACAGTGAAAATTACTGCCTCAGAACAGATTAAGATTAAGTGAGGAAACTAAAGTTACTCGGGATAAACTGAGAATGGAAATAGAATAAAACAATGTGCCAATGTTACTTTGCCCTCGGAAGACCAGGTTCTATCTGCATGTGGAAGAGTTATTGACTAAGAGAAACTACCCCTGACTATTCTAAAACAATTCCAAAATCGCCTTCATTAAATCAGTAAATTTTTTTATGCACTACAGTGTGGTATAATTGTGTATGTCATGGGCTACCTTCAGGGCAGTACAGATACCTGGGATCCCTTCAGGCCTTGGGTTATTGGCAGGATATGCTGCTTTCACTGGGAGGCAAGGGAATGCAGAGAATGGGGAGGATCAGTGAGATGGAAGAGCTACCTTTGATCTGTTCACTTCACTAGTTGGAAATCAGCTGGTCCACATTACTGCCAGCTGGGACACATGACATAGTCATGTCCTATAAGAAAAACACTCTTGTGTGTCTGCTTTACTATCAATACTTCACTTCTGGTCACAAGTATGTCTGCTTTCCCCCACACAAAGCAAATCTGTGACACCAGGTCACAGTTCTACTACAATCTACTTCAGTTCTGGCACTCTACCTTGAGTTAGCCTCAGAATCCATAAATTATGGGCTCAGTCCCATGAGACTGTTCTCTTCTCCAGGTTCATACACCAATCCCAAGTCCAAGTTGTTACCTATGCTTCTGACTGCTGGCTATAAATCAAAGGTTCCCACAGCCCTCCCTCCAGGTACCATTAATTTGCTAGAGCAGCCCAGAGAGCTCAGAAAAATAATTTACTTACTAGATTACTAGTTCATTATAAATGGATAAAATTCAGGAACAGCCTGATATAAAATATGCATAGAGTAAGGTATGTGGAGAGGAGCACAGAGCACCTCCACATGTTCATCAAACCCAAGAGCTCTCTGAGCTGTCCTTCTGGGTTTTTATGAAGACTTCATCATGTAGGCATGATTGATTAACTCACTGACATTTTTTTTTAATTTTTAAATTAACATATATTGTATTATTTGTTTCAGGGGTACAGGTCTGTGAATTATCAGTCTTAACACAATTCACAGCACTCACCATAGCACATACCTGTGGAGGCCAAGAAAAACAAGGCTGGGGTGCCTGGGTGGCTCAGTGGGTTAAAGCCGCTGCCTTCGGCTCAGGTCATGATCCCAGCGTCCTGGGATCGAGCCCCGCATCGGGCTCTCTGCTCAGCAGGGAGCCTGCTTCCTCACTTCTCTCTCTGCCTGCCTCTCTGCCTACTTGTGATGTGTCAAATAAGTAAATAAAATCTTTAAAAAAAAAAAAAAAACAAAAAAAAAACAAGGCTGTACCCACCTCAAGTCTAGCCCTAACATCACCCTCCCCTCCATAAAACTGAAGGAGGCTGAGGCTGAGGCGGAAGAAAATGGAAACAAAGTGAAACCTAAATCTCACTAACAAGAATGCTTGATAGGAGAAATGTGACATTCCACCAGGAAACTCCCAATTGTCGTCATGTTAGTGCCTCATCAGAGGGAGAAACAGCCTTGACTTGATAATAACCAGGCCTCCAATATCCTGACAGTCTTCTTTACCCTGATAGCCCTTCTGAACATCCCCTTTGTCCTCACTTACTGCTGAGCCAGCAGTCGTGGCCCAATTATCTACTGCCAAGTCCATCCCCACTCTGCCTTTAAAAACTCTGACTGTAATCCGGTTCAGAGTCCAAGTCCCTACTCCGCTGTGTCGGGTATACTTGGGCCCAAGCTTAAGCTTGTCAAATAAGCTCTCATGTGATTGCATTGGTGTTGGCTCCTTGGTGGTCTCTCAGACAAGAAAACTTGGGCATAACAATACCCTCCCCATGTCCAACACCCCGCCACCCCATCACTACCCACTACCTCCCACGCCCTCCCTCCAGCAACCCTCAGTTTGTTTCCTGAGATTGAGTCTCTTATGATTTTTCTCCCTCCCAGGTCCCATCTTGTTTCATTTTTTCCTTCCCTTCACAATCCCCTCCCCAGCCCTGCCTCTCAGATTCCTCATATCACTCACTGGCATTTGTGATAGAAGTCAATCTCCAGTCCCTTTTCTCTTCCCAGGGGTGAGGGGAGTAGGTGGGACTAAAAGTTCCACCTCTCTAATCTCTGGTTGTTGCCCTTAAAACCAGCACCCATCCTTAGGAGCTTTCTAAGAGTCACTTCATTAACATTAACTCATAAAAAGGACTTGTTATGAATAACAAAAGATTCTTATTTTAATTACCAACAATGATTTAAGCCCATTAAATACAATAAATTCATTTGAAATTATGGCCCTGCTGATTTTATTTTAATATGCATATACCAGACACAATTATTATTTCTGCCTTCTAAGTCAACAGATCATTAGGAATTCCCCATGAGTCCAAGATATTCATGGTTAAGCATTCAATTTCTACCATGGCCTAAGAGCAGGTCAGAGGTTGTTGCTAAAAATCAAACAATTAATTAAAGAAGAGCGCATGTTTTTTTTTCTTCTAAACCTTAGAGGTCGACAGTATAATATTTGTATTAAGATTTTCCAGAGGCTCCATAGAAAATTCCTATTTCACACAGACAATTTGAATAAATCTGGTTGAATGTGGACATACGGCCCATGTGTCATAGTTCCTTAAGGCATTATGGGATTCCTGTAGACCTTATCTTGTTGCAGGGTGTATTCACAAATGGAAGTACTGTGGCCTATTTGGTAAATGGGTCAGAATAGTACACTCAAATGGGCCATATTTTTGCCTTCAATATCCAAAAAATTTTACCGAGTTTATGCAGTAGCTTGTCTTGTCTCATCATGTTCTAGACCACCAGATTCCCGGAGGTTTCACTAAGGTAACTGTCTTCTGAATTTTCCAGCATTTATCTTCTACTTTCTGGTTCATATGTATCTTGACAAGGCATCTACTTGCAAGGTTTTACTCATCAGGATCAATTAGCTTAATGTCATGAGTATTATAGACAAGACTAGTTTTACGTGAAATGCCAGTGTGATGTTCTGTGAAATGTTCAGATGATGGGAATCTGAAAATCTTTGTAAGGGAGAGATCAGGAGAACTGACTGTGAAGACATACTGCTATTTGCCAGGTAAAAGTAAATGGCTTTCAGTACACTTCATATAGAGAGAAATCACTTACTAGTCCCATAGTTGAATGATATAGCTGTGAGGGTCCATGCTATATTTATATCTGGAACTGTAGCTTTAACTAGAGTCACAATATAAGTAGATTACAGTAATTCATAGCCATTTTTCAAGATCAGTCCTTTTCCTATACCAGCCAAAGAGGCAAGTTAAATAGGAATATGATAATCATGACCACCTCTTAAATCTTTCAGATCATTAAAGGTGGCATTCATCTCTGCAATACCCTGAGGAATGACATATTGTTCTAATAGATTGAGGGAATCAAAACAAAGCTCCATTTAATCTCTTTGCCACTATATGCTCTTATTATGACTGGTTAACTATCATGGCATTTTGATTATCTAGAATTAGTGTCATTTCAGAGCTACTGCCAATCTACAATGTCTGCCCTTTTGGGCTATTTTGCCTTATTGATTTCTAACATACCTTGATAAGTGACTTTAAGTCCCTTTAGAAAACACTAAGAGAAAGAAAGTTTTTGGCTAAATAACAGAATATTTTCAGAGGGAAAAAGGGGGCCCCTATTTTATTCATAAGCCTCTGAATTTGTGAACTGTCTCATATCTAGGAATACTTTGAAGAGCAACTCTATTATCATTAAAAACTAAAAATTCTGTTCAAAAGTTAAAAAGCTTTTCTGCTTATGAAAATCAAGTAAGATTTTAGTAGAAGGCCCATACATTTCATTTCTATAGCTAATATGATATAAAGGTCAATGACAAAGGTCTCTGATGGTAAAAACATTCTCATCATGACTGAATATTTGTCAATTATGTAACTAGGCTCACTTTGTCACTGGCATACATCCCAGGATCCTGCTCCCATTGAATTCAGAAACACTAGTTTAATGACACAATTACCACAATCATTTTGTCATGAAGACAATCTCACAGAGCTCTCAAGGATGTTAGAGCTCCTTTTACTAAGGTATTTTTCACACATTACTGGTTTGGGAGTACCCATAGTAAAAGTATATGTGAGCAGCTCTTACATAAGAAATCCACACTGATCCTCCTCCTCCTCCTCCTCCTCCTCCTCCTCCTCCTCCTCCTCCTCCTCCTCCTCCTCCTCCTTCTTCTTCTTCTTCTTCTTCTTCTTCTTCTTCTTCTTCTTCTTCTTTTAATTTAATTTTATTTTTTCAGTATTCCAAAATTCATTGTTTATGTACCACACCCAGTGCTCCATGTGATACATGCCCTCCTTAATACTCACCACCAGGCTCTCCCAACCTCCCACTCTCAGTTTGTTTCTCAGGGCCCACAGTCTGTCATAGTTCATCTCCCCTTCCAATCTCCCCAAACTCACTTCTCCACTGTGTCTCCCAATGTCCTCCATGTCATTCCTTATGCTCCACAAGTAAATGAAACCATATGACAGTTGATTCTCTCTGCTTGACTTATTTCACTCAGCATAATCTCCTCCAGTCTCCTCTATGTTGATACAAAAGTTGGATATTCATCCTTTCTGATGGAGACATAATATTCCATTGTATATATGGATGCTTTCTTCTTTATCCATTCATCTGTTGAAGGGCATCTTGGCTCTTTCCACGTTTGGCTATTGTGGTTAATGAACATTGGGGTACAGATGGCCCTTCTGTTCACTACATCTGTATCTTCAGGGTAAATACCCAGTAGTGTAAATGCAGGGTCATAGGGAAGCTTTTTTTAAAATTTCTTAAGGAATATCCATGCTGTTTTCCAAAGTGGCAGCACCAACTTGCATTCCCGCCAACAATGTAAGAGGGTTCCCCTTCCTCCACATCCTCTGCAACACATGTTGTTTACTGTCTTGTTAATGTTGGCCATTCTAACTGGCATAAGGTGGTATCTCAATATGGTTTTGATTTGAATCTCCCTGATGGCTAATGATGTTGAACATTTTTTCATATGTCTGTTAGCCATTTGTATGTCTTCTTTGGAGAAGTGTCTATTCATGTCTTTTGCCTTTTTTTTTTTTTTCTTTTTGACATGATTATCTATTTTGTGTGTGTTGAGTCTTGGATATCAGCCCTTTGTCTGTAGTGTCATTCACAAATATCTTCTCCCATTCCGTGGGTTTCCTCTTTGTTTTGTTGACCATTTCCTTTGCTGTGCAGAAACTTCTGATCTTGATGAAGGCCCAAAAGTTCATTTTCACTTTTGTTTCCTTTGCCTTTGGAGATGTGTCTTGAAAGAAGTTTCTGTGGCAGATGTCAAAGAGGTTATTGCCTATGTTCTCCTCTAGAACTTTGATAGATTCCTGCCTCACACTGATCCTTCTATCTATATCTGTAGCTATCTATCTTTGCAACATTTAAAAAAAAAAAAAAGAAGATTTTTGAAATTTAGTGTTTAATTTTCATCTGGTGGCATCTATCTTTGTGTCCGCTTTCAGACACAAAACCAAGGAAACCAAAAGGGACACTATCAACTTGCTTAAGTTGATACATTAAATATGGAATTTCTGTTACTGTACCATAGACACATAGCAAATAAGCTATGTAAATTACCACTATCTTGAAATTATTTTAGTGTGTATGCAACTTTCTACAGGCCAAATTTTGCATTTGACTCCTTGGGGGATGCAGGACTCTGTCTACTTTAGAAGCAATGAAAAGTGGTGGGAGTAGCTTCTGAAGAGCAATCCCATGCATAGCATGGGAGGAAATTTAGGAAATGAAAACAAGCAGTTTAGATGGAGGGTGAAGTACTCTTTTTACTGACAAAGAAGCTCATAGATTTTAAACATTCAAGATCCTAAGCTTCATTTGCATATTTTGAATAAATGTATCATAGTGAAGTGCCTTGGAGGCTATATGTACAGATTAAGAAGTGATTGATTGTGTAGCAGGAATAAACTGGGGGGTTACAACATCTGCTCATGCAACTTGCTTGTGCTTCTAGTACTTGCTTAACTTCAAAATTATAGGAACGTTTCCCGTAGTGATTGAATATTTTTTAAATTCAAGTATACTTAATCTATAGCATTGTATTAACTTCAGGTGTACAATACAGTGATTTAATAATCTATATATAACTCAGTGCTCACCATGATAAGTATACTCTTAATCTCCTTCACCGATTCCACCACCCACCTCCCTTTTGGCAACCACTAATTTGTTCTCTGTATTTAAGATTCTGTTTTTGTTTGTTTGTTTGTTTGTTTTCAGTTTGTCTCTTTTTTCTTCATTCATTTGTTTTGTTTTGTTGAATTCCACATATGAAATCTTGGTGAAATTTGATTCAAATTGAATAAAGTCACATGGCATTTTCTTTTTTGTCTATTTTATTTCACTTAGAGTTATGCCCTCTATGTCTATCTATGCTGTTGCAAATGGCAAGATTTCATTCTTATTTATGCTAAGCAGTATTCCATTATATATATACATATATATATATATATAATGGAATATATATAGCACAACCATAAATACACACCATGTTGTCTTTGATAAAAATAAGCTTATAGCAGCCATCAGCTCAAGGTTGTAATTATGTGTATATATATGAGTATTCTTTATCAGAATACCCAAATTTTGTTATACAATATCAGAAGAAAGGAAAGAGTTTTCTTATCTCCAGAATTATCATGAGCAAAATTTGAAGGGAAAGGGGAAGGTAGCTGGACTCCTAGGAAGTAAAAACATTCTCTATTTATCAAGTGGGAAGATGATGCCAAGACTCACTGATTAAGTACATTCTTATATCCTTTAAGCTTTCTTAGACTAGTTATTATTGTTATTTTGGCTTAGCAGAGTAAATAAAAAGGGAGAAACACACACAAGTACACACACACACAAGAACTCAGCCTTTCTGTATGTCATGTACCCTGAGTGGACAAATTGGAATGAATTTGAGGAGTGGTACAAAATTGGATTTTTGTTACATAATATGGGAAGTTCATACCTGTATTTCAATTTTTTTTTTTCTGAAGAGTATGTCTTATTGATAAACTGCTATTATTTGAGTTTCATTTAAATAGCGATATTGTAAAATAGTTTTAATATTCAAAAGAAAACCATTTTCCCCCTAAAATTGTCTAATATGAACAAATTATGTCAGTTTCTATAAAATAGAATAATTTATAACTTTTTTATAAATAAGGATACTTTGAAAGTGTGTCATTTGTTTATTTTGAACAGGTTCTATTATGTGCTGTCAGCAACTCAAAACTCTAAGAATAAAATACACAGATATATAATGGGAACATCTGCTAATACACCAGCTAGCAGACAAAATAATTGCAAAATCAATGTGAGATGGGCTCAATCACTGAGATCAGAAGATATGATGTGTTTTTAAGGAATTAATTTTATTTGATTAGTTTTATCAGATCAAGATGTCTTTAAATGTATAATATAACTCCTAAATAAGGGAGCAAGGGAGCTTTTTGTTTGTTTGTTTTATGTTCACAATACAAGTTGACAAGTTATCTTATGAACATTTAACTGTATCCCATTTATGAGTGTGTGTGTGTGTGTGTGTGTGTGTGTGTGTGTGTGTATCTCCCTGATATTTCCAGAGAAGTAGCAAAGATAGTTATGCTCATTTGGGTCTAGTTGATACAAGGTCAGAAAATGTTGATTTAGGGATGCCTTGGTAGCTCAGTCATTAAGCGTCTGCCTTTGCCTCAAGTCTCCGTCCCAGGGTCCTGGCACTGAGTGGGCATCAGGCTCCTTGCTCAGCAGGAAGCCTGCTTCTACTTCTGCCTGCTGTTCCCCCAGCTTGTGCGCTCTCCCTCTCTCTCTGACAAGTAAAAAAATTGATTTAAATTATAAATGTATTTTTAATTACTAATGGTTTTCACACATTATTTATTTTATCTCCATCAGGGATGATTTTTCAGTGGTTAAGCATTTTATCTCCTTTCTGAATGACTCTATTTAATTTTTGTGAATTATATTTCCTCTACTATTTCAAGTATATTTTTATATTTTGTTTTTGTCTCAGAGAATTGTCTAAAACTAAACTAATTGACAAAAAATGTTAGGAACTTGTTCTTCTTAACATTTATATTTATATTAATATATTTATATTAATGTTTCCAGTATCATTTAAGATATTTTGGAACTATTTAAGAAACAATTTACATTTTCTTATGTATTTTTATTTTAAGATAAAATTTACATTCCATTAATTATTTTTACATTATGTATTTAAACATGTTTTTAGCATTTTCTATGCATTTTTTATCCTACAATTATGGGGCTTTTTTGAGTACTGTTTTATGTATAATTTCTAACACTCCATTTCACTAGTGCTACAATTTAAAACAATTTTTGCCTTTTAAGAATTGAAGCTATAGAGAGAAATATATGTTATCTCAGCAACATGTTTAGTTGCAGATAATTGAACCTATTCCTAAGAAAGAACATGTATAAACTTTGAAAGCACCTCTATCCCCAGAGTTTACCAAAAAAAAGGCTTATAAAAGGATGAGAAATACTTAAGATTGCATGAAATTTGCAAAATCATCTCTCAAGGTAAAAATTATAAAAAACTTGAAACCTGTGTTTTTGAAGTGTCACTTTTGATCAAATTACTATTTTGAACAATTTATCTTTATGATCAATGTAGCAAATCAACTAGTGTTTTCACAATTATTTTACCTATATTTAAATACAGTAGTTCTGTATTTGCTAATGGCAGTTCTGAATTACAGTCACCAGGAAATAAAATGCTGTGCATGGTGACTACTCATAAAATTACTTTTTTTCTTATACATTAGGTATGTGGTGCAGCAGTACCTCAGAATACATATCAATATAATTTATACAATATACACTTTTATCAAATTCAAAAGTTTAATTTCCCGTGAACAGGAAAGATAGAAAAAACTAATATTCATTTCCCTGTTTTAGCAAAAGAAATAATTATATCCATGTTTACTGAATTTTTTATTTATCTTAAAACCTCTTCTTTCTTTTTAAATACTGAAGTTTTAAAAAAATACCCCCAAATTATGAATTAACTTTCTGGTAATTATTTGCTCACCTCATCATATAAAGCACAACTTACTATAATATTTACAAAAATAGTATGCCAAGTAGTAACTTTAAAAAGACAGTATTTCTAGTACAACTGTTTGATAAATTTTCTTGCTCACTTATCCCACATGGATATGCAGAGCCTTAAGGGGGCTTTGCAATACAATAATACTGAATAAAGACCATTTTTCCTCCTATCAGCAAACTCTCTTTCTCCTCTTTCTTCCTCATTTCTTCTTCCCCCTTCTTTCCCTCCTACTCCCCATAAGCTGAGTTTTAGTACTTCAATGATAAAAACATATTTAGAAATACTTTATGTCTTAAGAATATACTTGCATAACAAAGCAAAATCTTAGTATAAATAGTTTCAAATTCTAAGAGCTTACATTGTCATTTCCATTGTTTAAATAGTATCAACTTCAAAGGAAGTTCCTTTATAATCATTCTATTAATATCATTTGGTAATAAATGCTACCATTAAGTGGTAATATGAAAATTATTAAAATGAATTCTTGAAACCATATTTAGAAAGTAAAAGAAACAGGGGCACTTGGGTAGCTCAGTGGTTAAGCATCTGCCTTAGGCTCAGGTCATGATCTCAGTGTTCTGGGATCCAGCTCTGGATCAGGGTCCCTGGTCATCAGGGGTTCTGCTCATCCTTGTCCCTCTGCCTCTCCCCCTGTTCATGTTCTTTCTCTTTGTCTCAAATAAATAAATAAAACATTTTAGAAAAGAAAGTAAAAGAAACAAAAATTAGAACAGACTAAAAACTCTTTGAAGAAATGATACTTCTTTTATTTATTTATTTATTTGACAGAGAGAGAGTGAGAGATCACAAGCAGGCAGGCGGAGAGAGAGGGGGAAGCAGGCTCCCCACTGAGCAGGAAGCCTGATGCAGGGCTTGATCCCAGGACCCTGAGATCATGACCTGAGCAGAAGGGAGAGGCTTAACCCTCTGAGCCACCCAGGCACCCCAGAAACAATACTTCTAAGTAAAGAATGCAAGACAAATTATAAAGACAACTAAAACTTGTGAATACCAAATCAGACTAATTTAGCACTTGACTCATTCACTGTGATTAATGCTTTGGTTGAATGGTCAGTGACTTGAAAGGAACATGGTTGGACAATTGGTGATAAGGAAATTTGGAGAATAAATATGTATATATTCCTCTCTGGATGGGCAAAAATGAACACATTTGGGTCTGAGGTGAACGTTTATCAAAGATTCACCTCAGCAGAGGAGCAGATAAAAATTAAATGGATCCAACTGTTAGATGGATACTGGTCAGCTTCTTTACCCCAATATCATTCAAGGGCTCATAAACAAAGTGGCTATAGCGGCAAGGGTGAAGGTTATACGCAGGTTCCACAATATGGACTTCCATTCACCAAGGCTGATCTAGCTACAGTCAAAGCTGAATGCTCAATCGGCCAGAAGCAAACAGCAACACATATGGCACCATTGCCTAAGATAATCAGCCTGGAGGCAGGTTGATTAAATTAGACCACTCCAAGCCTGGAAGGGGTAGCATTCCCCCCCCCCCCCCCGGAATAGACACTTGTCTAGATGTGAATTTGGCTTCCCTACATGGAATGCTTCCACCAAAACTGCCATGTGGATTTAACAGAATGCCTTTTCCATTATCATGGTATTCCACACAGCATTGAATCTGATCAAAGAATTTACTTCACAGAAAGAACTACAACAATGGACCCATGCTCATGGAATTCACTGGCTTACCATGTCCTCCACCATTCTGAAATTGCTGTTTTGTTTGTTTGTTTTTGTTTTTGTTTTTTAATATTTTATTTACTCATTTGAGAGAGAGATACAGAGAGAGAGAGAGAGAATGAGCAGGGGGAGAGGCAGCGGGAGAGGGAAAAGCAGCCTCTTCACTGAGCCAGAAGCCCAATGTGGGGCTCGATCCCAGGATCCCCAGATCATGACCTGAGCCAAAGATGATGTTTAACTATCTGAGCCACCCAGGCACTCAGGTTAGATAGAAATGGCTGGTTAGATAGAACAGTGGAATGGCTTTTGAAGACTCAATTACAGCCTCAGCTTGGTGCCAATAGCTTGCAGAGCTAGAGCAAAGTTCTTGAGAAGGTCATATGTGTTCTGAATTAGTATCCAATATACCAAACTCTTTCTCCCATAGCCAAGATTCAAGAGTCCAGGAATCAAAGAGTAGAAGTTGGAGTGGGACCATTCACTATTACTATTAATTCCCCACTAGCAAGATTTTTTTTTTTTTGCTTTCTATCCTCATGACTTTATGCTCTGCTGGACTAATGATCTTATTTCCAGAGAAAGGAATACTTTTGTCAGAAGACCAATGAGTACTTCCTTGAACCCATAGTTAAAACTGACCCCCATTCACTTTGGGCTCCTCATGCTTCTGAATGAACAGGCAAAGAAAGGAATTACTATGCTGGTTGGGATGATTGATACTGTCTATCCAGGGGACATTAGACTACTAATGCACAATGGAAGGAAGGAATAGTAGTCTGGAATATAAGAGATTCCTTAGGCCACCTTTTAGTATCACCAAGCCTTGTGATTACGGTTAATGGAGAACTACAATAATTCAATCTGGGAAAGACTATTAATGATATAGACCCTTCAGGAATAAAGGTTTGGTTTACCCTGTCAGGTAAAGAACCATAACCAGCTGAGGCACTTGCTGAAGGCAAAGGGAATAAAGAATGAGTAGTGAAATGAGGTAGTTATAAATACCCACCACAACTATGTGACCAGTGACATGAGGACTAAAATTGTCATGAATATTTCCTCCTTATTCTGCTATAAATACATATGTGAGAGAAAATATTTTTGTTTTATTTCCTCTGTTATTCTCTTATCATGCAACATAACATGTATTGAGTTTATATTATGGTATTCAATATTGTTAATTTTACCTCATAATATACTCAAACATTTTACCTCCCAAGGAAGACTTTAGTGCATTGTCAATTTTACACAGGATAGTGGTATCACATGGGACAGAATTATGACTGCATTACTGTCTTTCGAGATTACATATGTCTTAAAGACATTTTTATGGGTACCAATTGACATGGGGTGGACTTGTACTGGCAGTTTTATGTGTCAACTTGATCGGGACACTGGGTGCCCAAATATTTTCTTAAAGATTTTTTCTAGGTGTGTCTGTGAGGGGATGTTTCTGGATGAGGTTAGCATTTGATTCAGTAGATTGAGTAATGTGAATTGCCCTCTTCAGTGTGGGTTGGCATTGACCAGTACCTTGAGGGACTGAATATATCATACTGGTTCTGTTTCTCTGGAGAGTTCTGACTAGTACATTGGCCTAAATTTATATTTAAACCTTCCCAACAGATCTAAAATGGAACTATGTTGAAATTATATAAATACAGCAAAGTAAAAGTAACAGCTAGATAAAAGGAAGTGACCAAAGTTAAGTAAGGGATGAATTCTGGTTCTTTTGTCAACTGTCTTCTACAGTATATAATCTATACTCTCTTTTTTTAGTATTTCAAACACAATTTTTATACTCTTCTAAATGTTCACTTTTCCAAAACGGAAAATTTAATGTAGCATTACATTCTGTTTCTAAACTATTTCAAACTGTGTTTTCTGTCACTACTAAATTATATACATACATTATATATATATATATATATATATATACACACACATACACATATATATATGTTGTTCTTGTCTATTTCTAATAATTTGAATAATAACTGTAGTTTAACTACAGATTAGTCAAAGAATATCAATCTATTTTCAATTTAAGCAAGTCAGTTCTTACTTTAGACTTCAATTTCCTTACCTCTGAAATGGATAAATTTACCTTTGCTGTCTCTGAACTCTGAAATTTGATGAATCTGTAAAGGGATGAATAAAATACTTCTTTAAAGGTATATTACTTAAAGGGGAGTTGTGCATACAGAATATATGGCCCTTTTTGTAATATACTACCTGTGACTATTTTTAGCAGTTTTTTTAAAGTATATTTTAATAAGCATATAAACAATAGCAGTTTGAATAAGATGTGTGTGTGTGTGTGTGTATTCTAGTCTGTGAACTTCTTGGGTCTGTGGTTTGTTGTCTATTACTAATTTTAAAAATTATTGGTTATTTTTCATTAAAATTTTCTCCTCCCCAGTTATTTTTCTCTACCTGTTTGAGATTTCAATTACACATGTTTTACACAATTTGATATTTTCCCCCAGCTCTTAGATTCTATGATTTATATGGATTTTGCTTTTTTCACCATTTTTTTTTCTCATCTAACTTTCTTTTCTATGATTTTATTGACCTGTCTTCAAGTTCACTGGTTATTTCCTTGGCTATGTCAAGTCTTTTGATGAGGTCTTAAAAAGTAATTTTTTCTTTTCTGTTACTATACTTTTAATTTCTTTCATTTCCATTTGATTCTTTCTTATAGTTTCCATATTTTACTAGATTTACTGATCTGATGATGCATTTCTGTCTACCTGATTAGAGATTTTAGTAAGTTAATTGCATTATTTTAAATTCACTTTCTGATAGCCTCAGTATATATACTTTATCTGAATCTGGTTCTGTTCTTCTATGTCTTTTGACAGAGTTTTGATGCTTTTCTTGATATTTTTCATGCTTCATAATTATTTTTGTTGAAAATCAGACATCTCATGTAGCATAGTAAAAACTGACACAAGTTGTGTCTATGTCCTGAAATAGGCAAACCTTTCCTTCTGCTAGACGTTAAAAGTGGGAGTTGAGTTGATCCTGTGAACAGGTAAGTTTGGTTTGGATTTGTTTTTGTTTGTTCACAGCATTTCATAGGGTTCAAATTCCTATAAGGTGAAGTGAGCTAAAAGTGGAAACCAGTTTACCACTGTTTTCTCACTCTTTGCCCTACGCTCTGCTTTTATGACACCCTTTGTGCAGTGTCTCAAAAAAGGTCTCTCATATGCCTCTCAGCATTATCTCAATGTTACTTTTTACTTTATGAGCTTTGTGAGCTTTGTGATGACTGTAGGAAGTGCTCTGGTATTCTGATTCAACACCTATCTGAAGCAGTAACTGTGTTCTTGAAGGGAATTCTTAGAAATTTTGCTCTTTCTCCAATGCTAGTTATGATCCAAGCACATATACTTGCTCTGTCCTAGTGGAGACTTTTTTTTTTTTCTCTTTCCTTTCCTCATTACAATAGGTTTTCATCAGTGTGTTAAAGGCAACAATGTTTGCTGCCCTCTCCTAGACATGTAAGGGTTTTGTTTGCTTGTTTAGTATAAGAGGTTGGGGGAATGGATCTGGGCAGATTCTCTGCCTTTACTAAAGCCACTGCTACTTCCATTCCATGCCTTCAACACAAGGTAATCTTTCTGAGGTTTCACAGTGATGTTTTTTAATATTATTACTGAAATATTATTGACATACAATGTCATATTAGTTTCAGGTGTACAGCATGATTCAAGAATTCTATACATTACTCACTGCTCATCACAAGTGTAGTAACCACCTGTAAACATACACTACTGTTACTGACTACATTCCCTATGCTATACTTTTCATTTCTGTGACTTATTTATTTTACAGCTGTAAGTTTGTACTTCTTCATCCCCTTTGCCTATTTCACCCATCCAAGCCCTCCCCTCCAGCAAAAACCAGTTTCTTCTCCATATTTGTGAGTTTATTTCTGTTTTCATTTGTTTGTTTATTTGTTCTGTTTTTAGATTCCACATAGATGTGAATTCAAAAGTTTTTTTTTGTTGTTGTTTTTTGTTTTTTGTTTTTTTCTCTCTGTCTTATTTTACTTAGCACTCTATACTCTAGGTGCATCCAAGTTGTCACAAATGACAAGCTTTCATACTTTTTAGGGCTGAGTAATATTTCATTTTATGTATTTATAAGTATATATGTATTATATATATCACATGTTTTTAATTTATGCATCTATCAATCAAACTTGGGCTACTTCCACATTTTGGTTATTGTGAATAATACTGTAGTAAATCTAGGGGTGCATATATCTTTTTTTGGGGGGTGCATATATCTTTTTGACTTAGGGTTTTTGGGTTTTTTGGAGTGGGTAAACACAACTTGGTGAAATTATTGGATCATGTATATTATTTCTATTTTTAAGTTTTTGAAGAAACTCCATTATTTTTTCCACAATTGATTGCACTATTTTATATCCATACCAACAGTGCACAAGAAGACTTCCCTTTTATTTCTTGTTATTTCTTATCTTTTTGATACTAGACATTACAACAGGTATGAGGTGATATCACATGCTGATTTTGATTTGTATTTCTTTGATGATGAGTGATGCTGAGCATCTTTTCATATATATGTCTGTTGGCCATCCAGATGTCTTTGGAAAAATGTCTATTAATGTCCTCTACCCATTTTTAATTGGATTTTTTTGTGCTGAGTTGTATGTTTCTTTATACATTGTGCATGTTAACCCCTTATGGATATATCATTTACAAATATCTTCTCCCAACTGGTAGGTTGCCTTTTTGTTTTAATGGTGCTTTTCTTTGCTGTGCACACAGTGATTTTTCTTTAAGGACCTTGTGTAATCTAGAGAGAGATGCCTGCATAATATATGAACATTCCCCTTGTATTTAGTACCCCAGTATTTCTATAATTTCTCATTAGCCCATATTCACTTTTTACCAATTTATTAACAATTTCTGCTCAATTACTCCTACTGGTCTCCAGACCCATCTGACCCAGATAAGAAAGCATTTATATTCTGTCTTGATTCCTAAGCACTCATTATTTATTTATTTATTTTAATGATGTTTCAGGTTAGTTGGTTGCTCTCTGTCATTAGCTTTCTGATGGGTTTAAAGTTCATTTGAAGTTTGGAGATGGTCTGAGTTTTCTATTGCTATCATTATAACAATGGGAACAATGCTTTTTTTTTTTTTTTTTTTTCCAAATTTTACATTCTAAGTAGAAAACAGAATTCTTGCCAGAATATTTTGTACTTTTCAATTTGATAAAACTGGACTTGGGCTGACAAGTTTTGGAAAGTGTTATCTTCAACCCTCCACTTAATTCAGAAATACCTTTTACATAATTATCCAATTCACTAAGTCCTATATTTTCAGCAATTGAAGAGAGGATGACATAGGATTTTAGAGAGATAATCTTAAATTTTAATTGCCAATATTTCTATTACAGAAGCCCTTAACATCATCAAGAATTTGAAAGTAGTTTTTGTGTATAGAATCTGAAGTTTCCTAAAGAGAATTGTCCTTCCAAACTAGGTAACAAAGACAAACTAAGAGAAGTTATTTCTGAATGTTCAGTTCAAATATTTAGGAAAAGAATAACATTTTAGCTCGGAGAAACTGAAGATGACTGCCAGTTCTATAAGATTAAAATGAAAATACTTCCTTTTATACTTTTGCTTTCAAAAGATTATATCCACAAATTTGATATGTATTTATTTTGTTGTAACATCCTTTATATTATAGTATTTTAAGCCTGAATTATCCTTCTCAAAATTATAGCTTAGAAACATGGACTATATTAGGTCTTATAATCATTTGTGATTCTCCTCATTTATATTATATAAGTACAAATTATATTTGAATAATTCCTTCCACTGGAGAGCTAAAAATTCTATTTGGTGTTATTAAGATTAGATATCACTTAGTACTTAGTAACTTTTGCTATTTGGATTACTCTACATTTCCAAAGCCAGGGAAAACTTCAAAGAATTTTCCCATGTATCATTTTATTCCATGCATTAAAATATGCATTATAAATTTTAGTCCATAATATTTGCATTGAGTGAGTTATCTATACACAGTCAACATGCTAAGTCAATCGTTGCATTTACCTAAATAGATTTTTTTTCTCCCTAAACACACTACTGACCAAAACTGCCTTAGTGGTCCCTTCAGCCTAAATGTTAGACTTCTTCCCAACTCTAGGACCCTAGTCTTCCTTATCTTAGAGAATTTACTTTAGAAAACTTATAATCATAAATTCCTTCCCTAATCCCTTGAGATATAGGTCTTTTAAAGTTTTAAAAATAGTTTTGTATATAATCTCATGAGTAGAGCTTTCGCAAAGAACTGGAAGCCTTCCCATTGAAATATAATCATCAAAGAAAATAGTAATCCTCTCTAACCCAGTTTCTGTGGGAGAGTAGGAGCTACCTTCTGGGGGCACCTCACTCCAAATTGTGAAACTACCTCTTGTCATGTAGGTTCTAGAAAGTTTTCCCCCTTTGGGATAAAGCCAATGAACAACCACAAATGGCTGAAGATCTCCCCCTCACCCCAGCACTCTAAAACCTATGTCTTTTGTTTCAGTGAAATTGAGCTCAGACTGAATTCTGACATCTCTCCCTTATAGCAATAGCTTTGAAAAAAGTGTTTCTTGCTGGTTTAACTTTGTCTAGTGCAATTTTGCTTTGACACTCCAAAATAAATAATTACTATATAAGTAATCCCAGACTTGTGAAAGGCAATAATATTAAGTTCATAAATCCAGTTTCTGAATCCAACAACCCAGCAGATAGCATTTTATATCTTTTTTTTATTAACAGCAATATTACAATATCTATAGCATTTTGTTTTTCAGGTACTAACTTCCTTGAATACACATATTCAAATCTATATATTTTCAAATCTATTATGGATATATATATATATTAATTTACCATTCCCTGATAAGTGTCAACATGCTTCTCTTCCCATTTAATTTTTAGCTTATATAAAGGAAACATTTTTGTCAATCATCTTACTTTATATTTTAGGGGGATCTTTATAAAATGTCCTTTAATTTTATTTCATCTTGTCCCTGAAGGGTCTGTGATCAAAGGAGCGAGACTGATACAAAGCGAAGGTCAAGCAAAGCTTTATTTCATGCCAAGCATCGAGAATCAAACTGAATGTTCGGGACTGCCGCTTACAGAGAGGGCGTCCCCTCCTTGCCTTACAGACTAACTTTTAAAGGG
The DNA here is from genome assembly GCF_963455335.1 of Martes martes. Taxonomy (NCBI): domain Eukaryota; kingdom Metazoa; phylum Chordata; class Mammalia; order Carnivora; family Mustelidae; genus Martes; species Martes martes. The sequence goes on from NC_137889.1 coordinate 115,102,549, forward strand.
CAAAGGCCATGTGGTTGAGCCTGGCCACACACAGGTGACCAATGAGATTGTAACACACAGAGAAAGCTGCACAGTCATGCTAGGTCACACACAGATGGCCAATTGAATTACAATTCACCCTATAGTAGATATTTGAACTAGCCTAACACCTTGGTCAGAATTGGCACCCAAAAGGCAGGGCCCACACTCCTTGGTAGCTAGGGAGACAGTATAAACACTTCACTGATTGGATGTCTCCATCTGGCCTGACCCACCCTTGTATCTGGGCTCTGTTACCTAGGACTGGTTTCCCGGACTTGCTTTTAAGTAAGTCCCCTGGGAATGGTGGGGAAAGGTCAGTTTAAGTTTTACTGCATAAACAACTAAATGGCTGTTCAACCAAAATGGAGCCGCTCTGGCTAAATAGGCCCTTACAGTCACCATGAACAGGGTACACATCACAACACATTTCTTGCTATTTACTCCCCCAAGATAACAAATTTTATTCCTTTCAATCTTTCTATATTTGGAGTGGCAAGTTAAATGTTGAAACGTCCATCCATATTCCATGATTTATTTTTGATAGTCTTTGATGTTTTGAACAAAATACCCTATAAAATGATCCCATGACCTATGTAACTTTTTGCTGAGATTAGTAGGTTACCCAATACTAAAAACTAGAACCCATGAAGAGAGATCCAGAAATGTGGCTGAAATGAGCAAACACACTAAAAATATATATTCTACTTTATAGGTGGCTTGCCTCAAATTCAATCCCCTGGAATCATTAAAAATAAAATACAAAAAGGAGGGGTTTTGTTATCTCTGCTTTGATTTCCATTCCAAATTGTTGCATTTGGAATTTTTTGTTTGTTTGTTTTTAGTCAGATACATAATTAAAAATAAGCTTTCTGACAACACTGATATATAATGAAAGATAAAGAAAGAGGGGGGGAGGGAAAAAGGAAATGAAGAGGGTGGGAAAGAGAAGGAAAAGAGGGGAGAAAAGGGAAGAAAACTTAGCTTGTCACCTATTTAGTTAGGTATTATTTAATTAGGCCTGCCTTCCACCAAAAAGAAAATCTTTCTGGATACTTATGCTATAAATTTCTTATTCCAGGGCTGTGGTATTGTTAATGGACAGTGAAGATAGAATAAATATGAACTTAAACAGTTGGTTTACTTGTGATGAATTTCTATGTAGTGGGCAGGTTCTTTATTTTTCTTATGATTGTCATTTATTGTCACACAAGCTTCAAATTCACTTTTTCATATTACATATTAAAATTAAACAATGTGTCTTTGTAAGAATGAGTTAGCATAAGTACAGCCACCTTAGCTTGGGCAGCCATCTCAGGCCCAAGGGCTGAACTTCCCCCTCCCTGCTTTAGTTCCAGGGACCCCCTCCCTGCTTTAGTTCCAAGAAAGTATCCCACCCTGCAACACCCAGGCTGCAGTTAATCAGCTTAAACCACCAGGATGGCTAGGCAGTTGCGGCACAGGGACCAGATGTTGAAGAGAGCTTATCTTGCTAAACCACCAGGGGGGGGCGCAAGCCAAAAGTATATATGGTCCCTGAAGTGATGGAAAATTACTGTGAGTTGGATGTTTAAAAAAAAAAAATGCTATATAAACCCTTGGCTTTGAGTGCTCAGGGTCCTTGTTGAAACCCGCTGTGCCAGGCAGATACTTGTACCCCAGCTAGCTGGAAATAAACCTTGCTGTGTGACTTGCGTTATCGAGAGTATTCTCTGTCTGATTGAGGGGTGGTCGACTCTGTACCCTAACATTTGGAGGTCCCACCAAGATCTTAAGACCCTCCTCAGAGAGACAGACAACCCCCAGTACTGAGGTTTAACTAAAGAAAACGCGGAAGGAGGATTGGCCACCTCCGAGAGGGGAGGACTGAAACAGGTCCTCGACCAGAGAGGCTGAAACAAGCCTCTGAAGAGGGGAGGACTGAAACAGGTTCTCGACCCGAGAGACTGATACAGGTCTCTGCCCGGTCCCAACTGAGAATTCTCATGGGAAAGAAGGAGCCGGTTGTGACCCTGGAGGCTCCATTTCTGGAAGTCGAGGGAGACGTCCTCGATGAACCAGAACGACGTCCACAGTGGACGCCATTTGGATGGCCAGGTAAGGATCCTGAATGCTGTGTGAGTGAGACAGCGCCTGTGGATGTGGTGTGGCTGACCGGCTGGTGGGTGTTAGAAAACTTGGTTCGGATTTGTGTGTTTGTTGGCTTGGGATAGAGTCCCCTGACATTTCAGGGGGAGTGAGAGTCCCCCTAGGTGGTCATCAGGGGGTTCGTGGTCCCCCAAGGCAGCCAGGGGGTTCGAGTCCCCCAGGCGGTCAGGCATCTTGTTTTTATTGTCAGTTGTGCTATTTGTTAAATGCATGGGAATTTTGTCTGTTGCGCTGTTTGTTAAGTGTATGGGGCTTTGTCTTAGTGTGGACTGAGGCTGTGTGAGTGTGTTCTTGTTAATTGTCATTGGTTGTCTTTGTCTTGCCTTTTTTTGCCTGTTGTGTTGCTTGTCCCTAGGGGACCGAGAAAATCCCCACTGACAAGTGTCTCTAGGGGGCCGAGAATGGTAATAAGACCCAGAAACTTGATGCCCTCTCTGTGTTCCCGTTCTTATATAAAGCTGTCTCTCTTGGGCACGGGACGGCCACCTAAGTCACCAGGACGGCTGCCAATCTTAAGACTCCTGTGTGGTTTCCTCCTGACTGATCTAATGTGATTCCCTCCACATCCCTGGTCTAACCACTTCTGGCCACGGGACCTCCATTGGGAGCTGGCTGAAACCAGTACCCAATTGAACTAAAATGCAACTGGGGACCATTTCCTAGGGAAGTTAGCTGTAAGGACCACATGTGTTGGAATGTCACATGGACCATGATGGATTTCAGTCTTTACTGTTTCTTGTCAGTGTCTTCTACCAACTACTTAAAGCTATACCTCATTGCTCATACCTAGGCCTTCACTGCTCTACACCAGGACCCTGATTTAAGGGCCTTTTGCAGAATAAGCCTTCTAGTAAACCCAGGTTGCTGGGTCATCCCTAGCAAAGGGAACTCTGACTTTATCTTTCTATATTCCTCCTAATAGATGTGGGGACTTCTCCCTCATTCATTCCCTGTATTAATGGCTAACCAACTGGGGTTGATCTAACTCAAGACAGAGACTTTAAGGAATATTTCCAAGCAGCTGCCGAAACTCCCTTTGTTTTGGGGAAGTTCCTTGCCTTCTCTGGCCCAACATGGACTGCCTACCCCTCCCCCTTGCTGGTGGGAAAGCATGGTGTCTGCTCCTCTGTTAGGGCTGATGAGCTCTAAAACCAGAAACCCTTTCTCTGCCTTCTGGCAGCACTTTGTTTCTTCTGTCTCCCCCTTCTCATGTTTCTGCACCAACGTGCGTGCAGCCTGCATGACTAGCCTCTAGATCATCCACCATGGCTCCTTCTCTCTTCACTGTCAAGGAGCAAGAAGAGCACTCCCTGGACCTAACACCCCCCACTCCAGATCCTCCTACCTGTGTCTCAGGTAAACATTCAAAGTGGAGTGGGCCCAGGTGGAATGTAAATCAGTATTTGAACTAAGTTAAGTTTGTTGGTTTAATTAAGATATACATGTCTTTTAAGTTATCAGCAGTAAACAGGAAACTTCAAAGTTTACCGAAGGTCAAATAAGCTCATGTTGCTTGTTAAAATCTGTTAGCAAAGAGATGACTAAACTGATGGGTAATTGTCTGTCTCAGAGTTTTACTGGATGATTGTTAAAGTAGCTTTCAAAGTCTTTGCTAACTTGAAACTTTAAACCAAATGGGATAAAATGCTAGAGCGCTAGTTGCTAAAACTAGGTTTATGCTTTCGAAATCTGTTAGTAAACATGTTTTGTGCTTAACTGATTGATAAATTTGCCATCTAAAGAATTCTGTTGTAACAGTTCACAATTGGTTTATATTTAATCTTCAGTAGAGGTTAAGGTATTTCTAAGAGTGCAAAAATTCTGCTAAGTGTAATTAAGACTGATGGAAATAAGGGAAACAACTCTGTAAAAAAAGTAGAAGATATGTAAAAAGGAGAAAAAAATACCAGATGCCTGATCCCATTTGAATAAGAAAGAAAAACAGGCTTGGGGCCACTGTCTGAGCTAGATCCATTCCTAAAGAATAGAAGGGGAGACCCGATGGGAGGAAATGTCCAACCTGTTTGAATCTGAAGAGTGCCTGACTGTGTGAATGTATCTGTATGGCTCCACCGCTTCGGCTACGGAGTCTGAGTGGGCTGCACCCTGAGTCTCGCGGGGTGTCATATGGCATAACGGTCATCTACTCCACAGAGTAGCCTGGTCCGGGATTTATACGGACAGACCTTAGCTAAGACACTCCTAAGTTCCCTCGAGGGACACGAGCAGGACAGCATCGAAAGATCCCCCTCCCTTTGTCTGCGACATCATTCATGATGGGAGGGAAACCCAGAAAACTCATATCTTAAGATTGCACACTTAGAAATAAAAAAGGAAAGACACTGGTATAGAAAAGCTGGTTTTTCTCTCTGTTTAAAAGGGCAAAGTTTTCTTCGGTTAATTGAAATGTAAATGGTTTTCTCTTTGCCTGTCCAGAGTTGTAAATGAGATCTCTTCAGCTCCTAAGGCTCCCTTGATATGCTAAGTTACTCAGGGAGTACTGCTAATGATAGGCCTTGGGTTAGATTTGGGTAAATGCTATAGCTACTCTAGAGGTTCTATACATTTACTAGAGTTTAATGTTTTGATAAGGGTCATCACTTGATATTTAACCATATCTATTCAGAGTTTTTGTCATTTGTAATTGTTTTAATTCTCTTGTAAGATGAATTCCACCTTAAAGGAAATTCATATGGGAAGAATTTCAGGACAAATACAGGTCTTTGACATGTTAAAATCCTGAGAACTGAAATGGGTAAAAATTTACAGAAGTAAGGGCTACATTCGGACTAAACCAGAATTAGTAACATGGGACTAGATGAACTGAAAGGCTGCAATGTTATGTCTCTTAATGTTTTAAACATGACTGGTTCTGTAATGTTTACTCTTCTAGACTAGGGAAACTTTTTCTTAAGTTATCTGTAACTTACAGAGATGTAAAAGTACTCATTTGTAAACGAATCAAGGTATTCAACTTTTCTCTCTATCTGAACCCTCTGAAACCAAAAGGTCTTAGTAAATATTCTTTCTTCCATGGCAATCAGTCATTTGCATAAGTTCAATAGGAATCTGTTCTCCTTGTAACAGGACACCATTGGAAACTGGTTATTTTACCAAGGCTTTGACTGGAATGTCATATTTGAAAATACTCAGATATGACCAGACAGCTTAAAGGAACTGAGGTTGGCTTTATAAAACCTGGAGCCGTAAAGCCCCTTGGAACTGTTGGCCTGATACCTTGCTTACAGAGTTCCCAGCAGCCTCACCAGGTGAGTAAAGAATGTCACTCCTTGGTAGGTGCAGAGGCTCAGGAAGAGGAATTTGCCCAAATCTGACAGGTATTGCAGGCATGTCTGATGGCAACTACGTGGCTTGGCTTCTGGCCTGGAGAGGCTACTAAAAGTTCAACCTAGAGATTCCTTATAAGAAGTTCCAGCAAAGCAGATTCTAAAAGATCTATATGATCACACTCACTGTTCTTGCTGAGCTTGTGTAAATAATTAGGCCAAGTTTGTTAAAACTGGACTGGTTTTTCAAATGAATGGGTCCTGACTTGGCTATCTCTGGAAATGAGGGTTATTTTAGAGAGAAAAAATATGTTTTAATAAAACGCCTTTATGGATGTTAAATTCTAGATTTGATTGTCTTTAAATGTTTGTTTGCCTAAGCTAGACAACTTGAGGTAAACTTCAGAGAAGTTGCACGATGGCTCATTTAGACAATCTTGCTTTTGCCAGTCAGTCAGCCCCAGATATAAGGAGGAAACCTCAGAAAATTAAAAGATTTAAAGGGAAAAATCTGACTGAGTTAGTAAAAATAGCAAAAAATGTTTAACAATGGGGAAAATATGAACACAGATATATGTTAGTTTTTGCGGATACCTTTTCAAGCTGGGTAGAAGCTTTTTCCACCAAACATGAGATGGCAGGAGTAGTAGCCAAAAACTACTAAAAAAATAATAATAAAGTAATAATAATAATAATAATAATAATTCCTAGGTTTGGGTCACCTCTCATGATCGGGTCAGACAATGGCCCTGCATTTGTGAGTTCAGTCTCACAGACATTGGCCAAGGCCATGGGCACTAATTAAAAACTACACTGTGCCTACTGGCCCCAGAACTCCAGATAAATAATAAGAATAAACCAGACTCTTAAAGAAACCTTGACAAAGTTAATTCTGGAGACTGGCGATAAAAGGATAAATCTCCTTCCCTTCGCCCTCCTTAGGACACAGTATTAAATTAAATAATGCATGTGAGACTCCCCTTACCTCTTGACAAGTTTTCTCTCACTTGCCAGTAATCCTCTGTCATCAGAATATTGTTACAGATGATCCTTACCATGCACAGAGACTTCTTCACTGTCTGCGCTGGATGCAGCTGCCTCTGTCTTTTGTAACTCTGCTACATTCCTCAACTGATCAATGTTGACCCGAGTAGGTAGGGACAACTCTACGCCCCTATTCAACAGGAAGAAGTTACAGAAGATGAGACCTTCCACCTTAAACAACCTTAAAAATTTAAGGATCAAAATTGTTCAGGGGGAAATGTGGAGGCCGAGAAAATTAAGGCCATCCCACCTCAAGTTTAGCTGATGTGGGAAACAGAGACAGAAGAAAATCATTAAAATTCCTTACCTACTGACAAGCCCTTGAAACAGACAGAGTGGCTCTCCCCCGGGGACTTAACTGCCCTCACCTTGAGGTTTTGCTAAGGACAATCCTAGCCTGATTTTGACCTCAGGGAACTTTTTGGACTCATGCGGGGGAGGGAACACAATTATAACATCATACAAAAGCGGGCTCTTATTGACACCGCTCAAGGACGAGCACAAGGATTCTGGGCCTGCCCTGGCAGTTTAAGAAATAACTGGAAGACCTGTGGTGGCTTAGAGAGTGTTTACTGTAAGAGCTAGAGTTGTGTGACCTCTAATGATGGGCCCCAGAAGTGGGCTGTCAGGAATCGGGATTTAGTTAATTTCACTTTCAGAGACCCCAACAACAGGGTACCCCAAGTGCGTGTACAATTTAACCAGGAGCGGGCAGAAAGGGAAAAGTCCTGGGTGTCCAGAGTGACTTGGGGTTTTCAGCTTGATATGGGCTGACTCTCCTGGGCCGGCCCTTACCCAAGTGGACTGTTAACCATTAAACTGGTTATCCATGAGACAAAGAAAAAACACGGCTCCTGTGGGTCCAAATCAGGTATTTGCTCCTCCTGCCCCTACCAAGAACACAGGTAGCAGGGACACTTTGAAAGGGACCATGAAACCTCAGAAAGTAATGGATGGTGGGTGTGTTCTAAGACTGGCCTCATCCCATGCCTCTCGACATTGATCCTTAATGCCACTAGGGAGTTCTATGTCCTAATCCATGGCTAAGGTGAGAGAAGGATTAGCCAAGAGGAAGAAGGAGAGGGAGGCACAGGAGAACTGGTTTGAGGCTTGGTTTAATAGGACCCCCTGGTTCACCACCCTAGTTTCTACCTTAGTTGGCCCATTTGTTTTGCTTGTGCTCATTCTAACTTTTGGCCCTTACATTCTGTATAAGCTTATTAATTTTGTAAAGGACCGTATTAATACCATCCAACTCCTCATCTTAAGACAGCAATATGAAAAGTTGCCCACTCCTGAGGGCCCCCACAACTTCCCTATAAATAAGCAAGATTCCTCATTATGAACAACTGAAAGGGGGGAATGTAAGAGTGGGTTAGCATAAGTACAGCCATCTTAGCTTGGGCAGCCATCTCAGGCCCAAGGGCTGAACTTCCCCCTCCCTGCTTTAGTTCCAGGGACCCCCCTCCTTGCTTTAGTTCCAGGGACCCCCCTCCCTGCTTTAGTTCCAGGGACCCCCTCCCTGCTTTAGTTCCAAGAAAGTATCCCACCCTGCAACACTCCAGCTGCAGCTTAAACCACCAGGATGGCTAGGCGGTTGCGGCACAGGGACCAGATGTTGAAGAGAGCTTATCTTGCTAAACCATCAGGGGGGGCACAAGCCAAAAGTATATATGGTCCCTGAAGTGATGGAAAATTACTGAGAGTTGGATGTTTAAAAAAAAAAAATGCTATATAAACCCTTGGCTTTGAGTGCTCAGGGTCCTTGTTGAAACCCTCTGTGCTGGGCAGATACTTGGACCCCAGCTAGCTGGAAATAAACCTTGCTGTGTGACTTGCATTATTGAGAGTGTTCTCTGTCTGATTGAGAGGTGGTTGACTCCATACCCTAACATCTTCTAGTGGCTGATTTTGCCTATTTACCACAACACTATCTTTTGTCACTAATGCTCATTTTTGCATGATGAATTAATCTAGATCTCATGATTTAAACACTGAAAGTAGCAACAGGACAGAAAGTGTTTTGAAGAACACATAATTAGTGAAGAGATTTCAAGACTATTGTCTCCTACATTCTTAAGAGTCATGTTACTAACATCCACTCACATCAGAGGGGAAAATAAAAACCATTAAGCTTTCACATCATATCATGAAGTGAGCACTGCTTTTGTCCACTTACATTAGGCTTTTATTTATTTATTTATTTATTTATTTTTTTAACTTGGAACAAAATATTTTCTTGTTTAATGTGAAGTTTGTTTTTTTTTTTTAAACTGATGAACAACTATGTTTCAGGTTGTAACAATGGTAAATATAAAATTATTTTACTGATAAATTTTTTTAACTGTCACAAACTTACTTTGGAATTCAAGTAGTTTTATTTTCAGTTATGAAAGAAAATTTTCTATCAACAACCATACATTTGTAACAATCTCAATATCTGTAAAATTCATTTAAGGCAACCAACAAACTGCTCTTCAAAGGGAAGTTCATAGCACACTTTTCTAACTGAATTGAAATAATATGTCATAAATATTGATATTTTAAGAAGTGTCACATTATACTAGTGATATATCTTGAACCAGCCAGCACATGCCCATTATTGGACTCAGCTGGAGTCTCAAAGGATACAAGCCTAGAACTGTTTATAATAGTATTTCAAGAGTTGGAACAACAAACTAAAAAACAAAATTTGATCAACAAAAAAACGTTGATTTTTCATTGCACACTAGGTTATAAAATAAAGCTTCTAAAAAATTGTTGATTATTTCTTAATAACCTCTGCAATCTGGAATCCCTATATCTAAATTGAGAGAGAGACTTGGATTTCCCCAGGCAAGTAATACATTGATCTCTGCATCAGGTCCTAAACAAATGGATGAGGGCTATCATATAATATGCCAAAATCAATGCCATTTGGTTCTGTCACTTTCCAGAAAAGAAGCATATACTTCTTTTACAACTGATGGTGCTAATTAAGATTATTTTTAATTATAAATAGAATGCAAGATTTATTAAATACTCAGCATATAACACCTCAATAAGATGATCGAATGCACTAAACCAAACCAAACAACAACAAACACTGATCTGCTAGCACCAATGTATTCACATTAGATTTTTGTTTATTCAGAAATGTAAAAGTTTAAAAATTATTCTCAGTTGCACAGAGAGTTCTATTCATAGACTATTGCAATAAAGACTATAAATTCTCTGGGCAATGACATCAGGATGTGTTCCAGACAACACATTATCTAACAGGCAGTGCATATGGCACTCGCCTGGGAGCAAAACTTCAGGAAAAAAGACAGAATACAGCCCAGGTGCTCTTCCACAGGGCACTCAATGAATCATCTGCAAACTCGATCACTATAGCCCTGCTGGAGGGGCAGTTTTACTCAGCTTGATCCCTAGAAGCATGGGATTCCTTTCTTCTTCTGTTTCTTTTATTAAAATATCTATTTATATAATTTAATCTATAACCTTATATCTTAATCTGCTAAATTTAACCACAATTTCCAGAGAATCTTATAAGACTTCTTTGTAGTAACCACACTAGGGAGAAAAATAATGGATGAATAAGATGCTTGAATCCTGGGTTATTTTTTATTGTTCCCATCTCCTAAAGTCCTGAAGCTTTATATGATTATATGATTATATATATTAGAGCTTTATATGATTTATACGATTATATATATTAGATCATATGTATTAGATCTATTCATGTATTTAATCTAAAAATCACATTTCCTAGATTTTAGTTTACATATTTGTTATCATATGAAATTCATATACTTTGGAAGCTTAGAACTGAAATTTGATAAAATAACTGTGCAAATTCAACCCAAAGAGTAGCATCTTATGATTTTTTGCCAATCAGCAATTTTTAAAAAAATGTTAATTCGTATAAACTATTCCACTATAGTTACCATGGATAACATAATTTGATTTATAATAAAAATAACTCAAATTTATTGAACACATATATAACAGGTACTTTCTAAATTCTTAGTTATAATGGATTATCTCATTCAATTCTGTCCAAATAATTTGAGGCTAATACTGTTATACCTGAACTATAGATAATGAAATTCAAACATTAGCAGTTATAGGATCTATCCAAATTCACCCAAATAATAAGTAGTGAAACTTGGATACAATATAATGCATAGTCTTTCTGATAAGTGAATTAAATAGGCAGGAATTCCATCTTCTATGTTTAAAATGTCCATCTCAAAATTATCCACATTTATTTGAATTTATAAATTAGATCATTACTATTATATTGAAAGAAACGCTATAAAGCATATAGTTCACAATAATGCTATTTGTTTCTACAATACTTTTCATACACGCCTAGTCAACATCTCCATTTATCTTCTTAAACATTTACAAGTGAATTCCATTTTAGCTTGAAACTACTTGATCTTAACTTTCAACTGAGATTTGTTTCAGAGACAGAATTTCAGCCTCTGCTTTGCAGCATCTACTTTTGAAATCACTGGATTTCTATGATGAGAGACAACACTTATGTAGCCAAGAAGAAAGTATCGATATACTTCTCTATTGCCAAAAATGCCCAATGCTGAGATTGATCCTAAAGCTGGATTTCAATATGCTCTGTAAACTATGCCTGTCATATTCCTTGTCTTAAGGCCACACTGTGGGCTTGCTGTACTATCCTGTTCCTTAAATTGACTAAAGAGTCACAGCTACCATTGACACTGTATGTGAGGGCCCCAAGGGCAAGAGAATGGCTGAATGATATGCCAGTTATCTGCATAAGGGGAAAAGTTGGAGAAGCAATAAATAATTTGGCAGAATATAAGATTGTCTATAAGGGTTGATGGACAGTTTTAAAAGCAAAGCAGAAGAAAATTATATTAGTGTTAAAAAGTTTTTCTTACACAATAAAATCCTCCATAGTTTAAAGAAATAAACTTTTTCAACTTAAGATTTTATATTTGAAAGTGTTATGCATGTGTATGCATGTGCATGCACACACACACACAATATCTGTTTGTCACAGAGAAAAAATATAGACCAGATTTCCAAATATAATGCAAACAAACAAACAAAAAGGTGTCTAAGAGAGATACTCTGATGGAAAAAGTCTAAGACTGCTAAGTTTCTGTTCAATAGAAAAAAAAAATTCTATCAAGTTACTTTTTAAGTTGTTCTATTACTGCTCCTTCAATTTGAGGATAATTAATAACTTTACTGTATTGTATCTTCTGCTCCAAGAACATGGTATTTTTTTTTAATTTATTTCAATCTTACTTGGTTTCTTTCATGTGTGTTTTATAGTTTTCTGCATGTAGACCTTATGCATATATGGGGGTTTTCTATTATAAATGGTATTAGAGTTTCAACTTTAAATTTCAAGTGTTCATTTCTAGTATATAAGAAAGCAAATGACCATTGTATAATAACCTTCTATTCTGTGATCTTTCTATAATCACTTATTAGTTCCTGGAGGTCTTTTTGGTTGCTGTTTTGATTCTTTGAAATATTATGCATAGAAACTCGTGCCACCTGATGGTAAAAGCAATTTTATTTCTTCCTTCCTAATCCGTATTGATTTTATTTCCCTTACTTATCACACATTTTTGTTGTTAGAAGGATTTTTTTTTTCACTTTTTTTCTTCATGGTGGATCAGGGCAAATTGGATTAAAATGATTTGTTTTAGAGTTAAACGCTGATCTTTTATAACTTGAGACAAATCTTCAATCAATTTTTAAATTTCCTGGAAAAATATTTCTTAACAGCTTTGTGTGATGGTAGCAGTGGTAGAAACAAAGTGAAATTAAAAGTAGGATTGATTATTCAAATGATTCACCTTTCATAAATTCTATCCTAACTTACTATCCCTGTATCATTTGCTATTATGAATACATAATAGTGTGCCAGATATTTTCTGTCTGCCTTTTCAGAGTCATTCTCTATCTTGCTTTACCTGGTTATTTACTTTGAAAACCAATGTGCTAGACTAAATAAAGTCACTTTTCTTCTGGCTTTAAGCTGGATTCAGACTATATGAATATTTAGATCAAATTAATCAGTGGTTTTAGTACATGACTACATGGTACTGGCACAAAAACATGGTACTGACACAAAAACATAGACCAATGGAACAGAATAAAGAGCCCAGATATGGACTCTCAACTAATCTTTGACAAAGCAGGAAAAAATATCCAATGGAAAAAAAGACAGTCCCTTCAATAAATGATGCTGGAAAAACTGGACAGCTATATACAGAATGAAACTTGACCATTATCTTACACCATACACGAAGATAAACTCAAAATGGATGAAAGACCTCAATGTGAGACAGGAATCCATCAAAATCCTAGAGGAGAACATAGGCAGTGATCTTTTCAACATCAGCCAGCAACTTCTTTCAAGACACGTCTCCAAAAACAAGGGAAACAAAAGTAAAAATGAACTTTTGGGACTTCATTGAGATAAAAAACAAAACAAAACAAAACAAAACAACCTTCTGCATAGCAAAGGAAACAGTCAACAAAACAAAGAGGCAACCCACAAAATGGGAGAAGATATTTGCAAATGATACTACAGACAAAGGGCTGATATCTAAGATCTATAAAGAACTTCTCAAACTCACCCAAAAAGCAAATAATAAAGACAAAAGATGGGCCAAAGACATGAGCAGACACTTCTCCAAAGATGACATACAAAATTGGCTAACAGACACATCAAAAATGTTCATCATCATCAGGGAAATTCAAATCAAAACCACATTGAGATATCACCTTACACCAGTTTTAATGGCAAAAATTGACAAAGTAAGAAACAACAACTGTTGGAGAAGTTGTGGAGAGAAGGGAACCCTCTTACACTGTTGGTGGGAATGCAAGTTGGTGCAGCCACTTTCAAAAACAGTATGGCAGTTCCTCAAAAAATTAAAAATAGATATACCATATGACCCAGCAATTGCACTACTGGGAATTTACCCCAAAGATGCAGATGTAGTGAGAAGAAGGGCCATATGCACCCCAATGTTGATAGCAACAATGGCCACAATAGCCAAATTAAGGAAAGAGCCAAGGTGCCCTTCAACAGAAGGGCAAAGATGGAAAAGAACAGATGGAAAAGAAGATGTGGTCCATATACACAACAGAATATTACTCAGCCATCAGAAAGGATGAATACCCAACTTTTGCATTAATGGGACTAGAGGAGATTATGCTAAGTTAAATAAATCAGAGAAAATCAATTATCATATGGTTTCACTTATTTGTGGAGCATAAGGAATAGCATGAAAGACATTAGGAGAAGGAAGGGAAAAATGAAGGGGGAGAAGTCAGAGTGGGTGATGAACCAAGAGAGACTATGGACTCCAGAATCAAACTGAGGATTTTAGAGGTGGGGGGGGGGCTTAGGGGATGGGTGAGACTGGTGATGGGTATTAAGAAGGATATATATTGCATGGAGCTGTGGGTGGTATACACAAACAATGAATCATGGAACACTACATCAAAAACTAATGACGTACTCTGTGATGACTAACATAACGTAATAAAAAAAAAAAAAAAGAAAAAAGAAAAAAAAAGAAAAAAAAACTGCCCAGGAAGATCTAGTGAATACGTTTAAAATTCTATCTACCAGATTGACTAAGCAGATTAAATCTCCATCCTGAGACAGGGAAAATAGTCCTAGAGGCTTTGGGAACTCGTCCAGTCATCTGTAAGGGGGGAAAAAAAAAATCGCCAAAGAAGCAAGATTAGAGAGGGAATTTAGCAAATAATAGTATGAAGTAATCGAAGATCATTTTAGGCCTTCTCAGAATTTGGTCTAACATAGGTTTTTAGCTTTCCATTGCAAAATTGTTTAATGGAATAATATGAAATTACATTGCTATTGACTGAATTGTGTCTCCCTATTTTTATCAGAAACCTTAATCACCATTGTGGGTGTATTTTAGATGAAGGGATTAAGGGTAAATGAGGTTAGAAGAGTGGTGCCTTGTTAGGATAGAATTAATATTAACATTGGAAATATCCCACAACAGATTCAGGTCAATTGTAGTATTTAGAGGTCATGCATTCACCTGAAGATAAGGACACCTTAATGTCCCCCCCCCCTTTTTTTTCCCTTAGAGAGAGAGGAGAGAGTGCATGAACAGGGACAAGTAAGGCGGACAGAGGAAGAGAGAGAGAGAAAATCCTTTATTTTTTAAGATTTTATTTAACAGAGAGAGAGAGAGAGACAGCGAGAGAGGGAATATAAGCAAGGGGAGTGGAAGAAGGAGAAACAGGCCTCCTGCAGAGCAGGGAGCCCAATGTAGAACTCTATCCAAAGACCCTGGGATCATGACCTGAGCTGAAGACAGATGCTTAATGACTGAGCCACCTGGGTGCCCCAAGGAGAGAGAATCCTAAGCAGACTCTATACCCAGTGCAGGTCTCTATGCGGGGCTCAATCTCATGACCCTGAGATTGTGAGCTGAGCCTAAATTCCGAGTGAGATGTTTAACTGACTGAGACACCCAGGTACTCTCCCCTTTTAAAATAATTATTTCTTACATATGTCTTTAACAAGGGCAAATCAAATGGTGCATTTTCAAAGCCTAAAAAGAATGACAATTTAGTTTTTGCTCAAGTTACTAAAACTATGTTTTACCATTAAAGCAGAAATTAAGCAGTTAAAATGTTAAGATATATAGTCTTATAATTGGCCATAGCACCAGAGTGCCTCACTTGTTTCTCAGTCGAGCCAAATCAATATTCAGTGGTGTTATTCCTTCAGTGAAGTGAAAAATCAAACTAGGAACTCATGATAGCACATACATCATTTGATACCATTATAGTGTGGCCAAGAGAAAATGAGTGAGGGCAAAAGAATGGGAGGAAGAGGAATTAATGATTCCATTTCATTACAAAAGGAAATTTCTCATTGGCCATAATTAGACTATACTCACATTTTTATTTTGTATGTATACATATATTATACCATACATTTTTTTAATGAAAGTCCTCACAAAATGCTAAGTAAAGAAATTGTATTCTTAGTGTTCACAATGCTAAATC
This sequence comes from Martes martes, assembly GCF_963455335.1. Taxonomy (NCBI): domain Eukaryota; kingdom Metazoa; phylum Chordata; class Mammalia; order Carnivora; family Mustelidae; genus Martes; species Martes martes. The sequence continues at coordinate 115,118,097 of NC_137889.1, forward strand.
CCAACATGTGAGATATTCATGATTGGACATTATATCGGTGACACCATATGATTCATAATAAACTTTCTAATTGTACTTCAGAAGGATAGATTTCTACACATACTGATTTATATTTATTAGTGATTTTCAATATCAATTCATTTGGAATATGAGTAGGTTATAGAATATCAGGCATAAATTTAAAAATGTTAGTGATAATATATTACACTAAGTATGCCAACTATCCACTGACCATATATATTAACAATATCTGATTTATTCTTGGTTTCCTGAGACACATGATTTTTTTTTTATTGTGACTCAACTTAATCTGTCATTTAACAATAGTAATATCACCTGAATATTTTTCTACTGGGTTGAATGAGATTGGAAAGGAAATTAAAATTGGAGAGCATACATTTATTTTGTTATGCAACCTGTGCTAGTTAATAAAGCCAAATATTTAAGAAGATATTCACTCAGATTATTCAAGCAGTGACAGTAGTTAATTTGAATAGAATTTTATTTTGATAATACCACTTCTAACATATATTTAAAACTTAATCCAACTAAGAGGCTTACCTATAAATTATCCACTTTGTGGTTTGGAGATACAAGGTAGAGAACAAAATAAATACTACATGATTTATTTTATATGTCTTATGTATGTCCATGGAGAAAGTTTTTTTTTTTTTTTCTCTGCTAGTATGAACTCTGGACCATGGTTTATCATTTGGAATCTTCAGAAGTTCATTAAGGAGGGAAAAAAAAAAAAAGTCTTGGAATTTTAAACGATAAAATGATTTAATATTGAGGATTAATTGTTGAAGGAAGAATTGGCTCTAGGTTTGATTTTTAAGAATGATTTCAAAAATGCCAGGACAGTGTCCTGCTGGGAGAGCTGCTGCTTCTGACTTTGCCATGGTGAGTGGACTATAGAAACTTACAGGCCAAGTACTTCTTGGTGCCTCCCCCTCCTGCTGGGATCTAGCCTCTGGGATGTTACTCAGTAAGATCCTAGATCATTGCAACATCTCCATAACTGTATCTGTTGGCAACAAACAACTAAGAAGGATAGTCTATCATCAAAATCCCATGTAAATGCATCTCACTGATAGGAAACAGTTTTCCAATAATAATTTCAATATAAGTATTTTTTAATTTTGTAGTTTCTTCAACACAAATTTCTCACACTGGGAGAAACGATGGGACATAAGAGCACTAATCCCACTATTTACCATAATTTAAAACTACTTTTTTTTTTTTTTAATTTCAAATTCATTACTGGTGTCCTTGTTTTTTCTGTTTTTTCTGTTTTTTTTTGTTGTTGTTGTTTTGTTTTGTTTGTTTTTATAAAAGAACAAACTGAAAATAAAAAAAAATAGGCTAGTGTCCTAATGAGTAATAAGGTGTTCCTTATGTATTTTATGCATAAAGTCAGATCAATAATTTTACTTAACTTAAAATTCAACTTTTGGCTTTATGCTTAGAAGATCACATCTAAACCTAATTTGCAAAATATTATACTTTATATATCATAACCAATTTAATTTAAGTGGTGGGCCTTATCTTTAGTAACTGAAAAACTATAAAGGCAAATTGCATGTACTTCACTTTTATTTTATTAAACTGTAATCATATCTAAACTGAGAAGATTTCCAGCAACTATTGAGTTTTGATAACTATAGAAAGTGGGAGGATTTTTAGGGACAAAAAAAGTAGAAAGTCCCAGAAGTGGTTTTATACCTACAGTCCCACAAGCCAGCTAGTATTATGAGGTTTCACCTAACTGTTCAGTTCACCTTGCTGGCAACAAAAAACTCAAGACTTCCCAATATACATATTCATGGCTTCTGTGGTTTTCAGGATATAGTGAAGTGATTTAGTATGTCACGAGGCAGACTATCATGAGACAAATCACAAACACTGGGGTCCAAATTGTCAGGTTTGCATCTTGGATTTAATTACTTACTAGCTGTTCTTCTTTGGGCAAATTGCTTATAATCCTCTGTGCCTCAGTTTCTTCATCTGTAAAATAAGGATAATAAACCTAGCACAGAATTGCTATGAATGTTACATTTTATAATCCATAGGAAGTTCTTAGAATAGTGGGTATTCAGTAAATCATTTTAGTTTATCATGTACATAGGAATGCTAAGGTGTTCTGTAGAGTAATAGTAATTCCATGAGACATATTTGTCTTTACCTCTGTTTAAGAATTATAAACAAATTCTGTGATAGACCTCACGTGGAAACAAAACAGGTGGTCATATGTTTATTCAGTTAGTATGCAACTGGATTCAGAAAAAATTAGAATTTACATCAACGTCTAATAAGTACACATTCATACCCATGTATATACATATACAATATAAAATAATTATAATAATCATTTAACACTAGTTTGGACTAAATATTTGTATACCCCGAAAATCATATATTGAAAGTCTAATCTCCAATGTGATGGCATTTGGAGGGGGAACCTTTGAAAGATAATTAGGATTAGAATAGGTCAAGAAGATAGAACCCCATGATGGGAATAATGTCTTGATAAAAGAGGACAAGACATGAGATATCTCTCTCTCTCTCTTTTTTTTCCTGTTTATATATATATATATTTTTTTTCTTTTTTATTAACATATAATGTATTATTAGTCCTAGGGGTACAGGTCTGTGAATCTCCAGGTTTACACATTTCATAGCACTCACCATAGCACATACCTACCCCAATGTCCATAACCCCACCACCCTATCCCTACCCCTCTACACCTGGCAACCCTCAGTTTGTTTCATGAGATTAAGAGTCTCTTACAGTTTGTCTCCCTCCTGATCCTATCTTGTTTCATTTATTCTTTTCCTACCACCTAAACCCCCCATGTTGCCTCTCTACATCCTCATATCAGGGAGATCATGTCATAATCGTTGTTCTCTGATTGACTTATTTTGCTCAACATAAAACACTTTAGTTTGATCTACGTCATGGTAAATGGCAAGATTGCACTTCTTTTGATGGCTGCATAGTATTCCATTGTGTATATATACCACCTCTTCTTTATCCATTCATCTGTTGATGGACAACTAGGTTCTTTCCATAGTTTGGCTACTGTGGACATTGCTGCTATAAACATTCAGGTGCACTGGCCTCTTCAGATCACTACAATTGTATCTTTAGGGTAAATATCCAGTAGTGCAATTGCTGGGTTGTAGAGTACCTCTATTTTCAACTTTTTTGAGGAACTTCCATGCTGTTCTCCAGAGTGGTTGCACCAGCTTGCACTCCCATCAACAGTGTAAGAGGGTTCCCCTTTCTCATCCTCACCAGCATCTGTCATTCCCTGATCTGTTAATTTTAGCCATTCTGACTGGTGTGAGGTGGTCTCATTGTGGTTTTGATTTGTATTTCCCTGATGCCGAGTGATGCGGAGCACTTTTTCATGTGTCCATTGGCCATCTGGATGTCTTCTTTGCAGAAATGTCTGTTCATGTCCTCTGCCCATTTCTTGATTGGATTACATGTTCTTTGGGTGTTGAGTTTGCTAAGTTCTTTATAGATTTTGGATACTAGCCGTTTATCTGATATGTCGTTTGCAAATATCTTCTCCCATTCTGTCAGTTGTCTTTTGGTTTTGATGACTGTTTCCTTGGCTGTGCAGAAGTTTTTGATCTTGATGAAGTCCCAATAGTTCATTTTTGTCCTTGCTTCCCTTGCCTTTGGTGATGTTCCCAGGAAGAAGTTGCTGAGGCTGAGGTCAAAGACGTTGCTGCCTGTATTCTCCTCAAGGATTTTGATGGATTCCTTTCTCATATTGAGGTCCTTCATCCATTTTGAGTCTATTTTCATGTGTGGTATAAGGAAATGGTCCAGTTTCATTCTTCTGCATGTGGCTGTTCAATCTTCCCAACACCATCTGTTGAACAGACTGTCATTTTTCCATTGGACATTCTTTTCTGCTTGGTCGAAGATTAGTTGACCATAGAGTTGAAGGTGTGTTTCTGGGCTCTCTATTCTGTTCCATTGATCTATGTGTCTGTTTTTGTGCCAGTACCATACTGTCTTGATGATGATAGCTTTGTAATAGAGCTTGAAGTCTGGAATTGTGATGCCACCAACTTTGGCTTTCTTTTTCAACATTTCTTTGGCTATTTGAGGTCTTTTCTGGTTCCATATAAATTTTAGGATTATTTGTTCCATTTCTTTTAAAAAAATGGATGGAATTTTGGTAGGGATTGCATTAAATGTGTAGATTACTTTAGGTAGCATAGACGTTTTCACAATATTTGTTCTTCCAATCCATGAGCATGGAACATTTTTCCATTCATGATTTTATATATTTGGGTCCTTTCTCTTTTCTTTTTGGAAAGTCTGGCCAGGGGTTTATCAATCTTATTAATTCTTTCAAAGAACCAGCTCCTAGTTTCATTGATTTGTTCTATTGTGTTTTTTTGGTTTCTATTTCATTGATTTCTGCTCTGATCTTTATGATTTCTCTTCTCCTGCTGGGTTTAGGCTTTCTTTGTTGTTCTTTCTCCAGCTCCGTTAGGTGTAGGGTTAGGTTGTGTATTTGAGACCTTTCTTGTTTCTTGAGAAAGGCTTATATCACTATATATTTTCCTCACAGGACTGCCTTTGCTGTGTCTCACAGATTTTGAACTGTTGTGTTTTCATTATCATTTGTAAATGATTTTTTTTTCAGTTCTTCATTAATTTCCTGGTTTACCTATTCATTCTTTAGAAGGATGTTGTTTAGTCTCCATGTATTTGTGTTCTTTCCAAATTTCCTCTTGTGATTGAGTTCTAGCTTCAGAGCATTATAGTTTGAAAATATGCAGGGAATGATCCCAATCTTTTGATACCAGTTGAGACCTAATCTATGACCCAAGATGTGATCTATACTGGAGAATGTTCCATGTGCACTAGAGAAGAATGTGTATTCTGTTACTTTGGGATGGAATGTTCTGAGTGTATCTATGATGTCCATCTGGTCCAGTGTGTCATTGAAGGCCTTCATTTCCTTCTTGATCTTTTGTTTGGATAATCTGTCCATTTCAGTGAGGGGAGTGTTAAAGTCCCCTACTATTATTGTATTATTGTCAATGTGTTTCTTTGATTTTGTTATGAATTGGTTTATATAGTTGGTTGCTCCCACGTTAGGGGCATATATATTTAAAATTGTTAGATCTTCTTGTTGGACAGATCCTTTGAGTATGATATAGTGTCCTTCCTCATCTCTTATTATAGTCTTTGGCTTAAAATCTAATTGATCTGAACTAAGGACTGCCACCCCAGCTTTCTTCTGATATCCATTAGCATGGTACATTGTTTTCCACCCCCTCACTTTAAATCTGGAGGTGTCTTTGGGTCTAAAATGAGTTTCTTGTAGGCAGCATATTGATGGGTTTGTTTCTTTATCCATTCTGATACCCTGTGTCTTTTGATTGGGGCGTTTAGCCCATTAACATTCAGGGTAACTATTGAGAGATATGAATTTAATGCCATTGTATTGCCTGTGAGGTGACTGTTACTGTATATTGTCTCTGTTCCTTTTGGTCTACTACTTTTAGGGTCTCTCTTTGCTTAGAGGACCCCTTTCAATATTTCCTGTAGAGCTGGTTTTGTGTTTGCAAATTCTTTCAGTTTTTGTTTGTCCTGGAAGCTTTTTATCTCTCCTTCTGTTTTCAATGATAGTCTAGCTGGATATAGTATTCTTGGCTACATGTTTTTCTCATTTAGTGCTCTGAATATCTCATGCCAGTTCTTTCTGGCCTGCCAGGTCTCTGTGGGTAAGTCTGCTGCCAATCTAATATTTTTACCATAGTATGTTACAGACTTCTTTTCCCGGGCTGCTTTCAGGATTTTCTCTTTGTCACTAAAACTTGTAAATTTTACTATCAGATGACAGGGTGTGGACCTATTCTTGTTGATTTTGAGGGGGGTTCTCTGCACCTCCTGGACTTTGATGCTTGTTCCCTTTGCTATATTAGGGAAATTGTCTACAAGAATTCTCTCCAATATACCTTCTGCTCCCCTCTCTCTTTCTTCTTCTGGAATCCCCAATTATTCTAATCTTGTTTTATCTTATGTCTTATGGTTTCACTTATCTCTCAAATTCTCCCCTCATGGTCCAGTAGTTGTTTGTCTCTCTTTTGCTCAGCTTCTTCATTCTTTGTCATTTGTTCTTCTATATCACTAATTCTTTCTTCTGCCTCATTTATCCTAGCAGTAAAAGCCTCCATTTTTTATTGCACCTCATTAATAGCTTTTTTGATTTCAACTTGGTTAGATTTTAGTTCTTTTATTTCTCCAGACAGTGTTTCTCTAATATCTTCCATGCCTTTTTTGAGCCCAGCTAACAGCTTGAGAATTGTCATTCTGAACTCTAGATCTGACATATTACCAATGCACATATTGATTAGGTCCCTAGCCTTCAGTACTCTTTCTTGTTTCTTGTTTTTTTTTTTTTTGTTTGTTTGTTTGTTTTGTTTTGTTTTGATTTTAATGGTGAGTTTTCCACCTTGTCATTTTATCCAGATAAGAATATATGAAGGAGAGAATAAAATACTAAAAGGGTGGCAAAGATCCCTGGAAAATGTGCTTTAACTAAATCAGAAGAGACCCCAAATTGTGGGGGGTCAGAAAGGGGGTAAAAAGAAGTTCAGAAAAAAAAAAAAAAGAAAGAAAGAAAAAGAAAAAGAAAAGATAAATGAAAAATATATGTAAAATAAAGTATATATATTAAACTGGTGAATATAACAGAGTCACCCACTTAATTTGGGGAGTATTCTGGACTCTTAGAAGATACTACCTCCCAAAATTTTAAAGAATGAAAAACATACATATACATACATATGTATGTATTTATATAGAAGAGTAACACAATGAAGGAATGGAATATGACTATAAAAATGAAAATTTTTCAAAAAATTTATAAAAAAGGAGCTGATAAGCTAAGTTTGTTGGGAGAATAAAGAAAAAGAATGTGGAGAGAATTTGCTCAAGCTGGAGACTAGAACAAAGCCCTGTGCTAGGTTTAGGGTATATTTTGATCTATTAGAAGAAGTTGTATCCCAAATTTTTTTAGAAGAAAACACCCTATGTGTATACAAAAAATAAAGTTAGATACAATGAAGGATAAAATATGACTATAATAATGAAGTTAAATATTTTTTTAATGAAGGGTATTGTGAAGATAAAGTAGTTAAAAATGTTAAAGGAGGAAAGAGTTAATAAAATTGGCATAAGAAAAAAATAAAATTAAAAAAATTAACTTTGGATGCCTGGGTGGCTCAGTTGGTTAAGCCGCTGCCTTAGGCTCAGGTCATGATCCCAGGGTCCTGGGATCGAGTCCCGCATCGGGTTCCTTGCTCGGCGGGGAGCCTGCTTCTCTCGCTGCCTCTGTCTGCCTCTCTGCCTGTTTGTGTGTACTCTCTCTCTGGCAAATAAATAAAAATCTTTAAAAAAATTAACTTTGCAAGACTAAAGAATCATGGAAAGAAAGCCATGAATCCCATGCTTTGCTTTCTCCTCCTCTGGAAATCTACTGTTCTCCTTGGTAAGTGAACTTGGTTTTGGCTGGATTTCTTGCTGATCTTCTGGGGGAAGGGCCTATCATAGTGATTCTCAAGTGTCTTTGCCCAAGGCCGAATTGCACCACCTTACTGGGGTCCAGGCTACCTACTCTGCTTAGGCTCGATTTTGGGGGAGCTTTTGTTCCCTGAATGCTTTCCGTAGAGTTCTGGAAGACAGGAATGAAAATGGTGGCCTCCCAATCCCTGGCCTGGAGGATCTGAGAGCTTGGGGTCCCACTCTTCAATGTGCCCTTGGAGAAAAGTGCTCAATCACTCCCATCTCCCTGGCCTCCAGCTGCGCTCCAAGCTCACCCACCTTGTGACCAAGCATCTCTGTCTCTGGCACACAGCCCTGCCTGGAGTCTCCAAAACCAGCAGATCCCTATGCTCTTCCAGAGGGATCTCCCTGAATCCTGTGGGGTCCCTGCTCAAAAAGCAGTGATCTGACTGTGCTACAGATCACAGTTTAAGGTAACCCTGAGTTGAGAGCTCACTCCTCGGCTCTGTCTCTGTAGCCAGCTTCCCTGCTTTAATACCTGCAAGCTCTGCAACACTCAGATACCCACGATCTTTCTGTGACCCTGTGGGACCTGAGACCATGATGTCCCCACTGGGCCTTCACCCTGCTAGCCTCTGGAGTGATGTCCCCCAGTGGAGCAGACTTTTAAAAGTTCTGATTTTGTACTCTGTTGCTCCTCCAGTTGCCAGGAGCAGGCCTCTCCCCCATAGTCTATCTTCCCATCACATTGGATTCACTTCTCCACATATCCTACTTTTCAGAAAGTGGTTGATATTCTGCATCTAGAATTGCTGCTCTTCTTCTCTTTGATCTCCTGTGGTTTGATAAACTATCTAGCTAATCTCCTGTTACCTGATGTCATCTCAGCCTGCTACTCCTCTGCCATCTTGACTCTCTCTCTCTCTCTTTTTAGAGGCTAAGTGAGGACATACCCAGGAAGAGGGCTATCACCAGAATACGGCCATGCTGGCACCCTGACTGGGAACTTCCAATCTCCAGTACTCTGGAAATAAATTTCTACTATTCAAACTTACCCAGTCTCTGGTAATTTATTATAAAAGACCAAGATGACTAAGACAAATATTAAGTTAATCTGAGTAATTATAATTATAGTCAAGAGAAATAGTTAAGTGATGAGTCCTAAATGTTTACAAAGATGATAAATTAATTTAAATATTTATTTACATGAAATACAATTAGTGTTAAAATTACCATATTTCTAAATTAAACAATTTTCCTTTTTCTTTAGGTTCACTAAAAATGGAAATTTACCAAAATGTAGTCATTTCATGAAAGTTATATATGGACAAAAGTTGAGCTCCATGTTCTTTGCTGTGAAAATCATAGTGAGAATACAGTGAGAAAGTTTTCATGCTATAAAAAAGTTATATATAGCCTTGTATCACTGCAGAACAAATAATGGCACCACCTTTTTTTTACACTGGTAGAAGAAGATTAAATTCTTTAAAAGCTTAAATTAATAAGAAATTTCCATGATATCATTTGTAAATATGTAATGACAGAGTCCTAAAACTCTAATGGGAATTAAAATTTATTTCCAAAGTCAGAATTTTGTCCACCCTTCCATTTCAAAAGTCTAGATATCATATTTCATAATGCAGGATTAAAGTCTTAAGAAATACAAAAGAATAATAGTCCTTATTAGCTATATTTTATTTTTCAATTTTATAACTGAGTCAACTTCCTCTTTAATATCTAGCACTGTAGAATGTTGTGGTTGTTATCTTAAATTTACGTACATGTGTGTTTTCTAATATTTCTTAATACCTCAGTCTGATATATTTCTGTTAAGGTTTAGATGCATTTTTGGTCTAACTACATATTAGAAAAAATGAGCTTTCAATTTGACTACTTAGCTGACTTCAATTCTAAGACAGGGATGAGATATCTAATGAACTTTGTGTATGAAAATAACATTAGATGGTTTACTTGGAATTCCATAGACACAGCACTGACAAGTCCACTGAAGAGTCTTTGGGACCTTACTAATTTTAGAGAGGTTCTATTGATTACACAGAGACAGGGCACGTATTAATCATTTTCACACTATTATATTGCCTGAGGTACTGAAATCCATTAAACAAGGATTATGAACTTTGTTTTAAACAGCATCCTAGATTGTTTCTTGATGTATAGTAAACAGAAGCTCTATAAGATCAATCACGATTACTAAGGTATAATAAAATCATCTTCTTTCATTTTAATTGCTCATATGCCTGACTTTCTGAAGTACAGCTGTTCACAAAGCTAAATGGCTTTTTTCCAGATAGGAGTTGTATTTTAGTATTAGTCCTTGCCCCCTTTTCCCCATTTTATTACTTATTGATTTTAATTTTAATGTCTCTTTCTGGAAAAAAAAAAGCTAATTTACTGAAACTTAGTAATGTTTATTCTATGTTTTCTGTAATTTCACAAGGGGATGAGAGTTTTCTGGAAAAATTATTTGAAGTGTCAAAATAATTTTGTGAGTATACATGTGCATGTGCATACACACACACACACACACACACACGTGCGTGTCTCACAAGGATGTCTCCTTGCAGAATTCTGATTGGTTTAAGTATGCTGTTGGTTAATATGCCCTTGGGGGAAAATAATATTTAGGCTTTACAAGAGAACATGTATTTTCTTCTTATAAATGATAACTGATTTTGTTCCATGAAAAACTGACTAATGTCTTTAATTTTAATGTAATATTTAATATGTCTAATATAATGAAACAATTTAATTAATATCCTCAGTTTTGGAAATGAATCAGAAGAACAAAGAAAAATTTTAGGGCAGTGAAAATACACTGTGTAATATCATAATGGTGAATGAATGCCATAGGTTCGTCCAAATCCATAAAATGTACAATACCAAGAGTGAAACTTCATGTAAACTGTAGACTTTAGATGATTATGATGTGTCAATGTTGATTCATCAATTATTACACATGTACCACTCTGGTTGGAGATGTAGATAATGGGGAGGCTATGCATGTGTGGGGGTAAATGGTGTATGAGAAATCTCTGTACCTTCTTAATTTTGCTATGAACCTAAAACAACTCTAAAAACAGAAAGACTTAATTTTTAAAAATGGAAAGAAAAAGGCAACTACTATAAAGCAATGAAAACTTTGAAGGTGGTCATAACATAAAGATTATGATTAGTTTGAGAAAAATGATTATAGGAGGATTAACTGAACCATAAGAACAAATCCAAGGAAAACAAAACAAATAGCATGAACCTGGAGAAGTAAACCTTGTTCATCTCAAGTGAGTCTTGGTTTCAGTTCAGGTCATGATATCAGGGTCCTGGGACAGAGCCCTATGTGAGGCTCCATGCTCCGTGGGGAGACTGAGGATTCCTCTCTCCTTCTACCCCTCCTCCCACTCATGCTCTCTCTCTGAAATTAATAAATAAATCTTTAAAAAAATGGACATTTAAAAATTGTTACAGGAAAAAGACTTGAGTGTGACTGGAGTAGAAAAAAAGTGGGCTAATGAATTTATTATTGCTTTGATTTCATAAAATTGGTGACACAAACTTTTTTTTTGTTTACTTGTAAGCTCAGAAAGAACTCACAATTTTTAATGATCAGGAAAATGCTGAACTGTTTAGACAGATAATCCAAATAAGCTTATTTACCAAATACTGGAAGTTGTTTAAACAGTATATTGAGATATATATGAAAAGGAATAGATTAAATCAGTTTGGAAAGGAAGAAAAAATGTTCAGTTTGATTATGAGGTAATCTTGACTACAAGATGCATTTAAATAAAAATATTCATGAGATATTGATCAGTGTTGAGATGGGAGAACATAGCTAAAGCAAAGATGTCAGTATGAGTGTGACTTTAAAAATCATCAGTACATTTTGAAGTCTCTGAACTTGCTGAATTCCAAAGAAAAAATAAATACATAAATAAATAAATAAATGACCAAGCAGAGGACAAAATTGTGCAAAAGATAAGATATAGAAAGGCAACAGATTTCAATTCTATATTTAAAACTTTAAAATGATGGACTATTACTTCATTAATATCACAAACTATTCTACTGATTACAATACTTCAAAATCTATTTAATAGCAAGTTGAATACAGAATGGTTCTGTTTTATTTTTTTAAAAAAAAGGCTATTGAGGCTTTAAAGATAAATTTTAAAATATTATTTCCTGGGATGCCTGGGTGGCTCAGTTGGTTAAGCGGCTGCCTTCGGCTCAGGTCATGATCCCAGTGTCCTGGGATCAAGTCCCACATCCGGCTCCTTGCTCGGCGGGAAGCCTGCTTCTCTCTCTGCCTCTGCCTGCCACTCTGTCTGCCTGTGCTCTCTCTCTCTCTCTCTAACAAATAAATAAATAAAATCTTAAAAAAAATCCTTCTTAAAATATTATTTCCTATTTCCTTAGCTACCAAAAATCTGTAAACAAAATTTTTGAAAACAAGAGGACAAAACAAACATTATCTATCAGACGCGTGCAATTGTAGTACTCTTCTGCAGAAAGTTGGGCTTAAAAAATAAGAACATATTCAGAAATGAAGATACCTACTCTAGTTGTGAAAATTATTTGGATGTATTTATTCTGGAAAATTAAGAGAAAATTTGAGAAGAAAACCCATGAAAAGGGAAATAAAAATGCAGCTGACCCATGAACAATGTGGGGACTAGGGGTGCCAACACCTGCCCCCCCAAATAGTTGAAAATCCACATATAATTTTGAACTTCCCCAACACTAACTACTAATAGACCAGAAGCCTTACTGATAACATAGTCAGTAACACATATTGTGTATATTATATACATTTTATATACTGTACGCTTACAATAAAATAAGCTAGAAGAAAGAAAATGTTAACAAAATTTTGAGGAAGAGAGAATACATTTGCAGTGCTGTTACTGTAAAAATGCATGTATAAGTGGATCCATACAGTTCACACTCATGTAGTTCAAGTGTCACCTGTATAAAGAATTAGAAATGTAAAAGCAAAAGATAAAAAAACAAAGATGAAGCAGAGTTAATTATAAATAAATGTATTTTATGGGATAATAAAATGTGGCAAAAAAAAACAAAATAAAAGATAATATGAAAACATATATTAAACTTCATTGTATGAATCTACATCCTGATACCATACTTAAAATTGAGAAACAGAGAGAAAATTAAAGGTAAATGTAGAAAAGAAGCAAACATCTCACCTTACATAAAGATTTGCAATGTTATATTTATTTTTTCTAATCAATCATTACAGACAATTCAAAATATTTTAATTTATTATACTTGTTAATAATTATTAATTTATTCCAAAAGAATAAAATATAAAAATGTATATAGCTAGTGTCCAAAAAATTATAAGTAAAAATAGAAACCAAGAAACTAGATAATAGACATAAGATTAATATGACTGCTGAAATGACAAAATCTCACATGGTGGACATATGCACATTCAGAGATTTGTATCCTAAAAAGGAAAACAGAACACATGGTCATATCAAATATTCATGGAATATTCATGGAAGCTCAGAATGTTAATCTCAAAACAATTAAAAAGTGATCCACAGAGAAATATAATTAAGAAATAAGTAATTAAAGTTAAAAAAGACAGATCTTTGAAAATTCAAAATTATTCTCTAAAATAGACCAAACTGTCATAATCCTTGATTTGTTAACATTTGTTTACAAGTGTATCATGTGTAATACAACCATGAATGGTAGGAAAAGAAAAAGTCCATCATTAAAACAGAGAGGAGGGGCACCTGGTGGCTCAGTGGGTTAAGCCTCTGCCTTCAGCTCGGGTCATGGTCTCAGGGTCCTGGGATCAAGCCCCACATTGGGCTCTCTGTTCAGCAGGGAGCCTGCTTCCTCTCTCTCTGCCTGCCTCTGCCTGTCTCTGCCTACTTGTGATTTCTGTCTGTCAAATAAAAAAAAAATAAAAAATAAAAATCTAAAACAAGGAGGAGAAAGTTTAACCCATAGCATAATTCTTACTTTCTTCTTCTTCCTACAGGTCTCAAAGTAAAGTAAAACAAATACTTATTATTATGGAAAAAATAAATATTTTAAAGTTTGATTAAATCCAAAGCATATGTGGAAATGAAAATGAATTTGGAAATAAATATCCAAATTAATTTCAGAATTTCTTAATAAGTATTCAAAATAAATATTTTAAAGTAGCAGATTGCTTTTTTCAAAAAAGTGAAAACTTAAGACAATCACTAGAAATTTTTGGTATTAGCATTTCTGAGCAAATTTTGGTATTAACAATTGCTAATATTATTTTTGATCTTCATTTAACAATCTCTATACTGTGATGTCTTCTGAATAATAGTTTGTTAGTTGGATGAACTACTGTTTTTCACCTGCTAGGCATATCATATTTTTCTCTTTCTTCTGAAGATAATTTCATTGAAGATATTTTGTGTCAATGTTAAAAATGTGGTCTACCGTACCCTCCCAAATTAAATTATATTCATTTTAAATCTTAAGCATTGATGAAAACTTCAAGGGCAAAACTAAGAGCTGAAGTTAAATGGCCTGGAGTTTTATTTTCTCTGCATCACTTACTAGCTATATAACTTTGGTTAGTTAATTTATCTCTTGAGACACTATTCTCTTACATGTAAAAAGGGTTAATAATATCTAACTCTTTTTAGGGCCAAAACCCATTTGGGTTTTAAAGGACCAGCAAAGTACAAATTGTTGGCTCTTTCTTCTCATTCATTTATGTATGCATTCATTTATTTTAAAAGTATTTCTGAAAACTAACTACTATTAAAACTATTTGATACAGTTTGAAAATATTAGTGAAAAAACAAAAATCTTTGTCCCTTATAAGTTTATATTCTATTGATTGCCAGAAAAAACTGTAAAAGCAGCTAAATATGTTAAGAAATTCAGAAAAAGCACAAAGAACACACATTTATACACTTTAAGTGTTTGATTTGATTATGCAGAATTATGACATTTCTTTAATAATTAAATTGGGAATTCAACCTAGTAGATTTTCACATAATGAGGTTTGAATGCAATTGTTTATTTTTAATAATTAAAATGAAACACTTTTCATTATAAGATTTTAATTTTTAAATTTAAATTAAATTATTAATTTAGATTATGAATCTGTATTACTTCTTACACTTTCTTCTCCTTCTTCTTCTGCTTCTTCTGCTTCTTCTTTTTTATTCTTAGCCTTACAACTCTCTGTGTACTAGGTAAATTATCAAAAATTTGAGTATTTCATTGGACAGCTATTGGTTAAAGATTAGATTTTTGACAGTAAATATTGACTGACAACTACTTTTTCCTAACCACTGGTATTTTTCATTATCAACAGCTGAAAGAAAAGGAGAGGGGGAAAAATTAAACATTTCTAAACCCCTTCTATTTGTCTCATGATATAATGCTTTGAAATGCCTATAGCAGCATTGTAGCTCAGCTCCCATATTAGCATTACTAAAAATAAAAAAAGAGTCTGGAGTCAAGATGGTGGAGAAGTAGCAGGCTGAGACTACACCAGGTAGCAGGAGATCAGCTAGATAACATACCAAACCATTGCAAACACTTACAAATCCAATAGGAGATTGAAGTGAAGAAGAACAGCAATTCTAGATACAGAAAATTGACCACTTTCTGAAAGGCAGGACCGGCAGAGAAGTGAATCCAAAGCGACGGGAAGATAGACAGTGGGAGGAGGCGCCAGCTCTTGCCAAGCAGCAGAGCAACGGAGCAACAGAGCACTAAATCAGGACTTTTAAAAGTCTGCTCCACTGAGGGACATTGCTCCAGAGGCTAAACTGCGGTGAAGCCCACATGGGGTCAGCGTGGCCCCAGGTCCCGCAGGGTCACAGAAGGATTGGGGGTGTCTGAGTGTCACAGAGCTCGCAGGTATTAGACAGGGGAAGCTGGCTACAGAGACGGAGCCAAGGAGTGAGCTCTCAGCTTGGGGTTACCTTGAACCGGTTGCAGGATGGGTGAGCTCAGATCATGGCCAGAGGCCAGGGAGATGGGAGTGATTGGGCTCTTTTCTCTGAGGGCGCACAGAGGAGTGGAGCCCCAAGCTCCGGCTCCTCCCAGCCGGAGACTGGGAGGCCACCATTTTCATTGCCATTCTCCAGAACTCTACAGAAAGCATTCAGGGGACAAAAGCTCCCGAAAACAAACCCAAGCAGATTACTTAGCCTGGCCCCTGGTAAGGGCGGTGCAATTCTACCGCAGGCAAGGACACTTGAGAATCACTACAACAGGCCCCTCCTCCAGAAGATCAACAAGAAATACAGCCAAGACCAAGTTCACCTACCAAGGACAGCAGCAGAATTATAGAGGAGGAGAAAGCAAAGCACGGAACTCATGGCTTTCTCCCCTTGATACTTTAGTCTTGCAGTTTAATTTTTTTTTAATTTCATTTTTTTCTCCACTAATTTTTTTTTAACTTTTACTCTTTTCTTTTTTATTGTTTTTTAACTAGTTTATTTAGTATATTTTTTTCTTTTTTACATTTTTTTCTTTATTTGTTTTCTTTTTTTAATTTTTTTTTTTTTCTGAACTTCTTTTTACTCCCTTTCTACCCCCCATGATTTGGGGTCTCTCCTGGTTTGGTTAAAGTACATTTTCCTGGGGTCTTTGCCATGCTTTTAGTATTTTATTTGCTCCTTCATATACTCTTATAGGGACAAAATGACAAGGAGGAAAAACTCACCACAAAAAGAACAAGAGGCAGTACTGAAGGCTAGGGACATAATCAATAGAGACATTGGTAATATGTCAGATCTAGAGTTCAGAATGATGATTCTCAAGGTTCTAGCCAGGCTCGAAAAAGGCATGGAAGGTATTAGAGAAACCCTCTCTGGAGAGATAAAAGCCCTTTCTGGAGAAATAAAAGAACTAAAATCTAACCAAGTTGAAATAAAAAAAGCTACTAATGAGGTGCAATAAAAAATGGAGGCTCTTACTGCTAGGATAAATGAGGAAGAAGAAAGAATTAGTGATATAGAAGACCAAATGACAGAGAATAAAGAAGCTGAGCAAAAGAGGGACAAACAGCTACTGGACCACGAGGGGAGAATTCGAGAGATAAGCGACACCATAAGATGAAACAACATTAGAATAATTGAGATTCCAGAAGAAGAAGAAAGAGAGGGGAGCAGAAGGTATATTGGAGAGAATTCTTGTAGACAATTTCCCTAATATGGCAAAGGGAACAAGCATCAAAATCCAGGAGGTGCAGAGAACCCCCCTCAAAATCAACAAGAATAGGTCCACACCCTGTCATCTGATAGTAAAATTTACAAGTTTTAGTGACAAAGAGAAAATCCTGAAAGCAGCCCGGGAAAAGAAGTCTGTAACATACTATGGTAAAAATATTAGATTGGCAGCAGACTTACCCACAGAGACCTGGCAGGCCAGAAAGAACTGGCATGAGATATTCAGAGCACTAAATGAGAAAAACATGTAGCCAAGAATACTATATCCAGCTAGACTATCATTGAAAATAGAAGGAGAGATAAAAAGCTTCCAGGACAAACAAAAACTGAAAGAATTTGCAAACACAAAACCAGCTCTACAGGAAATATTGAAAGGGGTCCTCTAAGCAAAGAGAGACCCTAAAAGTAGTAGACCAAAAGGAACAGAGACAATATACAGTAACAGTCACCTTACAGGCAATACAATGGCATTAAATTCATATCTCTCAATAGTTACCCTGAATGTTAATGGGCTAAATGCCCCAATCAAAAGACACAGGGTATCAGAATGGATAAAGAAACAAACCCATCAATATGTTGCCTACAAGAAACTCATTTTAGACCCAAAGACACCTCCAGATTTAAAGTGAGGGGGTGGAAAACAATGTACCATGCTAATGGACATCAGAAGAAAGCTGGGGTGGCAGTCCTTAGTTCAGATCAATTAGATTTTAAGCCAAAGACTATAACAAGAGATGAGAAAGGACACTATATCATACTCAAAGGGTCTGTCCAACAAGAAGATATAACAATTTTAAATATCTATGCCCCTAACGTGGGAGCAGCCAACTATATAAACCAATTCATAACAAAATCAAAGAAACACATCAACAATAATAGTAGGGGACTTTAACACTCCCCTCATTGAAATGGACAGATTCATCCAAGCAAAAGTTCAACAAGGAAATAAAGGCCTTAAATGACACACTGGACCAGATGGACATCAGAGATATATTCAGAACATTCCATCCCAAAGCAACAGAATATACATTCTTCTCTAGTGCACAGGGAACATTCTCCAGAATAGATCACATCCTGGGTCATAAATCAGGTCTCAATCAGTACCAAATGATTGAGATCATTTCCTGCATATTTTCAGACCACAATGCTCTGAAGCTAGAACTCAATCACACGAGGAAATTTAGAAAGAACGCAAATACATGGAGACTAAACAGCATCCTTCTAAAGAATGAATGGGCCAACCAGGAAATTAAAGAAGAATTGAAAAAGTTCATGGAAACAAATGATAATGAAAACACAACAGTTCAAAATCTGTGGGACACAGCAAAGGCAGTCCTGAGAGGAAAATATATAGCAATATAAGCCTTTCTCAGGAAACAAGAAAGGTCTCAAATACACAACCTAACCCTACACCTAAAGGAGCTGGAGAAAGAAAAACAAAGCCTAAACCCAGCAGGAGAAGAGAAATCATAAAGATCAGAGCAGAAATCAATGAAATAAAAACCAAAAAAACAATAGAACAAATCAACGAAACTAGGAGCTGGTTATTTGAAAGAATTAATAAGATTGATAAACCCCTGGCCAGAATTATCAAAAAGAAAAGAGAAAGGATGCAAATAAATAAAATCATGAATGAAAGAGGAGAGCTCACAACCAACACCAAAGAAATACAATTATAAGAACATACTATGAGCACTTCTACGCCAACAAATTTGACAATCTGGAAGAAATGGATGCATTCCTAGAGACATATAAACTACCACAACTGAACCAGGAAGAAATAGAAAGCCTGAACAGACCCATAACCAGTAAGGAGATTGAAACAGTCATCAAAAATCTCCAAACAAATAAAAGCCCAGGGCCAGACGGCTTCCCAGGGAAATTCTACCAAACATTTAAAGAAGAACTAATTCCTATTCTCCTGAAACTGTTCCAAAAAATAGAAATGGAAGGAAAATTTCCAAACTCATTTTATGAGACCAGCATCACCTTGATCCCATAACCAGACAAGGATCCCATCAAAAAAGAGAATTACAGACCAATATCCTTGATGAACACAGATCCGAAAATTCTCACCAAAATACTAGCCAATAGAATTCAACAGTACATTAAAAGGATTATTCACCACGACCAAGTGGGATTTATTCCAGGGCTGCAAGGTTGGTTCAACATCTGCAAATCCTTCAATGTGATATAGCACATTAATAAAAGAAAGAACAAGAACAATATGATACTCTCTATAGATGCTGAAAAAGCATTTGACAAAGTGCAGCATCCCTTCCTGATTAAAACTCTTCCAAGTGTAGGGATAGAGGGTACATTCCTCAATATTATCAAAGCCATCTATGAAAAACCCACTGCAAATATCATTCTCAATGGAGAAAAACTGAAAGCTTTTCCGCTAAGGTCAGGAAGATGGCAGGGATGTCCATTATCACCACTGCTATTCAACATAGTACTAGAAGTCCTAGCCTCAGCAATCAGACAACAAAAAGAAATTAAAGGCATCCAAATTGGCAAAGAAGAAGTCAAACTATCACTCTTCGATACTATATGTGGAAAACCCAAAAGACTCCACTCCAAAACTGCTAGAACTTGTACAGGAATTTAGTAAAGTGTCAGGATATAAAATCAATGCACAGAAATCAGTTGCATTTCTCTACACCAACAATAAGACAGAAGAAAGAGAAATTAAGGAGTCAGTCCCATTTATAATTGCACCCAAAACTATAGGACACCTAGGAATAAACCTAACCAAAGCGGCAAAGAATCTATAATCAGAAAACTATAAAGTACTCATGAAGAAATTGAGGAAGACACAAAGAAATGGAAAAATTTTCCATGCTCCTGGATTGGAAGAATAAATATTGTGAAAATGTCTATGCTACCTAAAGCAACCTACAAATTTAATGCAATCCCTATCAAAATACCATCCATTTTTTCAAAGAAATGGAAAAAAATTATCCTAAAATTTATATGGAACCAGAAAAGACCTCGAATATCCAAACGAATATTGAAAAAGAAAGCCAAAGTTGGTGGCATCACAATTCCGGACTTCAAACTCTATTACAAAGCTGTCATCATCAAGACATGGTACTGGCACAAAAACAGACACATAGATCAATGGAACAGAATAGAGAGCCCAGAAATAGATCCTCAACCCTATGGTCAACTAATCTTCAACAAAGCAGGAAAGAATGTCCAATGGAAAAAAGACAGTCTGTTCAATGGGAGAATGGGAGAAGATATTTGCAAACGACATATCAGATAAAGGGCTATTGTCCAAAATCTATAAGGATCTTAGCAAACTCAACACCCAAAGAACAAATAATCCAATCGAGAAATGGGCAGAGGACATGAACAGACATTTCTGCAAAGAAGACATCCAGATGGCCAACAGACACATGAAAAAGTGCTCCACATCACTCAGCATCAGGGAAATACAAATCAAAACCACAATGAGATACCACCTCACACCAGTCAGAATGGCTAAAATTAACAGGTCAGGGAATGACAGATGCTGGTGAGGATCCGGAGAAAGGGGAACCCTCCTACACTGTTGGTGGGAATGCAAGCTGGTGCAACCACTCTGGAGAACAGCATGGAGGTTCCTCAAAAAGTTGAAAATAGAAATACCCTCTGACCCATCAATTGCACTACTGGGTATTTACCTTAAAGATACAAACATAGTGATCTGAAGGGGCACGTGCACCCGAATGTTTATAGCAGCAATGTCCACAGTAGCCAAACTATGGAAAGAACCTAGATGTCCATCAGCAGATGAATGGATAAAGAAGAGGTGGTATATATACACAATGGAATACTATGCAGCCATCAAAAGAAGTGAAATCTTGCCATTTGTGATGACATGTATGGATCTAGAAGGTATCATGCTTAGTGAAATAATTCAATCGCAGAAAGACAACTATCACATGATCTCCCTGATATGAGGAAGTGGAGATGCAACATAGGGGGTTGGGGGGTAGGAGAAGAATAAATGAAAGAAGATGGGATCAGGAGGGAGACAAACCATAAGTGACTCTTAATCTCACAAAACAAACTGAGGGTTGCTGGGGGGAGGGTGGTCGGGAGAGGGGTGTGGGGTTATGGACATTGGGAAGGGTATGTGCTATGGCGATTGCTGTGATGTGTGTAAACCTGGCAATTCACAGACCTGTACCCCTGGGGATAAAAATACATTCTATATTTATAAAAAGAATAATAATAATAATAACAAGACAAATTTAGTAAATGGCAGTAAACAATAGGTCCCTGGTCTGCTATCATAGTTTATCAACTTTATTACACAAAGTTGAATATGGACAAGTGATTAGAAAAGCAGCATCTTTTTTGCATACATAAGCCAAACAAAAAAAGAAAGTGGATGCAAAAAGATAACTGATACATTTCTTTTTTTTTTTAATTTAATTTAATGTGTGTGTTCCAAAATTCATTGTTTATGCACCACACCCAGTGCTCCATGCAATACATGCCCTCCTTAATACTCATCACGATGTTCACCCAGCCCCCCACCCCCTTCCTCTCCAAAACCCTCAATTTGTTTCTCAGAGTTCACAGTCTCTCATGGTTTGTCTCCCCCTCCAATTTCCCCCAACTCACTTCTCCTCTCCATCTTCCAATGTCCTCCATGTTATTCCTTATGCTCCACAAGTAAGTGATACCATTTCTAAGAGTAACTGAAATTGATATGATTTTAAAACAGCCTTTACAGTCAGATATGGAGCACAAAGATGGTAGAGTTAAGCATTAGTACTGGTAAGCACTTTGACTGTGTGATCTTTAGATGACTGTAGACTGAGTGTGAAAAAGTGATTCAAATAAAACCATGAAACAGCAAGATATCACTAATTCAAAAGTGAATGTTTTCTGCTAAAAATGACTTATTTTCTAATATATGCCTCTTCACCCAACAGGGTATTGACCAATTAACTTTCACAAAACTTTTCATTGCTCTTTTGTTCAAATACTGAGGGACCCAAACTTTTAAATACTTCTAAACATCAGCCTCATCAATCTTCTTGACAGCTACTGTGCTGGATCAGAGACCCATAAAAAGTCACATTATGGATGAAAAAACAACTCAGTAGAAAACTGTTGAAAATGAAAACTTTCCATCATTCTTATATAGTCTACATACATGAATTTTCATGCTTCAACAGAAAAGAGAGAAATCAGCAAGTTCAATGACAAGTAAGAAGTGAAAATTTAACTTTGAAAACTGATTTGTGTATCCTTTCTCAAACATGTTTTGAGAATATTTAATTTATTTTTCAATGCTTATATAATACACATTTTAATTTCTTACTTGAGTTCTTCTAAAATGGTGACTGATAATTTATTCAAACACTTTTTTTTAAAGGTTGTATTTATTTATTTGAGAGAGAGCAGGAGAGATGTAGCAAGAGAGAGCAGAAATGGGGTTGGGGGGGAGGGAAAAGCAGACTCCCTGCTGAGCAGGGAGCATGACACGGGGCTGGATTCCAGGACTCCAGGATCATGACCTGAGATAAAAGCAGACACTTAGCCACCTGAGCCTCCCAGGTGCCCCTATTCAAGCCACTTTTAATTCTAATGAAACGTCTCACTGAAGTTTATAAGCTTCATAGCCATGTTTTTAAAAAGAAATTCTAATGGTGCCTGGATGGCTCAGTCAGTTAAGCTCAGTCAGTCAGCATTTTAGACCTGACCTGTGGCTCAGGTCATGATCTGGGTGTTCTGGGATTCTGGGATCTATTCCGACACAGGGCTCCCTGCTTGGCAGGAAGTCTGCTTCTTCCTCTCCTTCTGCCCTGTCTCCCCACTTATGTTATCTCATTCTCTCTCTCTCAAATAAATAGAATCTTTTAAAAAATTAAATTAAGTTAAATTAAAAAAAATTAACTCATACAAATTTGTAGGAAAACTGGAGATTTTTTTTTGTTAGTTTGTTTAGAAAAACACTTTTTTCTTAAATAAATACATGGAATTTGAGTGATTATAAATATGAAAACTTTGACTTTTCTTTTCCTTGTTCTTTTTTTAAAGATTTTATTTATTTATTTATTTGACAGAGAGATAGAGATCACAAGTAGGCAGAGAGACAGAGAGAGAGAGAGAGAGAGGAGGAAGCAGGCTCCCTGCTAAGCAGAGAGCCTGATGCGGGGCTCAATCCCAGGACCCTGGGATCCTGACCTGAGCTTAAGGCAGAGGCTTTAACCCACTGAGCCACCCAGGTGCCCGAAAACTTTGACTTTTCTAACTGAATTATGATCTAGGCCATCTATAAAATAACATTGCAAAATATCACCTTAATTAAAAATTAACTAATAACCTGAAACTATTTTCAATTCAGTTATGCAGAAGAGCATACATTTGGGGGCTCCTGGATGGCTGAGTGGTTTAAAGCCTCTGCCTTCAGCTCAGGTCATGATCCAGGGTCCTGGTCCAGCCGTGGATTGGGCTCTCTGCTCGGTGGGGAGCCTGCTTCCCCCTCTCTGTTTCTGCCTACTTCTGATCTCTGTCAAATAAATAAAATCTAAAAAAAAAAAAAAAGAACATACATTTGTCTGTGCCAGTAATAGAAGAATAAAAAGTATTATTTTTTCCAGAAGATGTTTAATTTTCTTTTAAATTTAAATAATTTGATTAATATTCCAAATGAAGGAAATTTTAATCCACCACTTTCTCAACTGTTATACTTAAATACTCTGTGACAAAACAATCTTTTTTTTTTAAGATTTTATGTATTATTTATTTGAGAGAGAGAGCATGAGCAGAGGGAGGGAGAGGGAGAAGAAGACTCCCCACTGAGCAGAGAGCCCCAACTCAGGGCTCCATCCAAGGACCCTGAGATCATGACCTGAGCTGAAGGCAAACACTTAACTGACTTAGTCACCCAGGTGCCTCTGTGACAAAACAATCTTTAAATTACTTATTTCATTTTATTATATTTCAAATTGTCTGAATTTTCCTATTTTAAGTAGCACCATTAGTTTTGAAAGTTTTCCTAGAAACAAATCTATCTAAACTGTCTGCAATCTTAAACTGTTATTTAGAAATTACTTTAAGATGATGAAATTTAGCAATTGCTCAAGATATTGAATTTGTATACATAATTTCCAATGAGACTTGATTATTTTAGACCAAGATCTAGCCTGAAGCAATGAAAGTTAATATGAACAAATGTTGGAAGGGGCAAAGGCAATCCCTTCTGTATGTTTCTGCTATATAACTTTGATTGGATTTTCAAAGTGTTGCTTTAAAAAGGCTGTGAAAGATTTTATAACAATATATTTTAACAATGAGAATTTTTATTGAACATTTTGATGGAGTGAGGCAAGAGGTTATTTTTTTAAAATGTTCTCAATACATACTACTTTTAATAATTATCAAATTAGAGAAAGTAAGACAAAAATTATTTAATAGTTGTAAGTGAAGAACAAAATTTATTTATTTATTTATTTATTTATTTATTTATTTATTTTTTAAAGATTTATTTGACAGAGATCACAAGTAGGCAGAGAGGCAGGCAGAGAGAGATGGGGAAGCAGGCTCCCTGCTGAGCAGAGATCCTGATGCGGGGCTTGATCCCAGGACCCTGAGATCATGACCTGAGCTGAAGGCAGAGGCTTAACCCACTGAGCCACCCACGTGCCCCACAAAATTTATTTTTTAGGGCTGATTTTAATTAAGGCTTCCTTGACAGTTTCCTAAAATGAAGCAATTGATACTTGTTTGTGGAAGAATCACTATCTTTTGAGTTTCCCTGTTCACAGTTACTGCTTGTGGGCTTTATCTATTAATAAGTCACTGTGGTTATTCTCATTATGTCTTCCTGATCTTTGACTCTACTGCAAATATCGATCTGAAAGTGAACTGCCCAAGGACAATGACACCATAAATTACTAAGTGTTCTTCAAACAATTAGAGGCTATTTTACTCTGGCACAAATGGATACTTGAATCTGTCAGACAGATTAAATATGATTGTATCACCCATAGAACAAATAGACTCCTCAGAAATGTCCTTCACATCTATTTCATTCTCACAATAAGCACACATAATGTATTTTATTTCTACATATTTTTTTTCTAAGAAATCTTCATTTGTTGGACTATGTGAGCAAGAATAATATCGAATCATAACACTACTTTTGGTGAGTGCTCAATGAGAACTCAGGTTCCTAGCCAAAAAATCTAAAATTCAGGAGTATATAAAAAGATCCAATTCATAAATAAGTTGAAAGGTACACTGCAGTTATAAAAGATAAGAAAATATTTATAAGTTGTACTTGAATATAATTTGTATATCTAATTTGTGATAAAAATGGACTGAAAGATGATAAAATTCTACCTAAACATAGCTTCCTAGTTTTGTACAAAATAACATCAATGTATATGTGATTCTCAAATTAAAAACACATACCTGAGAGATGCCTGGGTGGCTCAGTTGGTTAAGAAGGCTCAGTCAGTTGGCTGCCTTCATCTTAGATCATGATCCCATGGTCCTGGGGTGGAGCCCCACATTGGTCTCAGCTCAGCAGGGAGCCTGCTTCTCCCTCTCCCTCTCCCTCTGCCTGCCACTCTCCCTGCCTGTACTCTCTCTTTTTCTGGCAAATGAATAAATAAAATCTATAAATTAAAAAAAAAAAAAACTTAAGTAAAGATTATGTAATTGTAAAGCACTTTATATACCTCATTGCTTAAGTAGAGGTATATAACACATGTATCACATAAATTCATTTAATTGATTTTATAAATGCCAGTCTTTATAATCATGTCCTACTTATCTATGACATAATTAACATACTTGACAATACAAATACCAAAACGATCTCCTTCATGTATATGATTTAAGTTTTAAGTAGACATGAGATTTTCAAAATATCATTAATCTAGGGGTGTCTCCTTGAAGTTAACTAGCTCACATTTTAACAAAATATTAGAAATTGAATTATCACTACTCTTTTGGGGTGTAGGGATTTAAGAGTTGCTCATAATAGAGGACTTTTAAAAAATCTTATTAGACTTTTCATTTCAATTTCAGTAGGGTTAACATGCAATATTTTATTAGTTTCAGGTGTACAATATAGTGATTCAACAATTCTGTGCATTACTGAGTGCTCATCAATGACAAGTGTACTCTTTAATCCTGATAACTTATTTCACCCATTCCCCTGCCCACCTGTCCTCTGGTAATTATCACTTTATTCTCTATAGTTGAGAGTCTGTTCCTCAGTTTGTCTGTCTCTCACTGTTTCTCTCTCTCTCTCTCTTTTTTCTTTCTTTGTTCTTTTATTTTATATCTTAAATTCCACACATAAGAGAAATCATTTGATATTTATCTTTCTCTGGTTGATTTATTTCAGCTGGCATTATACCTTCTAACACTATCATCTCATTGCAATTAGCAAGACATCATTCTATTTTATGGCTGAATAATGTTCCTCTGTGTGTGTGTGTGTGTGTGTGTGTGTGTGCATCTTCCTTGTCCATTGATCTATTGATGGACACTTGGGCTGCTTCGTAATTAGACCACTTTAAATAATGCTGCAATAAACATAGTAATGCATATATCCTTTCAAATTCATATATCCTTTCAAATGCATATAATGGATATATATCATATATCCTTTCAAAAAATGTTTTCATATACTTTGGGTAAATACCCAGTAGTATGGTTACTGGATCTTAGTGTAGTTCTATTTTTCTTTTTTTTTTTTTTTTTTTTTTTTTTTTTTTGAGGAACCTCCATCCTCATTTCCACAGTGGCTGCACCAATTTGCATTCCCACCAATAGTACAAAAGAGTTCCTTTTTCTCATGTCCTTGCCAACACTTGTTTCTTGTATATTGATTTTAGCTGCATTGACAGGTGTGACGTGATATCTCATTTGTAGCTTTGATCCATATTTCCCTGATGATGAGTGATGTTGAGCATTTTTTCATGTGTCTGTTGGCCATCTGCATGTCTTTGGAGAAATGACTGTTCATGTCTTCTGACCATTTTTAATTGGATTATTTGTTTTTCTGACATTGAGTTGTATGAGTTCTTTATATATTTTGCATACTAAGACTTTTTGAATATATTATGTGCAAATATCTTCTCCTATTCAGTAGGATTACTTTTAATTCTGTTGATTTTTTCCTTCTTTGTGCAGAAGCTTTTTATTTTGATACAATCCCAATAGTTTATTTTTGCTTTTATTTCCCTTGCCTCAGGAGACATATCTAGAAAAAAAGTTGCTACAGTGGAAAGAGAAATTACTGCCTGTGCCTCTCTTCCAGAATTCTTATGGTTTCAGGTCTCACATTTAGGTCTTTAATCCCTATTGAGTTTATTTTTGTGAAAGGAGTAAGAAAGTAGTCCAGTTTATTTCTTTTCAATGTAGCTGTCCAGTTTCCCCAAACCATTTACTGAAGAGACGTTTTCCTATTGTATATTCTTTTCTGCTTTGTCAAAGATTAATTAACCATATAAACATGAATCTGTACCTACTTGTGCTCTCTTTTGCTCTCTGTCAAATAAATAAAATCTTAAGAAAAAATTGGAGTCATTTGCAGTTCCATACCAATTTTAGGATTATTTATTCTAGTTCTGTGAAAAGTGTTATTGGTATTAGGGGTTGCTTTACATCTGTAGATTGCTTTGAGTGGTATGGACATTTTAACAATATTTTTTCTTCTAATTTATGGAGCATGGAGTATCTTTTTTTTTTTTAATTTTTTTTTAAGATTTTATTTATTTGCCAGAGAGAGAGAAAGAGTACACACAAGCAGGCAGAGAGGCAGGCAGAGGCAGAGAGAGAAGCAGGCTCCCTGCCGAGCAAGGAGCCCGATGCGGGGCTCTATCCCAGGACCCTGGGATCATGACCTGAGCCGAAGGCAGCGGCTTAACCAACTGAGCCACCCAGGCGTCCCTAAGCATGGAGTATCTTGACATTTGTTCATGTCATCTTCAATTTCTTTCATTAATGTTTTATAATTTTCAGATTACAGTTCTTTCAGCTTCTTGGTTAAGTTTTTATTTCTAGGTATTTTATTATTTTTGGTGTAATTGTAAATGGACTTGCTCTTTTAATTTCTCTTTCTGTTGGTTCATTATTATTGTACAAAATGCAATGGATTTCTGTACATTAATTGTGTATCTTGAAACATTCTTGAATTAATGAATCAATCCTTGTGGTTTTTGGTGGAGTATTTAGGGTTTTCTTTATATAGTACTATGTCATCTGCAAATAGGTAAAGTTTTGCTTCTTTCTTATCAATTTGGGTACTGTTTATTCATCTTTCTTGTTCAATTACTGAGGGTAAAAATTCCAGTGTTATGATGAATAAAAGTGGTGAGATGGATATCTTTGTCTTGTCCTGACCTTAGCAGGGAAGGTTTCAGTTTTTCACCATTGATTATGATTTTGGCTGTGGATTTTTCGTATATGACTTTTATTAGGTTGAGTTATGTTTCCTCTCAACCTACTTTGCTGAGGGTTTTTAATCACAAATAGGTGTTGTACTTAGTCAAACCTTTTTCTACATCTGTTGAAATGATCGTATGGCTTTCATCCTTTCTTTTATTGATAGGATGTATCACATTGATTGATTTGTGAATATTGAACTACTCTTGTATCATTGAAATAAATCTTTCTTATCATTGTGGATATTTTTTTAATGTATAGTTGGATTTGGTTTACCAACAATTTGTTGAGGATTTTTACATCTATGTCCATCAGAGATATTGGCCAGTTGTTCTTTTTTTGTGGTGTCTTTATCTGGTTTTGATATTGGGTTATAGTTGTCTCAAGAATGAATTTAGTTTTCCTTCCCTTTCTATTTTTTGGAATATTTTGATGGGGATAAGCATTAATTCTTCTTTAAATATTTTGTAGAATTCACCCAGGAAGCCATCTTGTCCTGGACTTTGTTTGTTGGGAGTTTTTTTATTATTGTTTCATTTTCATTGCTGGTATTCAGTCTGTGTAAGTTTTCTATTTCCTCTTGCTTCAATTTTGGTAGATTATATATTTCTAGGAATTTTACCATTTTTTCTAGGTTGTCTAATCTGTGGCATATATTTTTTTTTCATATTTTCTTATAATTATATTTCTCCTCTCTCATTTCTGATTTTGTTTGAATCCCTTCTCCTTTTTTTTTTTTTTTTTTGAATATTTTTTTGATGAATCTGGCTAAAGGTTTGTAATTCTATAGATCTTTTCAAGGAACCAACTCCTGGTTTCATTGATCTGTTCTTTTTTTTTTTTTTTTTCTTCTTTTCCTATTTCATTTATTTCTGCTCTAATTTTTATTATTTCCTTCCTTCAACTGTTTGGGGGTTTTGTTTGTTCTTTTTCTAGCTCCTTTATGTGTAAGTTTAGGTTGTTGGAGAGTTTTCTTGCTTCTTGAGGCAGGCCAATATTGCTATAAACTTCCCTCTTAGAACCACTTTTGCTGAATTCCAAAGATTTTGGGCCATTGTGTTTTCATTTTCATTTGTACACATTATATACAGTAACTTTACAAGTATCTACATCATAATCATTTGTTTTACCTCTACTTTCAAAATTTTGTCTAAAATAGATTTGGATTAAGTTAAACCACAAACAACTACATTTCCCCTGTGAAAAACTCTACTACTAATTTTTGGGAAAAAATACTGTCTCTTGAGACTACTGTATTCTAAGATGAAAGAATTTGAAGCAGAAGAACTTTCCTCTAAAACAACTGGAAGAGTGTGTGTGTGTGTAGTTTAGCTAAACTACCCCATGGTATGGCTGCCTTGGCATGCATTTTGTTTGGCCACAACCCCTCATGCAAGCACATGTGCTGGATAACAGTCTGCAGAATCATAAGCAACTGAGAGTTTCTTTATGACTTCTCCTGTAGCCTTTGTGATCATCAGTCTCTCCTTCCTCCTAGGACCTTCCCTTAAGGTCCCTTAGATAAGAAGATACACAACAAGGAAATAAGCAAATGTGGCAAGACTCACACTAAAATTTTTTTCATACAAGAAAAAAAAAAATAGTGCAAGAACTGAGAAATGCAGGAGGAAATGAAGAGTAGAAAAAAAAAATACATTGTTTTCTCTCCCAACCCACTATTTCTCCTGTCCTCTTGTATATAGTGATCTTATGGTTTATATAACTTTGATCTTATGGTTTATATAACTTCATGTATTAAGTGAAATTATACTGGGACTCAGAGATCTTTTCCCAACTACCATTGATGTATTTCCACCTGAACATCCTGGGCAGTTCAGAGTCATCCTGCCCAAAATTAGATTCATAATATTTCTTCTGCAATCTTCTCCTTCATCTAAGTCTCCATATAACTTAAAGGCAGCATCATTCACAAAGTCACCTCCAGATTTAGTTTTTATTCTTCCTAACCCTTATAATAAATAAGACTCGTGGGTTTTACTTTCTAATTATTTTTGAAACAATCTCATCCTCTGCATTTCTACTCTCCCAGGATAATGATTATTTATCACCATGGAAATTTCGATACTCTGCTGCTCCCCTTGGTCCGGTTTCTTTCCTAGTAATGATAGTAGTCACATTGCTGCCAATTACTTTCCCAGCACTGATCTGATTATTCCTCTTTTATAATTAAAGCTTAGTTTTCCCAACTCCCATATTATAATGTAATTTTAGAATTAAGACCACTGCAGTGTGGACCACCAAGCTTCTCCAACTTCCTTAGCAGCCATGTCCTTAACTGATCCTATATTCTAGCCATGTCAGATGACAGTTCTTAAACATACCAAGTGGCTACCATCTCCACACCTGAGGGTAAACAATTTGTTTGCTTTATGGTATCTCTTTATTAGGCTCTGCTTCTGAAATTGTATTCATTCTTTATCCAACACTCAGGAAAAAAATATTTTTTTTTTCTAAAATTTTTTTTCCTAAATGCTGCCCATTTCCTATTTCTGTTAAATCTTCTCATCTTAAATCTTACTGGGTTATTTCCAAAACCTGCAAAGTATACTGAAAAATCAAAGGATATTTGGCTTTTCCCAAGAGAACTTTCTTTCAATCCCTCTCTTTCACTTTATAATCATATGGCCTTGGTGAAGGCATTAATCCCTGTGGGAAATTGGTATCTTCCTCTATATACAAGAAAATTATATCTTTCAGGGGTAGTTAGATTAAATCTAGCATAGAACATAAACCATAAGTTGGGGCGCCTGGGAGGCTCAGTGAGTTAAAGCCTCTGCCTTCGGCTCAGGTCATGATCTCAGGGTCCTGGGATCGACCCCCTCATCAGGCTCTCTGCTCCTCAGGGAGCCTGCTTCCTCCTCTATTTCTGCCTGCCTCTCTGCCTATTTGTGATCTCTGTCTCTGTCAAATAAATAAATAAAATATTTTTTTAAAAAAGAACATAAACCATAAGTTTATGTTATAAGAACATAAGCCATAAGTATCATTACATTATTTAATAAGAAAAATAATCATAATAAAAACTAAAATAAATAACTGATAAATGTATCAGATCTTGTCAAAAAGTGTTGAAACTTATGTGTATGTGTCATGCATGATTCTAAGATTTATCATTAATAACATTTTTAATCCTTACAACAGCCTTATAAAATTGGCAGTATTGTGGCCCTCATTTTACATATGAGAAATTATAGATTTGTAAGGGTTAACTTGCCTGATATCAAAAAGCTTCTAAATGGTCCAGCCAGGATTTGAATACAGGCACTCCGACTACAGGACTCTATCTGGCCATTACATATAAAGTTAAAATATCTTTGGTATCTGTGCTATTGTTTCCCTAAAATTTTCCCTCTTTTTTATAATCTTCTCATTTTTTGACTTTTATGTCAGATGCTTTTTTTTTTTCTGCTATGACTACAGCTTTTGAAATTTAGATTTGATCTAAACCCCTTGCCCTTCCCAACACTAAAACCACTACAAATAGCGTAAAGTGTTACCACTACCATGATTCATTCATACAACTCCATTGATTCTATATGCCATTTCTACTGATTCCAACTTTCACTTAACAGTTGTGTGACAAGGAACTTCCACAAGAAGAGTCATTATTCTAATTTTTCAAAGGAACAAGACAGACTATACTATTCTCATTTTTTAAGTAAGTCAACCGTAAGAAATATGCATTTAGTTTAATTCAGATTTTTAAATTACTATCAAATTCCATAAGGAACATGATTAATGCTTTGTGTAAGGCAAAGAGTTTCATTATTGGCTGCCTATGAAAACAGCTCACATATATGCAATCATCCCTAATTAAGTTTTCCCTCATTTCTAAATTCTACTCTCCTACCTACCATACCCATGAAATTTATACTTGCATCTTCATACACTTTCTTCCAGGGGGAAAAAAAAAATCCAGAAAACTTGAAGAGACAACTCTAGTTCTGTAATAATGATTTGGCACTTTTTTTTTCCATTTCCGATAGTTTGATATGATAAATCTAAATGCAAGATTTAATTTTAGTTCTAATTTTCAGTGTCAATTTTTTTCTGATTTTGAGAACTTTTCTTTGTATCAAGGTTCTTAATAATTCATTGAGAATACAAAAAAATAAAATAATATATATGAATGAGGAAGAAAATATTATTTTTTTGTGTTTTTCGGATGAGGATAAATTCGTAGTAGAAATAAT
Organism: Martes martes; assembly: GCF_963455335.1. Taxonomy (NCBI): domain Eukaryota; kingdom Metazoa; phylum Chordata; class Mammalia; order Carnivora; family Mustelidae; genus Martes; species Martes martes. Next base: position 115,150,490 of record NC_137889.1, read on the forward strand.
AACTGGCAATTCAAATAAGAATGTAAGAGGTTATAAGGAAACCTATTAAGCCTTATTAAGGACAAAAAAAGCAATGTCTTAATGTTGTACAAAGGAAGAACTATTGATAGGCACAAAAAGAATGTAAAGGTAGAAATTCAAACATTTCTTTCCAGGTTTTCCTTTGGTACCTACATACTCAGCTGTAATACTTGAAAGATTAAACCCCCTCAGGCAAACCAAACCAAGAAGGATAATATAATCCCTTGGAGAGCAGAGGTATCTGTATCACCTGATATTCTACTTTAGTCTTCTAATAACAAAGAAAAGGTAAGGCATTTGTGACTCCAATTTAAAATTGATTCTGGATGTAAAATGATCCTAGAGTCCAAGGACAGACAGAGCAATGAATGTAGCCCAGTGTGCTGGGTGTCAGCATTTCATGCTTTGTGGGAACTGATTGTAGGGAGAAAGAAGTTAAAGTTGTTCTATTCATCTATGTCATAGGATAAAATAATCTTTCAGTAATATCCTATCAATCCTGAAAAGATTCTTCCAAAAATAAGTTTTAGAGAACTTAACAGAATTTAATATGGTCTTCTAGTGAGCACAAAACTAGTAAACCCAAAGCATTAACTGTTGATAGTAGCATAGCTTCTATCATCTATTCTTGAAATCTGTGCAACAATAAGGCTGTCAGCCTATAGAGAAAATTGATAGCTTCTTCTTTGCTGGTGAGAAAATAGATGCTCATAACTAAACCAAAATAGTCACATAAACTATCTTGTTCTAAATTTAACCACTTGCTGGCATAATGAAATCATTATCCTTATTTACAGTTACTACCCTAGTGAGCAGAATATGCATGATCTGTTCTACTTGGACAGAATTCAAAATGCATTTTTTAGACAATGAGGTTTCAACATTTTTCCTATAACAAGAAAGACTCTTTCTCTAGTATTGAATCTATATGTTATCTAGTAGAAAATCTGTATGTCTCCTCTATTCTTCATCCATTAGTGGACGAAACAGATTCTTTATTAGATTAGATAATTGCTGCTCCAAAAAGCATGAGTGTGGCTCCGGGGAAATAAGAACAGGTGATTATAATTTCAGAGTGAAGATGAGGGTGAAGGGAGTAAGTGCAGGTTCAGGACATCAGAGTGAGCTTAGGGGACGTTGTTGGTCCTCAATTCTTAGTAATATAGCAATTTTATAATACTTTGCAATTTGTATCCTCAAAATAATGTTAGTTATTCAATTGCCTCAATTATTAAACAGATTTTATAGAGAAAGTTAGGCTTAAATGAGGAATTCCTTTTCTTATTATAAGGTACAAAGATTTATATAGGGGTGAGGTGTTAAAGGATACAAAGTTTCAGTTATTCAAGATAAATTGATCCTAGATATGTGCTACACAGCATAATACCTAAAGTTAGTAATACTGTATTGATGCTTAAAAATGTGTTAAGAGGTAGATTATAAGTATCCTATCACAAAAATGATAACAATAAAATAGGTGAAGGAAACTTTTGACAGTGATGACTATATTTATGGCACAGATTGTGGTGATATTTCCATGGCTTATCTCCAGATTCACCAACTTGTATACAGTAAATTTGTACAGATTTTTGTATGTCAATTACACCACAATAAAGGTTTTTGTTGTTGTTGTTGTCATTGTTTTTTGTTCGTTTGTTTGTTTGTCTTTGTTTTTACAGAGATAAGTCTTCAAAAGTTGTGTTCAAAGTAATTGTTGATTCTTTGGGATAAATACCCAGTAGTGTAATTCCTGGGTCATAGGGCAGCTCTATTTTCAGAAATAGTGAAAAGAAGGGCCATATTCACCCCAATGTTCATAATAGCAATCTCCACAATAGCCAAAATGTGGAAAGAACCAAGATGCACTTCAACAAACAAAGGCATAAATAAGATGTGATACATATATGCAATGAAATATTACTCAGCCATTAGAAAGGATGAATACCCAACTTTTGCATCAATTTGGATGGGACTGGAGGAGATTATGCTAAGCAAAATAAGTCAAACAGAGAAAGTCAATTATCATATGGTTTCATTTATTTGTGGAACATAAGAAATAGCAAGGAGGACATTAGGAGAAGGGAAAAATGAAGGGGAAGAAATCAGAGTGGGAGATGAACCATGATGGGCTATGGACTCCAGGAAACGAAGAGTTTTAGAAGGAAGGAGAGTTAAGGAGATGGTTGAACCTGGTGATGGTTAATAAGGAGAGCACGGATTGCATGGAGCACTGGGTGTTATATGCAAACAATGAATCGTGGAACACTACATCAAAAAGTAATGATGTACTGTATGGTGACTAACAACATCATAAAAAATTACTGGGAAAAAATGAAGTAATTGTTGATTATAAATTAATTTTGATTTTTTAAAGATATTCTTCTTCTTCTTCTTTTTTTTTTTTTGAATTGGAGAATTCCTCCCTTACATGTCTACACTAATTTATGTTTTATTTTTAAATGATCAGTGTTCTAAGTTGTCAAGAATGGAGGTTCTTAGTGAGAAATTGGAATAAACTTGAATTTATATATAGTCATTACAAACAAGATGGGACATAAAATGGAGTCAGTTTTATAATAGCTAATTCAGGAATGGTAATACTCTCAGCTCTGAGGAAGTTCGGAACATGCCACCTGAAAATATGCCCCTCTGGCATATTTACTGTTTTGAGTAATGGGTGCTTAAAAACAGCAAATATAAGAAAAACATTCCTTCTTTTCTTCTTTCTTTTTTTCCTAAAGTCAGGACATGCTCTTCTCATGTGAAAAATGTCCTCCCTATACCAGAACTTAAAATAAAAGCAAGTAGGTTTCCCAATTTGGGGGGAGTTTTCATTTATTATGAAGGCATCTGTGTCATATAAAGCTTTTTATCAAATATATGTGTATGTTTTTCTCCCTTTATCTGTCTTGTATCAATTTAATTCTCAGGCCCAGCCAATAAAGTAATAATAATATAAAGATAAAATTCTGCCTCCTCAGCAACTCCAATCTAAGCCAATTTCTAAAATAGGTCAAGAAAAATATATAGGCTTTTAAGTATATAAACAAAATAATAAAATTTTAAATGAAGATAATTAAAACCAAGTATGCGGATCAAATGACTGAACACAAGTAAACACAGGTATTAAGCAAGAACTCCATTTTTTACAGATTGTGATTTACATTCAGTAAAGGGAAATACCAATAGGATCATTGGGGAACATTTCAAGTGTGATTAGAGACCCGGTTACGTTTTTTTTCATATTCCAAAGTATGATAGTAAGTTCCTTAAAGGGGCATAAAGGACCTAATAATTAAAAGCAAAGTAAAATGAGACAACAACAACAACAGCAAAACAACAACAAAAACAAACTACAGAAAATTTGTTCCCCAATCCATACTTGTTCTTTAGAAAAACACAGAGTAGCTGATATAATTAGATTATAAATGGAGCAATATCTCCTAGGGCTCTGATGTCATAATGAAGTGGGTCTGACCACTCCCAAGCTCTCAGAAACTCTCCCCTTGTCTCTTTGACCCCCACTCCTTTCACTCACCAGACTATTCAAACACAAGAATTTTATGTTGCATAAATTGATTTTACATTCTCTCTTTTTTTTTTAAAGATTTTTATTTATTTATTTGACAAAGAGATAGAGATTACAAGTAAGCAAATGGAGAGAGAAGGAAAAGCAGGCTCCCCGCCGAGAAAGGAGTCCAATGTAGGGCTCAAACCCAGGACCCCAAGCCCATGACCTAAGCCAAAGGCAGAGACTTAACCCACTGAGCCACCCAGGTGCCCCTACATTCTCTTTTATAAAACATTTTGTACTATATTCTGTCATGTTAGTAAAAGTGAAGGGACATTCAAATAGGTATAAATAGTACAAAAACCCATTTAATTGATAACAATACTCCCAGATGCAGTATCTTTAAGATCCTTAAAATGTTTTTCAGAAGTCCAAAGTCCTCTAAAATAATTTTAAATGCCAGAGAGTCTATAAATACTTATGTATCAGTATAAATGGAAAATGTATTCATTTCCCCCGCACACACAGAGGGCTTGTTATTTAGTGCAAATTTTCATGCCTACTCTCAGAGGTTTTAATTTCATAGTTCTAGGTGAGAAATCAGCATCTTTATTTTCAATCTTTGACGTTGTAATTATTCCATGCCTTAGTGTGGCCCTCCTTGCATTCATCTTGTCTGGAACTCTATGTGCCTCCTGAGCCTGGGTGTCTCTTTCCCTAGCTTAGGGAAGTATTGAACTTTTTATTTTATTTTATTTATTTATTTATTTTTTAGCTATTATTCCTTCAAATATGTTTTCTGCCACTTTTTCTCTGTCTTCTTCTCCTTCGGGGACATGTTTGTTCACTTAATGTTGACCAAAAGATTCTTTAACCTATCCTCATATCTTTTTATTCTTTTTTTTTTTTTTTCCATTTTTCTGTTCAGCTTGGGTGCTTTCCATTACCCCATCTTCCAGATCACTGATCCATTCTTCTGCATCCTCTAAGCTGCTGTTGATTCCTTCTTGTGTATGTTTCACTTCTTTTGCTATATACTTCCACTCTGATTAGTTCTTTTATATATATATATATATATATATATATATATATATATTTTTTTTTTTTTTTTTTTTTTTTTTTTTTTTTTGTTAAAGTTCTCACTGAGTCTATTCACTCTTCTCTCCAGTCTGGTGAGCATTTTTATGACCATGACTTTGAACTCTTTTTCAGATAAATTGGTTATCTTTTCATTGAGTTCTTTTTCTGTTATTTTGTCTTGTTCTTTTGTTTAGATCATTCCTCTGTCTCTTCATTTTACTTGACTTTCTGTGTTTTTGTGAATTAGGCAGAATGGCTACTTAAAAACTTGAAGCAATAGTCTTGTGTATGGTTGTCCCCTATATAGACCGCATGTGCCTGGTGACTATGGCTGACCTTGCTGGAATTGTGGCTGGTATGAACTGCAGGTCCTGTGGCACTATGTGCTGGGGCCTCCCTGTTAGGATAGGCAGAGCTGAAGTGGGTATAGGCCTGGGTGATCCTGGGGCTCTCTGTGTGGAGGGTGCCCTGGTAGGACAGATAAAAATGAAGTGGGTACAAGCCGGGGGGGGGGTGTCCCTTGGCTCTTTGTATTAAGGATACCCTGGGGAGATAGTTGAACTAAAGTTGGTGCAAGCTGGGGTATCCTGGGGTGCTCCTTGCAGATGATGCCCTGGTGGGGCAGGAGTTGAGGCTGTCATGGGCTGAAGGGGGAGGTCCCCAGAGTGCAATGGGAAAATATTTTTGATAGGAAAATAATCATGATGCTAATGATGATGGCTGAAGATGTGGTCAGGATAGTTTTGATGATAATATTAAGAAAGGTCCTACTCTACAGAATGGGAAGCTCAGGCAGGCTGGCATTTTATGTCAGGATAAAGGCAACATCATATAAAGATCTAAACTCCTGGCAGATGTGTCACTTCAAGCTGCCAATTTTGGAGCAGGTGCACATAAATAAGGGACAATATAGAAATGGCTTCCAATCAAGTTCCTGAAGCACTTTTGTTGCAGCCATTTAACTTTCCCATAGTTTTATCTCAGAGGTTGTCAGGAGAAATAGATTGCTTTCTGTCCCCTGTAACTGAAGAGAAGCATCTATAGTGAAGCATCCCAAAGGTGAAGCCTTCACATTCAGTTTCAATTTGGAGAGGAAATCCAAGTGAGGCCAATATATGATCATTATGAGAGAAAAAGAGAGAATAATAACAATTTTTATTCACCATGTGTTTACTATCTGCTGGCCTACAGCACTGAGCTAGGTATTTTGTATATTACCTCAGTGAAACTTCAGAAAAATGATTTGAAGTGGATAATCATCATCATCCCCATTTTTAGAATAATAATCCAAAGCGCAAGCAACTTAATAGCTTGCCCAAGGTCACACAGCTGGTGAGTGACAGAGCCAGATAATGACAAAAGAGGCCATCTGACTCCAGATGTCATGCTCTTAGCAGCCAGACTATATTGCATGTGTTTAATGACATTTATTCACACAATCACTTCTCATTTTTCCCCCTCTTATTAGCTTCAGGAGAAAAAGAGAAAACTCATTTTCTGCATTCTCTTTTTCTTTTTCTTTTTTCTTTTTTTTCAGAAGTTTTTAGGCTCCCCCTTCAAAGAATCTGGGTTAAATAAAACTCTAATCTTTAAATTTTATTATTTTCATATGTAGCTAATATATAATACAAACTACTTAGAGCTTATAGAGACAGCTCCTCTCTCCTGACCAAAGTAAAAACTTAATAAAAGAAATATAATCTTTACTGGAAAATTTTCTCAATACTTAAAAGTAATGTTTAAAAGACTGTGGCAAATTGACATAGAAGAAAAGACACATAGAATATATTATATTTAATTGATGATTGGATTCAATGTAGGAGAGGAATGAATCTCATATATCTCCTATTTGTGAAAGGGCCTGGGGCAGAGATCAAATTAACAAGTGACAGGGTTTTATCTGCTACCCAAACACTTAATTATAACAATTTAATGATATAGTTGCATTCATAAACTCTCTGTTAGGAGCTTTTAAATTTCTGAATTTAATTTAATTCATGAAGAAGATATTCCCCAAGCACATGGTAATGTGAAAAATCATGCCCTTAATTGTAGGAAAAAAGAAAGATAAGCCCTTAAAGAGATTGCAGTTTGCAAGAGAGAATGAGGAATATTTAGTGAATCAATAAGTGGGCATGAAGGAAGTTTTAGCAGAATGGTACCATGTTTGCTCTGAAGATAGCTTGCATGCCAAACATAGATTTCCATAGTCGGTACTTCACAAATTTCAAATACTTTTAATCCTCATTTCCATGGAGACAGATTTCCAGGTTCTTAAAATTTCAAACACACTTTTGTAAGATGTTGGAAAGTTCAAAGAAAAATGAGAGACTCTAATGCATGTTAATACAATTCTATCTTTTAAAATATCTTCACCATAAAGTATGAATTGCAAGTCAGGTTCCCCAGGAAGTGGCCCCTAAAGTAAAGGTTAGTGAGACAGATATTAATTATTGAATAGTCTCAGGATTCACACCTGTGGTTAATTTCAAAATAAGCAAAATGAATATATATTGATTTTTATGGTAACATTCTTATGCAATATGAACTGGGGCTTGTCTTGGAATTTATTACTTAATACATCTATATAATTTTTAATAAGTCATTTGTGATCTCGATGAATTATTTTTCCATCTAAGTTCTGTGTTAAAGAACTGAATGACCGCCTCGCTTCAAATGCTGGGAAGAACAACTCTGGGAAGGAACTGCCACGTCATTTTCTCTGCAGCCAAGGGTTGTGTAGGCTTCTGCCTTCCTGGGAGGCAGGACCAGCCTGGTAGGTGAGGCTGTCTTGTCTGGCCCAAGACAAGCAGGACCAGTGGGTTTGATTTCCTGATGGCACAAAGGTTTCCAAATGTTTATTTATAATAAACCTTCCTAATCTTCGTTAATTAAAATGAAAATAAAAAGGGGTGCCCAGGTGGCTCAGTCAGGTGAGCGTCTGCCTTCGCTCACATCATGATCCTGGGGTCCTGGGATCTTGCAAGCCATCTGGTTCCCTGCTCAGTTGGGAGTCTGCTTGTCCTTCTCCCTCTGACCACACCACCCACTTGTGTTCTCTCACCCACACTCTCTCTCGAAAATAAATATTTTTTTAAAAATAAAATTACATTAAATTAAAATAAAAAGTTCTCCATTAAGATTCCTTCCAAAAGGAATTTAAGCAAAAATGTTAACAAATTAAAGTAGTTTCAGGGTGTCTGGGTGGCTCAGTCCTTAAGTGTCTGCCTTCAGCTCAGGTCATGATCCCAGGGTCCTGGATCAAGCCCCACACTGGGCTCCCTGCTCAGTGGGAAGCCTACTTCTCCCTCTCCGGCTTCCCCTGTTTGTGTTCCTACTCTCATTATCTCTCTCTCTGTTGAATAAGTAAATAAAATCTTAAAATATATATACATAAAGTAGTATCTATAAAACTTCATTAGAATAGTATGAGTATTATGAAACATATAAACTTCAAAAGAAACATAACATTTTAACTGAAAATAATTTTAAAGAATCCTAAAATTTAAAAATGCAGAAAGTTGCCATAAGTATCACCATATTATCTGAGCACCTCTCATTCCAAGGGAAAAGAGTGATCAGATTTGGGCAGCATATACATTCATTGTCTGGTCTACACTTGCCATAGCTGTCAAATGGGAGAAGCAGAGAAAATGTCTATCAGAAGCCAACAATTATTTTCTTCTCCACTTGACACAGTATCTGGGTCATTTATTTAGAAAGCACACTATTGCTTTTGACACCTTGTGCTCTGTAGGCATCCTGTGTCCCTTTATTTCTCAGAGGGAAACTCAGAGGACAGTTAGCACCATTCAGCCAATTATTTCAGAAAAAAAGTGGAAACAGGGATGGGTCATTTATGATTCCTATTTCCCTATCATTTCAAAATGAATATTTTTAATGAAATTTATTTTATCTTCTGATTCATCATTTGTGATTGGCATATATGCATCTTTTATAAAATGAATAGTTGTTAAGATATTGAACTAGTACTGCAATAATGATAATTATCTTCACTATTTTCATGACTCAGCAAATTATTTTGACTTAAGATATTACATATCTGTTACACTTGCAGTAGTCCTTTCTTAGAATGTCTTATTCCTGTAGGATAATTACTAAAGAATTCTTTTTTATTAATATATTGATTCTAATCTTACAGGAATCTTAGAAACTCAGTCTTATGGTAATACATTTTTTAGCACTCCTTTCCTGTTAACTCTCATCTCATTGAAAGCCATTCTCTTTCCTTTGAGTTATATTATACATGTTCTTAAATATTTATATAAAATTTATCTTAGGTGTGTAAGCACAAAAAATGAAAAAACAAAAGAAAAAATCACCCAAAAAGTGAATCTTTAACAAATCTCTATCTCTGAAAATCCAAGGCCAATTAATTATGCTATATTAATATTGATGTTGCAGTAAAAGGTATCTATGATATTTTACTTCTATGAAAATGACATAAACTTTTATTTTATAGTACACTACCTTTATTCTCTTGTAAAATTCTCAAATTCTATTTTTTTTCTTTCTTTTTGATATTTTTGTTACTGGTGAGAGAGCCTGTGTTGTGTGAATGGAGGTCTCAGTCAGGGATCCCTGCTCCAATAAAGACAGCCAGAAGGAAAATAGCAAGCAGGAAGCAGTTGATTAAAGTGAAAAGTACACTCTCAAGGTGGACAAGCAGGCAGCTTCTGGGAAATGACTCCTGGGTTTCAGGATTGGGTATTACTGGATCTCTTTGGTCTGGGAGTAATGAAGTTTTAGTTTTATAAGTGAGGTTCAGTGGGGTGGAGTCCAGAGCCAATGACCAAGAAAGAATTCTTTGTTGTACCCGAGTTTTCCTGTCTGAGAGACCACCAAGGACCCAACACTGATGCAATCACACGAGGGTTTATTTAATAAGCTTAAGCTTGGGCCCAAGTATACCTGACACAGCTGAGTAGGGACTTGGACCCAGAACCAGATTACAGTGATGGTTTTTAAAGGCAGAGTAGGGGTGGACTCGGTGGTAGATGAGGACAAAGGGGATTAAGGATGATATAAGTCTCTAAGGAATTTTGGAAGCAAGGTCTCCAGGACCTTGAGGGGCTAACTATTGTTGGGAGAAAGGTTATTTATTACCAGTAATAAAAATCTTCTTGTGAGACCCTTTAGATGTGTATCAGTGGGCCATATGTTTGGGAATGATTCTTTTTTTTTTTTTTTTTAATATTTTTATTTATTTATTTGACAGACAGAGATCACTAGTAGGCAGAGAGGCAGGCAGAGAGAGAGAGGAGGAAGAAGGCTCCCCGCTGAGCAGAGAGCCCGATGTGGGGCTCGATCCCAGGACCCCGAGATCATGACCTGAGCCGAAGGCAGAGGCTTTAACCCGCTGAGCCACCCAGGTGCCCCTTGGGAATGATTCTTGACACTATCTTGGAGGTTTAGAGATAAAGTTTCCTAAAGAAATTGTTCAAGTAGACTTACAGGATCCTGATTGGACCTGTCAGGGGGTAGGTCAGGCTAGGATTGTCCTTAGCAAAACCTCAAGGTGAGGGCAGTTAAGTCCCCAAGGGAAAGCCACTCTGTCTGTTTCAAGGGCTTGTACGTAGGTAAGGAATTTTAATGATTTTCTTCTGCCTCTGTTTCCCACATCATTCTTGAGACATCTTTGGTGCAAAGTGGTGGTTTATTAAAGCACAGGGATAGGACCCATCAGCAGAAAGAGCTGCTGGCCAGGGTTGTGAGGGGTGGTAGGTTCTGTAAGATGGGGTTGGCAGAGGTAAGGAAAAAGGGAGGTTTCAATAGAACTTTCATATGCTAAAGAGGACCTACAAGATACCTGATACCAGAGGCCTTGCCATTTTCAAGGTCATTTTCCCCTTCTTAGCAAGATATTAACATTATAGTAGTTGGGAGATTCCTAAAGAATGTCACCTATGTCCCACCCAGGAGTGGGGGAAGGTTGCAGGGTGTCAACTTCTGCTTTGTCCTCAGCCAGCTTTCTATTCCCTCATCAGGAGGAGTTAAGGGGTACAGTGGGGTTGTCTCTAATGGAGGTTTCCAATCATTTGGGGGACTCCTTCCACAGGCCCCGGGGGGAGCCTGTATTTTTAAACACACAAGGCTTGTACCAGATGGCTTGTGGCAGTCTTTCTCTGTGGGAGGTGTGGGGTTGGTGGTAGCTATACCCTCAATGCATATCTGAAAAATGAGTCTAGGGTTTACCCTGGGGCAGAGGTGGAAGTGGAGATGCAGGCTTGGCATCTGAGGCTTTTGATCTGTACCTGCCCCCCCACAAAGGCCTTGAAAGCCACAAGTTCAGGAAGTTGTACTCTAGGGATTTTAATGCACAGCTTATTTATCAGGGGCCTTGCCTCCAGCTCTTGTCTGTATCATTTCCTTTCAAGGACTTAGGACTCTGCCCTGGGTATTCCTTCCACTGCTCAGGTCTAGCTTCTCCCTAACACTTTTAGGGGCACCAAGAGAAGAAACACCTCTAACAGTTTGTGGAATTAGGCAACACACCAATATAGTTCTTCCCTATTCTCTAAGAATTTTGGAGAAAAGTTTCTTGCAAGTTACAGACAGTCTGGGAGCACTTAAAATATTACTCTGTACCTTTCCTTTTACTTGCATAGTTAACGTTAAACAAAACAAAAAGCAATTTTCTTTAAGTAAAAAATAAGTTTATTCGAGAATAGTGGAGCAGTTGCAATTCAGGACAAACAAGCTATGGTGAACCACAGGTAAATCTGAAGAGACAAAGGGAAGTTCAGCTTGTACTGGGTTTTAGGAGGAAATTGGCAAGGGTTTTTTTGAACAAAAATTTATTGGAGAACAAGTGTTTGAGGTTGTAGCAGTTTCTCATTGGCTGGATGGGTTGGGTGCTGCTGTAGAGAGGGAGCAAATGTCTTTATTTTCCTTATAAGAGAAAATAAAATTCCTATGTGAAAAATATGATCCCTTTGTTGAAATAACTCTTAGCTTCTAACTACTGTTTATCCTAACTGGAAGAAGTGGTACGCCGATGAAAGAGCTCCCCCTTCAGGGCTTCCTGACTCAACTTTAAATTAAGTTTCCATTTATTATTTATTTATTTATTTATTTATTTATTTTCATGGTAGGTTTTAGAAACTCTGTGGGGAGAAAAATTGAAATTAGACTCTGTATTAGCTTCCTCATGATACAATAACAAATGGCCAGAAATTCGGAGACTTAAACTAACACGAGTTTATTATTGTATAGTTCTGACTTAATAGATCAGAAGTTTGGTGTGGGACTCACTGGACTAAAATCAAGTTATCTAGAGGGCTGATTTCCTTTCTGGAGGCTCTAGTGTTGGGTCCCCAATGTTGGGTCCCCCAGTAATGGGTCCGTGGTTAAAGGAGCGAGACTGATACAAAGCAAAGGTCAAGCAAAGCTTTATTTCATGCCAAGCATTGAGAATCAAACCTACTGGCTGGGGCCACGCCTCTTACAGAGAGTGTGACCCCTTCCTGCCTTTTAAAGAGCAAAGGCCATATGGTTGGGCCTGGCCACACACAGGTGTTGAATGAGATTGTAACACACAGAGAAAGCTGCACAGTCATGCTAGGTCACACATAAGTGACCAATTGAATTACAATTTACCCTATAGTAGACATTTGAACTAGCCTATCACCTTGGTGAGAATTGGCACCCAAAAGGCGGGGCCCACACTCCTTAGTAACTAGGGAGTCAGTTTGCGAACTTTACTGATTGGATGTCTCCACCTGACCTGACTCATCCCGGCATGGCATTCAGGCTGTTATCTCTACCTGACCTGACCCACCCTTGTATTTGGGCTTTGTTACCTGGGACTGGTTTCCCCGGACTTGCTTTTAAATAAGTTCCCTTGGGGCGGGAGCTGGGGGGGGAGGGGTAGGATCAATTTAAGTTTTACTGCATAAACAACAAAATGGCTGTTCAGCCGAGGTGGGGCCACTCTGGCTAAATAGGCCCTGACGTTAGGGGAGAACTTACCTTTCTTGTCTGGCTTCCAGAGGCCATATGCATTCCTCTGCTCAGGTGTGCATTTGCAAAGCCAGCATCACATCACAACACTCTCCTCTGCATTCCTCTTCCACTTTGAAGATTCCTGTGAGGAATCTTGTGATTTCATTGGGCCCACATGGATAATCAAGGATAACGTCCCTATTTTAAGATCACCTCTTTAGCAACTTTAATTCTATCTGTAATCTTAATTCCTCTTTTGTCATGTAAGGTAAAATGTTTACAGATTCCAGAAACTTAGACACGGACATCTTGGGAGGAAGGTGGGGAGGGGCATTATTTGTCTACTGCCATTTTTAAAAAGATTTTATTGATTTATTTGAGAGAGACCCAGAAAGAACACAAGCTGTGGGGTGGGAGGGTAAGGAGGGGCAAGAGAGAGAAGCAGATTCCCCACTGAGCAGGGAGCTGGACATGAGGCTCCATCCCAAGACCCCAGGATCATGACCTGAGCAGAAGGCAGACGCTTAACTGACTGAGCCACCCAGGCACCCATGTCTACTACCATCATAATTAAGTTTTGTAATGCCTTTGAAAGACTGAGGAACTGTAAGGAAATCTGTATCAGAATGAAAAATACTAAGTTACTGGGAAACCACCATACTATGAGTGGGGAAATTGTTTTATGGAAAGGCTGAATGATGTTCAGTCTCCTGTGGCAGAGAAAAAAGTCTACATTTAAAAGAAAGAATCATATCAGTAATATTTTAGGCCTCAGAGATCCTTTGTATCACACTACACATGTACATTTCTTTACAAATAAATATATCATAAACCTTGCATATTACACCTCTGTCACTCAGCGTCTGGCCCTCAGTGCTTGCACATTCTGAGGGTGTAGCTTGAAAACCGTGCCATTTGGGATTCGGGACGCATCTCTTGTAGGATACAACTTAAATAAAAGTTAGCCATGTTGAGATATTAAGTCAGTTTTGGTTTGTGTCACAGTCAATATTCAAAAATGGATACTTTTCTGGAATGTAGGAAGGACTTGGAAACAGATTCTTAAGATTCTTAAGGGAATAAAAAGGCAAATTACTAGCATGTGAATTTTCTCCTCCTAGCACAAAAGCAAAAGACACTGTCCTGCTGAAACCTAGTATCTGAGTAGTGCTGAGGATCTATTCCCTGTTTCATTTTGTGTTCAGATGCAGCTTTCATTCTGTTTCATACTTCCAGAGATACTCACAAATTAGCAAGCTTTTTGTAACAGTTTCACAGGTGGTTAAGGGTCACAGCCTATTATTATTTACAGAAGCATACCTCTCAAGACAGTAAGACTGAAAATTTCATTTAAGTTTGCTAGCTGGGTCATAACTGTTAAATATTTAGGCATACCGTATCTAGGGTCCATTTGTACAGATGACCCTGCAAATATCAGGGGCCCAAATACTGGTCTGAAAGATGAGCTTTTGAAAAACCTTCTTATAAGAAATGGAGTGAGTTTTCCTAGGAATAGAAGGAACAGAAACTAAGATCAGAAATCAGAGGAAACAAAAGAGCAAAGAGGTCAAAATACACAGAAGTTGAGGGCTTTCAAAGCTTTGTGCAGTGACATTAATTTTATATGAGAAAATCTTATCCACCTAAAATTGTTAAAAAGAAAGTGACTTTGCTGAATCAGGACTGCAGCATTTTTAAGTGGTGAAAAAAAAAGAATTTACATAAGTAACTCAAAAATAATATTTTGACTTTCTGATACATGACTATCAGACTGTCATATTGACTACCTGATGCTTAAGAGCTAGCACCAATCGGATTTACCACAAACCTAAATTTTTATGCTATTTTTAATCACATTTATTTATCTGACACACATTTATTATTTATATTAAGGCAGGGGAAAAAAAAGCCGGCATATGCCAAACACTTGTTTTGGGTTAGGTGTTGTGCAAAGGACTAGAAGCTTTGTAACATTACTCTGAAAAATCTGTTAGTATTCCAGATCTTATCGGTGGGGAAACTGAGGCTGGTAAATAAAGAATCCAGATTACCTGAATCCAGAGTGTGTGCACTTAAGCACTCCTTGGCCTCCCTCCCAATCCTCATTAGCTACATACTCTGACAAGCCGCGTCTGCACTATTCAGTCAGGGCACTCTCCTTGGCTAGGGTGATTATATGTCTCTGTGAAAACAGTTCCATTGCACACTTGTCTGCTCTAGTGCTTAATTTTCAATATTGCCTCTACCTTTCCTCTCAACAAGGATTTGGATGACAAATCATATGGCGACTCTAAATTCTTCATCAACATCTATTTCTTTTACACCTTGATATTGTGGGGTGCCTTGCCCATCCAACATCAGTTAGAAGTCCTCCTTTTCTTCATGAAGTTAGTGTCTCCATCTTTTTCAGTAGAGAGCTTGGCCAAAAATTTTCATAGATCATCCTTGATTTATAAGAATAAGAATAAGAAATAACATAATAAAAATTTTCTCCAAAGTTTTATTTAAATTCTTGCTAGTATAATATTGCTTTCAGGAGTAGAATTTAGTGATTCATCACTTGCATTTAACAGCCAGTGCTCATCATAACCAAGTGCCCTTCTTAATACCCATCCCCCATTTAGCCCACCCTCCCCAATTTATATCATAATAAATTTAAAAGTAATCTTTTGGCAGTGTAAAATAAGAGAGCTTCATTAAACAGTATTTTAAAAATAATTTCTTAATTCCATGTTTTTCTATAGTTCATCTTAACTGTAATCATAATAAGGATTTTTACCCCAAACACATCCACATATAAAAATTTAAGATTTCTACATGGCACTATTTTTTGTTCACTTACTTACTCACATATTATCTTCTTCCAAAAAGATTTTTAAGTAAGTTAAAACAAGTGATAGCCACAATTAGATGATTAAAACCAAATTAGAGAAATAAAAGGAATGCCCAAAATGAACAAAAATGAGATTATAGTAAGAATTGGGGTCAAAATGTTTACTGTGTTTGATCTTTAAACTTAATTCTTAACTTTTTACCAATTACAATTTAAAAAAAAAGGAGGGAGGTAGTAGCGGAGAGCAAGATGAATTAGAGATCTTGTGAGAAATGAAGAAATGTAACAGTTCTGTTTGAGAAAAAAAGGTTTTCTTAATACTTTATTTATAAATAGTTTATTATAAGACATAGAATGGTATAATAGAAAATACTTTCAAAAGCAAATACAAAAGGCTATTTCACATGATTCATACTTGGAGGTTGAATTTGATTGATTCATGTCATTAAACACTATTTAGGATTTTATTTATATTTTTGATTCTTCATCAAAACTAGCGGTGGGCTGAGTATATTCTACCTCACTCAAAAATGCTTGTTGGAATGATTTGAACTCTAGAGATAGGCATCTGCAGCTAATCAGTGGAAAGGATCACTGATAAAAGATGCTTCATTAGCAGAAAATATAAGTAGATCCAGTGGTTCCTGAAGAACCCTTGTTGATCTTTCTCTTTATTTGCCTTCTGAGCATGTTGGGGATCATCTACCACCCAAATCTGATATAAGAAATATCAATTCTTTCTCCTGCTCAGAGAAAAGAATTCACAGTGTGGAAACAGCTGAAAATGCACATTTAGAATATTGCTGCAATGCAAATATTCCATGAAATGATCTTTTTTTTTTAATCCTATGAGGAGATGTAGAAAACAAAAGCAAAAGAAATAGAAAAAACAAACAAACAAGCAAGCAAATAAATAAGTAAATTTCTTTACAATGTACAGCCCATTGACAAGTGCTTGGGACAGGGAGAGTGATCTTCCTTATGGAGTTCAACTGCCTCAATGTTAATACTGTGCTAAAGGCAAAAAGGCAACCTTAGCTTGACATTAGCCAGAGCTTCAGGCTCCTGTAAGTGCTCTTCAACATATACAAATCTCTTTGGAAACTTCCTTTGTCTCTACACTCCCCACCCCAAGGTTATATGTTATATGTTCCAAATACATGGCAAACTGATATACATCTGAAGGGTCTCATCACTAAGGTTTACTAGACAGTAATAAAGGATCTTATCCAAACAACAGCTGTTCTGTCAAGAACTTGCTTCCAAGTTCTTCAGAGACTTTTGCTATCCCCAATCCCTTCCCAACTTAAAAGTGTATAACCAGTCATTCCTCACAACCCCAGTGTAGCTCTTTCTGCCCACTATTCTGTCCCCATCGGTCCCCATGCTTTAATAAAACCACCTTTTTGGCACCAAAGACATCTCAAGAATTCTTTCTTCGTTGTTTGCTCCCAGACATCAACATTTCACATCATGAGGGGCTGATCAATACTATATAAGATTAAATTATCTTGAATATGCATAGTTCACTTTTTTAAAGATTTTATTTATTTATCTCACAGACAGAGATCACAGAGAGGCAGAGAGGCAGGCAGAGAGAGAGGAGTAAGCAGGCTCCCCGCTGAGCAGAGAGCCTGATTTGGAGCTTGAACCCAGAACCCTGGGATCATGACCTGAGCTGAAGGCAGAGGCTTTAACACACTGAGTCACCCAGGCACCCCTATAGTTTACTTTTTAGTATGATAACCTATTGTTTCACTTCTGAGCTACTAAGTAATACTAAAAAAAAAAAAAAAAAAACAGTAAATCATATAAAAGGAGTAGGTCAATGTGGAGACTAGGTGCTATATATACAAAGCTCCTAGGGAATATAAATAAGAGGTATTAAACAACTGAATATGATTATTTGAATCAATTAGATTACCTTTTAAAAACTGCTTTCATGGGGCACCTGGGTGGCTCAGTGGTTTAATCCTCTGTCTTCATCTCAGGCCATGATCCCAGGGTCCTGAGATCCAGTCCCATATTGGGCTCTCTGCTCAGCAGGGAGCCTGCTTCCCCTCTCTCTCTCTCTGCCTGCCTCTCTGCCTATTTGTGATCTCTGTCTGTCAAATAAATAAATAAAATAAAAATAAATAAAATTTAAAAATAAATAAACAAAATTTAAATAAATAAAATTTTTAAAAAATGCTTTCACTGTATCTGGAAAAAATTTGCTTTGCCATTTAATCTCTGGTAGACTGTAAAAGTGACATTTTCCTCCCAGAATAAGAAAATAAAGAAAACACAAAACTTCCAAATTGAAAATGTTATCTCATGACCAACATTTTATTACATAATTATTACAACATTTATTACATGATTTTTAAAAATATATCTCTAAGAAATTATTTCTTTTTTTTAAAGATTTTATTTCTTTATTTGACAGACAGAGATCACAAGTAGGCTGAGAGGCAGGCAGAGAGAGAGAGAGGAGGAAGAAGGCTCCCTGCTAAGCAGAGAGCCCGATGTGGGGCTCGATCCCAGGACCCTGGGATCATGACCAGAGCCGAAGGCAGAGGCTTTAACCCACTGAGCGACCCAGGCGCCCCAAGAAATTGTTTCTGAACTTAAATCTATTATTACAGATATTTCACTCTGGGAAATAAGTAAATTATTACCTAATGTATTTTTCTTAAATGAAATATTTTTCAATTTATAGGTTTTAGTGCTCACTATGAATATAATCAATATGCCCATTTAAATATGACTCCAATACATTTCAATTATATTTAAAAATAATTTAATTAAATATAATTTGTTTATTTAAAATATACCACATTTTTTTTTTAAGATTTTATTTATTTATTTGACAGACAGAGATCACAAGTAGGCAGAGAGGCAGGCAGAGAGAGAGGAAGGCAGAGAGAGAGGGAAGCAGGCTCCCTGCTGAGCAGAGAGCCCGATGCGGGGCTCGATCCCAGGACTCTGGGATCATGACCTGAGCTGAAGGCAGAGGCTTTAACCCACTGAGCCACCCAGGCGCCCCGTACCACATTTTATTTGTAATAGAATTCAATACCCAGCAACATCCATTCTTTTTTTTTTTTTTTCCATTTTATTCTTCTCTTTGCAATGTTCCAGGATTCATTGTTTATGCACCACACCCAGTGCTTCATGAAATACATGCCCTCCATAATACACACCACCAGGCTCACCCAATCCCCCACCCCCTCCTCTCCAAACCCTCAGTTTGTTTCTCAGAGACCAGAGTCTCTCATGGTTTGTCTCCCTCTCCAATTTCCCCCAACTCACTTCCCTGCTGCATCTCCCAGTGTCCTCCATGTTATTCCTTATGCACCACAAGTAAGTGAAACCATATGATAATTGACTCTCTCTGCTTGACTTATTTCACTCAGCATAACTCTTCCAGTCCCATCCATGTTGATACAAAAGTTAGGTATTCATCCTTTCTAATGGAGGCATAATACTCCACTGTGTATATGGACCATATCTTCCTTATCCTTTCATCGTTGAAGGGCATCTTGGTTCTTTCCACATTTGGTGACTGTGGCCATTGCTGCTGTGAACATTGTGGCACAGATGGCCTTTCTTTTCACTACATCTGTATTTTTGTGGTAAATACCCTGTACTGGAATTGCAGGGTAATAAGGTAGCTCTATTTTTAATTTCTTAAGGAATCTCCACACTGTTTTTCCAAAGTGGCTGCACCAACTTGCATTCCCACCAACAGCACAAGAGGGTTACCCTTTCTTCACATCTTCTCCAACACTAGTTGTTTCCTATCTTGCTAATTTTGGCCATTCTAACTGGTGCAAGTTGATATTTCATTGTGGCTTTGATTTGAATCTTCCTGATGGCTAATGATGATGAATATTTTTTCATGTGCTTCTTAGTCATTTGTATGTCTTCTTTGGAGAAGTGTCTGTTCATGTCTTCTGCCCTTTTTTTTGACGTGATTATCTGCTTTGTGTGTGTTGAGTTAGAGGAGTTTTTTATAGCTCTTGGATATCAGCCCATCGTCTGTAGTGTCATTTGCGAATATCTTCTCCCATTCCGTGGGTTGCCTCTTTGTTTTGTTGACTGTTTCTGTTGCTGTGCAGAAGCTTTTGATCTTGATGAAGTCCCAAAAGTTTATTTTCACTTTTGTTTCCTTTGCCTTTGGAGACGTGTCTGGAAAGAAGTTGCTGTGGTTGATGTTGAAGAGGTTACTGCCAATGTTCTCCTCTATGATTCTGATGGATTCCTGCCTCACGTTGAAATCTTTTATCCACATCAATTTATCTTTGTGTATGGTGTAAGAGAATGGTTGAGTTTCATTCTTCTAAACATAACTGTCCAATTTTCCCTGCACCATTTATTGAAGAGACTGTCTTTTTTCCACTGTATATTTTTTCCTGCTTTGTTGAAGATTAGTTGACCATAGAGTTGAGGGTCCATATCTGGACTCTCTACTCTGTTCCACTGGTCTATGTGTCTGTTTTTGTGCCAGTACCATGCTGTCTTGGTGATCACAGCTTTGTAGTAAAGCTTGGAATTAGGCAACGTGATGCCCCCAGTTTTGTTTTTCTTTTTCAACATTTCCTTAACAATGCAGGGTCTCTTTGGGTTCCATACAAATTTCAGGATTGTTTGTTCCAGCTCTTTGAAAAATGCCGGTGGAATTTTGTTCGGGATGACATTGAAAATATAGATGACTCTAGGCAGTATAGTCATTTTAACAATGTTTATTTTTCCAATCCATGAGCATAAAATGCTTTTCCATCTTTTTGTGTCTTTTTCGATTTCTTTCTTGAGTGTTCTGTAGTTCCTCAAGTACAGATCCTTTCCCACTTTAGTTAGGTTTATTCCCAGGTATCTCATGGTTCTTGGTGCTATAGTAAATGGAATCAATTCTCTAATTTCCGTTTCTATGTTTTCATTGTTAGTGTGTAAGAAAGCAACTGATTTCTGTACATTGATTTTGTATCCTGCCACATTATTGAATTGCTGTGTGAGTTCTAGTAGTTTGGGGGTGGTTTCTTTTGGGTTTTCCATATAAAGTATCATGACATCTACGAAGAGAGAGAGAGTTTGACTTCTTCTTCGCCTATTTGAATACCTTTTAATTTATTTTTGTTGTCTGACTGCTGCTGCTAGGACTTCTAGTACTATGTTGAACAAGAGTGGAGAGAGTGAGCATCCTTGTCATGTTTCTGATCTCAAAGGGAAGGCTGTCAGCTTTTCCCAATTGAGGATGACATTCGTTGTGGGTTTTTCATAGAAAGATTTTATAAAGTTGAGGAATGTTCCCTCTATCCCTAAACTTTGAATCGTTTTAATCAGGAACAGATGCTGTAACTTGTCAAATGCTTTTTCTGCATCAATTGAGAGGACCAGGTGGTTCTTCTCTCTTCTCTTACTGATTCATTCTATCACATTGCTTGGTTTGTGAATGTTGAACCACCCTTGCATCCCATGGATAAATCCCACCTGGTCATGGTGAATAATCTTTTTAATGTACTATTGAATCCTATTAGCTATGATCTTATTGAGAATCTTAGCATCCATATTCATCACAGATATTGGTCTGAAATTCTCCTTTTTGGTGGGGTCTTTGCCTGGTTCGGGGATCAGGGTAATGCTGGCTTGATAAAAAGAGTCTGGAAGTTTTCCTTCTGCTTCAATTTTTTGAAACAGCTTCAGGAGAATAGGTATTATTCCTTGATCATGAGTGCATATATGTGAATGACAGGCAAAAGCAAATAGACTATAGATTAAATCAAACATGTTCATTCTTACATACAGATCAAATTTATACGACTCTATAAGATGCTAAGTATTTATAGTTAATATAGTAATTATAGTTGTAGTTTCAAAAATAATTGTAATACACAGTAAAAAAATTATCAACTAATCAAAAACTTTTCAAATTTCCCATACACTTAACTAAGCATGCAATAGGGTATAATAGTATGCAAGTTATTAAAGTCTATTAGCAAGGTATAGCACATATACTTCTACTTAGTAAGGTTTCTATAATCATGGTTTTTTCAAGCCCCATTATGTTCTGGGCATCATATACTATAGAAAAACATGTTTATAAATCAGCTGTTTGGTCATATCCATATCTGGTCTCTTACTGACACAATATTTTTAAGAGTTGTTCTATTCTTGGGAACTAAAGGGAAGAAAACATATTCTCACAACCATAGAAAGTCACTAATTAGAGCTGGCAGGCTACAGGACAATAAGTTCATCCCAATTCTGTAAGCACCTTTTATTTCACAAAATTTTTGCTTACAATTAAATGGTATGGAGCAAGAATACAGATGATGGTCAGTATGTCAATCAGTGTTTAAATGTTGACTCTTATGACACAATTAACATATTCAATTCTTGGTTCCAAAAGAAGAGATCTACGTGGATCAGAAGAAAGACAAATCATGGTTGAAAAGAATCGGCACTCCCCTCCTCTCAAAAATCTAGTTAATAAGGTATAGATGATACAGCAGCAAAACAATAGGTGACTCATAATTTGGGAGGCCAATGAAACCATAGGTTTAGGAACTTCAGCTCTTTTGCTTTGATTCTATAGAAACATTTCATCTGAATTCTTTAGAAATGCTCACTTCTAAATTTTCAACTGTCATAGAAGTGTCAAAAGTAACCACAGAAACATCAGAAGTTAAAATCCCTAAAACCTAAGGAAAATTCTATAGACTGTCCCAGATTTACAGTGCTCAACTATTTTTTTTTTAACTTACCATGGTGTGAAAGTGATAAGCATTCAGTAAAAACTGTAGTTTGAATTTTGGATTTTGATCTTTTCCCAGGCTAGTGATGTGTGGTGGGATACCATCCAGTGATTCTGGGGAGCAGCACTGAGCCATACCTCCCAGTCGGTCATATGATCACAAAGGTGAACAAACTTAACACCATTCTGTGCCCATACAACTATTCTGTTTTTTACTTCCAGTACAGTATTCAATAAAATATGTAAGATATTCAACACTATATTATAAACTACTCTTTGTATTAGGTAATTTTGTCTAGCTGTAGGCTTATGTAAGGGTTCTGGGCATGCTTAAGGTAGTTTAGGCTTAGCTATGATGTTCAGTAGATTAGGTGTCATAAATTCATTTCAACATATGATATTTTCAATGGCAGCTTGTTGGGTTTACCGAGATGTAAACCCATCAAAACTCAAGGAAGATCTGTAGTCCCATAGAGGCTGTCTTTGACACTCATGACATCACATCATGGAAATATTTGAAAATGCTTTCAGACATTGCTTAGCAGTTGTCCTCCTCACCTGATGGATGCCAGAAACATAAGTGAAGTAAATTCACCCAAATTTGTTCAAAATCTATTCCAGGGCTATCTGTAGTGTACATCAGGCTGTGCCAGATCTCTACACCCCCACACACTTATCAGGGGCATTTCACATAGACCATGATGTGAGTGGTTCTTCCCCAAATTGTTTAGTGGGATGCCTTGGTCAGTACTGAGAAAAACAAAAGCAAAATAGATAGACTGCAATGAATGGCAACAACCACAAAAACTGCACACCCCCTGAAGAAACGAAATGCAAATGAGAGAACGGGAAAATAGTCAAGTCATTTAGTTACACCAAGTGGGATGGATTTAATTATGAAGGTTAAAGCATTATATCACACATGTAACAAAAGTTCCATTCTTTCAAGCCAACTTAACATACATAGAAATTAAAAAACAGGTCATTTGATCCACCAATGGGGAAGGAGTTTCTGATACTACCAGACATTGTCTCATTGCTTAAGCCACAATGTAGCACTGAGACCAGGGAAGCCAGAAACTACTGCAGGCTCTGGCTGTGATAGGCTGACACTAGCAGTCAATGAATCAATGTAAACCTGAGTATACATTGGGGCCTTTTGGGGGATGGGGGAAAGCTATGTGATTGGCAGCTAGAATAGTTGAGAAGAGAAATGGCCCATAACTCAGTCCTTATCTTCTACAACATGAAGGAGCAGAACTTAGATCAGAAACAAAAATATTATCGGACTTTAAAAAATTGCTAATCTGATACTGGAGGCATAGGGAAGGAAATAATAAATTTTACCTATTTTAGGAACAAATGGAGCTCTCAAATTTTTTATATGCCCTATGAAAAATGGGAAGAGTTTGTGAATCAAGTACAGTACAGTGGTTTGGGGATCACTCAGGAGTAGACTCCCTAAGGTCAGATGAAGGCTTTGTCACTCACTGGTTATGCGACTTCCACAGTTTTATTAAGGGTTTTATTTCTTAGTTTCTTCCTTACCTATGGGCATAATGGTGGAATTTGTTTCTCAGGGTTACTATGAAGGTGCAGTAATTTAATATAAATAAAAACTTGCAAGAGTCCTCAACTCAGAGCATCATATTTAAGTGTTACAGTTACCATCAACCAAGATGGGCAAGCCTGCTGGTGGAAAAGGTTTGCAGGATGAAAACAAGGGTTTAGTTTTGCACATGTAGAGTAAATGATTTCTATTATATACTTAAGTTTAGAAGTAAAGAGTAGGATATATTATTAAATCCAGAAAAGCACCTGGGGTGGTAAAAAAGAGAGGAATCCTGAGTCCAGCACCTTCCAATATTAGGAAATCAAGGAAAAAAGGAGGAACCAGCACAAGACACTGAGAAGGAATACTCGATGAGATTGGGAGAATGGAAATTAAAAATATATGTATATTGAAATATTTTAGAAAATAAATGAAAAAAAAATATCTAGGAGAATGGAAGAATCACAGTGAAAAATATTGCCAATGCTGAAGAGGGATGAGAATTGACAACTGATTTTTGCAACGTCATCCGTAACCTTGGCATGAGCAGCTTTATTAGTTGGCATGAGCAAAAGCCCAACTGGAGTAATTTCAAGAGAAAAACTTAGAGTTACAATAGATAAACCTTTTGATGATTTTGCTGGAAGGAAAAGCAAACAAACAAAAAATGGGTTAATAATTGGTAAGAAAAAGAAGACGAATTTTTATTTTCTTTTTCTTTTTTTTGTTTTTATATCTTTTATTTTAAAAATAAGAAGTGGCACCTGGGTGGTTTTGATTTTGGCTCAGGTCATTATCTCAAGGTTGTGGGATCCAGCTCCAAGTGGGGCTCCACACTCAGCAGCATGGAGTTTAGTTGAGATTCTCTCTCTTCCTCTGCACCCCCAACCAAAATAAATAATACATGTCAAAAAATAAAAAATAAAATATAAATAAGAAAACTAGACATGTGGTTGCATGTTGATGAAATTCTATTGGTAGGGAGAAGTAAATTAGTGTGAAGGTAAAAAGGCTGGAGGGACATTCTATACTAGATGAGAGGGAATGCGAACTTGTGCTCACATGAAACTATTGATGTTAGAGAAAAACATTGATAGTTTATATATAAACATGGGATAGTTTAAGTATAAGTACAAGAAAATATTGCGGCAAATTTTATGATTGCTCACCTATTTTGCCTCAACTTTTTATTCATTAAATATTCCAGGCTCCTGAAATACTGGAATTGATATATAATTGAAACTTCAAATACATATATAGGCATAATATTTAGTTCACAGGCTTTGTGCTCATAAAGTTGAACATGGGGAAATCCGAACATATAACTTACTTACAAATGCATTCACAGGGTTACATCTACCACAATTCACCAAACCATAATTCTTTTTTTTTTTATGCATATGCTTTTATTTTTTATTTTTTTTACCCCAAACATTTTTTAATTAATTTATTTATTTTAATAAACATATAATGTATTTTTATCCCCAGGGGTACAGGTCTGTGAATCTCCAGGTTTACACATTTCACAGCACTCATCATAACACAAACCCTCCCCAATGTCCATTTCCCCACCACCCTCTCCCGTCCTCCCTCCCCCCAGCAACCCTCAGTCTGTTTTTTGAGATTGAGTCTTTTACAGTTTGTCTCCCTCCCAATCCCATCTTCTTTCATTTTTTCTTTTCCTACCTCCCCCCAACCCCCCCCGCCTTGCATCTCCACTTCCTCATATCAAAGAGATCATATGATAGTTATATTTCTCTGATTGACTTATTTCGCTAAGCATGATACCCTCTAGTTCCATCCACATCATCGCAAATGGCAAAATTTCATTTCTTTTGATGGCTGCATAGTATTCCATTGTGTATATATCCCACCTCTTCTTTATCCATTCATCTGTTGATGGACATCTAGGTTCTTTCCACAGTTTGGCTACTGTGGACATTGCTGCTATAAACATTCAGGTGCACGTGCCCCTTCGGAGCACCACGTTTGTATCTTTAGGATATATACCCAGTAGTGCAATTGCTGGGTCATAGGGTAGCTCTATTTTCAGTTTTTTGAGGAACCTCCACACTGTTTTCCAGAGTGGTTGCACCAGCTTGCATTCCCACCAGCAGTGTAGGAGGGTTCCCCTCTCTCCACATCCTCGCCAGCATCAGTCATTTCTTGACTTGTTAATTTTAGCCATTCTGACTGGTGTGAGGTGGTATCTCATTGTGGTTTTGATTTGTATTTCCCTGATGCCGAGCGATGTGGAGCATTTTTTCATGTGTCTGTCGGCCATCTGGTTGTCTTCTTTGCAGAAATGTCTGTTCATGTCCTCTGCCCATTTCTTGATTGGATTATTTGTTCTTTGGGTATTGAGTTTGATAAGCTCTTTATAGATTTTGGATACTAGCCCTTTATCTGATATGTCCTTTGCAAATATCTTCTCCCATTCTGTCAGCTGTCTTTTGGTTTTGTTCACTGTTTCCTTTGCTGTGCAAAAGCTTTTGATCTTGATGAAATCTCAATAGTTCATTTTTGCCCTTGCTTCCCTTGCCTTTCGCGATGTTCCTAGGAAGATGTTGCTGCGGTTGAGGTCAAAGAGGTTGCTGCCTGCATTCTCCTCAAGGATTTTGATGGATTCCTTTCTCACATTGAGGTCCTTCATCCATTTTGAGTCTATTTTCGTGTGTGGTGTAAGGAAATAGTCCAAATTCATTTTTTCTGCATGTGGCTGTCCAATTTTTCCAGCACCATTTGTTGAACAGGCTGTCTTTTTTCCATTGGACATTCCTTCCTGCTTTGTCAAAGATTAGTTGACCGTAGAGTTGAGGGTCTATTTCTGGGCTCTCTACTCTGTTCCATTGATCTATATGTCTGTTTTTGTGCCAGTACCATACTGTCTTGATGATGACAGCTTTGTAATAGAGCTTGAAGTCTGGAATTGAGATGCCACCAACTTTGGCTTTCTTTTTCAATATTCCTTTGACTATTCGAGGTCTTTTCTGGTTCCATACAAATTTTAGGATTATTTGTTCTATTTCTTTGGAAAAAATGGATGGCATTTTGATAGGGATTGCATTAAATGTGTAGATTGCTTTAGGTAGAATAGACATTTTCACAATATTTGTTCTTCCAATCCATGAGCATGGAATATTTTTCCATTTCCTTGTGTCTTCCTCAATTTCTTTCACAAGTACTTTATAGTTTTCTGAGTATAGATTCTTTGCCTCTTTGGTTAGATTTATTCCTAGGTATCTTATGGTTTTGGGTGCAATTGTAAATGGGACTGACTCCTCAATTTCTCTTTCTTCTGTCTTGTTGTTAGTTTAAAGAAATGCGACTGACTGATTTCTGTGCATTGACTTTATATCCTGACACTTTACTGAACTCCTGTATAAGTTCTAGCAGTTTTGGAGTGGAGTCTTTTGGACTTTCCATATATAGTTTCATATCATCTGCAAAGAGTGATAGTTTGACTTCTTCTTTGCCAATTTGGATGCTGTTAATTTCTTTTTGTTGTCTGATTGCTGAGGCTAGGACTTCTACTAGTTGAACAGCAGTGGTGATAACGGACATCCCTGCCATCTTCCTGACCTTAGCAGAAAAGTTTTCAGTTTTTCTCCATTGAGAATGATATTTGCGGTGGGTTTTTCATAGATGGCTTTGATAATATTGAGGTATGTGCCCTCTATCCCTACACTTGGAAGAGTTTTAATCAGGAAGAGATGCTGCACTTTGTCAAACGCTTTTTCAGCATCTATTGAGAGTATCATATGGTTCTTACTCTTTCTTTTATTAATGTATTGTATCACTTTGATGGATTTGCGGATGTTGAACCAACCTTGCAGCCCTGGAATAAATCCCACTTGGTCGTGGTGAATAATCCTTTTAATGTACTGTTGGATCCTATTGGCCAGTATTTTGGTGAGAATTTTCGCATCTGTGTTCATCAAAGATATTGGTCTGTAATTCTCTTTTTTGGTGGGATTCTTGTTTGGTTTTGGGATCAAGGTGATGCTGGCCTCATAAAATGAGTTTGGAAATTTTCCTTCCATTTCTATTTTTTGGAACAGTTTCAGGAGAATAGGAATTAATTCTTCTTTAAATGTTTGCTAGTAACAGACTGAGGGTTGCTGGGGGTAGGGGGGATGGGAGAGGGTGGTGGGGAAATGGACATTGGGGAGGGTATGTGCTATGATGAGTGCTGTGAAATGTGTAAACCTGGCAATTCACAGACCTGTACCCCTGGGGATAAAAATACATTATATGTTTATTAAAATTAAAAAATAATAATAAAATAAATAAATATTTGGTAGAATTCCCCTGGGAAGCCGTCTGGTCCTGGACTTTTGATTGTTTGGAGATTTTTGATGACTGTTTCAATCTCCTTTCTGGTTATGGGTCTGTTCAGGTTTTCTATTTCTTCCTGGTTCAGTTGTGGTAGTTTATATGTCTCTAGAAATGTATCCATTTCTTCCAGATTGTCAAATTTGTTGGCGTAGAGTTGCTCATAGTATGTTCTTATAATTGTTTGTATTTCTTTGGTGTTGGTTGTGATCTCTCCTCTTTCATTCATGATTTTATTTATTTGGGTCCTTTCTCTTTTCTTTTTGATAAGTCTGGCCAGGGGCTTGTCAATCTTATTAATCCTTTCAAAGAACCAGCTCCTAGTTTCATTGATTTGTTCTATTGTTTTTTTAGTTTCTATTTCATTGATTTCTGCTCTGATCTTTATGATTTCTCTTCTCCTGCTGGGTTTAGGCTTTCTTTGTTGTTCTCTCTCCAGCTCCTTTAGGTGTAGGGTTAGGTTGTGTATTTGAGACCTTTCTTGTTTCTTGAGAAAGGCTTGTACCACTATATATTTTCCTCTCAGGACTGCCTTTGTTGTGTCCCAGATTTTGGACCATTGTGTTTTCATTATCATTTGTTTCCATGAATTTTTTCAATTCTTCTTTAATTTCCTGGTTGACCCATTCATTCTTTAGAAGGATGCTGTTTAGTCTCCATGTATTTGTGTTCTTTCCAAATTTCCTCTTGTGATTGAGTTCTAGCTTCAGAGCATTGTGGTATGTAAATATGCAGGGAATGATCCCAATCTTTTCATACCAGTTGAGACCTGATTTATGACCCAGGATGTGGTCTATTCTGGAGAATGTTCCATGTGCACTAGAGAAGAATGTATATTCTGTTGCTTTGAGATAGAATGTTCTGAATATATCTGTGATGTCCATCTGGTCCAGTGTGTCATTTAAGACCTTGATTTCCTTGTTGATCTTTGCTTGGATGATCTGTCCATTTCAGTGTGGGGAGTGTTAAAGTACCCTACTATTATTGTATTACTGTCAATGTATTTCTTTGATTTTGTTATTAATTCATTTATATAGTTGGCTGCTCCCATGTTAGGGGCATAGATATTTAAGATTGTTAGGTCTTCTTGTTGGACAGACTCTTTGAGTATGATATAGTGTCCTTCCTCATCTCTTATTGTAGTCTTTGGCATAAAATCTAATTGATCTGAACTAAGGATTGCCACCCCAGCTTTCTTCTGATGTCCATTAGCATGGTACATTGTTTTCCACCCCCTCACTTTAAATCTGGAGGTGTCTTTGGGTCTAAAATGAGTTTCTTGTAGGCAGCATATTGATGGGTTTTGGTTTTTTATCCATTCTGATACCCTGTGTCCTTTGATTGGGGCATCTAGCCCATTAACATTCAGGGTAACTATTGAGAGATATGAGTTTAGTGACATTGTATTGCCTGTAAGGTGACTGTTACTCTATATTGTCTCTGTTTCTTTCTGATCTACTACTTTTAGGGTCTCTCTTTGCTTAGAGGACCCCTTTCAATATTTCCTGTAGAGCTGGTTTGGTGTTTGCAAATTCTTTCAGCTTTTGTTTGTCCTGGAAGCTCTTTATCTCTCCTTCTATTTTCAATGATAGCCTAACCGGATATAGTATTCTTGGCTGCATGTGTTTCTCGTTTAGTGCTCTGAATATATCATGCCAGTTCTTTCTGGCCTGCCAGGTCTCTGTGGATAGGTCTGCTGCCAATCTAATGCTTTTACCCTTGTATGTTACAGACTTCTTTTCCCGGGCTGCTTTCAGGATTTTCTCTTTGTCGCTAAGACTTGTAAATTTTACTATCTGGTGACGAGGTGTGGACCTATTTTTATTGATTTTGAGGGGCGTTCTTAGCATCTCCTGGATTTTGATGTTTGTTCCCTTTGCCATATTAGGGAAATTCTCTCCAATAATTGTCTCCAATATACCTTCTGCTCCCCTCTCTCTTTCTTCTTCTTCTGGAATCCCAATTATTCTAATGTTGTGTCATCTTATGGTGTCGCTTATCTCTCGAATTCTCTCCTCGTGGTCCAGTATTTGTCTCTCTTTTGCTCAGCTTCTTTATTCTCTGTCATCTGGTCTTCTATGTCACAAATTCTTTCTTCTGCCTCATTTATCCTAGCAGCGAGAGCTTCCATTTTTTATTGCACCTCATTAATAGCTTTTTTGATTTCAACTTGGTTAGATTTCAGTTCTTTTATTTCTCCAGAAAGGGCTTTTATCTCTCCTGAGAGGGTTTCT
Organism: Martes martes; assembly: GCF_963455335.1. Classification (NCBI taxonomy): domain Eukaryota; kingdom Metazoa; phylum Chordata; class Mammalia; order Carnivora; family Mustelidae; genus Martes; species Martes martes. The sequence continues at coordinate 115,180,757 of NC_137889.1, forward strand.
CTACTATCTTCTATGCCTTTTTCGAGCCTGGCTAGAACCTTGAGAATCGCCATTCTGAACTCTAGATCTGTCATGTTACATATGTCCATATTGATTAGGTCCCCAGCCTTCGGTACTGCCTCTTGTTCTTTTTTTTGTGGTGAGTTTTTCCGCCTTGTCATTTTGTCCAGATAAGATTTGCTTTCTCCTCCTCTAGAATTCTGCTGTTCCTGGTGAGCGAAGTTGGTCATGGCTGGGTTTCTTGTTGATCTTCTGGGGGAGGGGCCTGTTGTAGTGATTCTCAGGTGTCTTTGCTGCAGGCAGAATTGCACTGCCCTTGCCAGGGGCCAGGCTAAGTAATCTGCTTGGGTTTGCTTTCGGGAGCTTTTGTTCCCTGAGTGCTTTCTATAGAGTTCCAGAGGACGGGAATGTAATGGCAACCTCCCAAACTCTCGGCCTGGAGGAGCCGACAGCTTGCAGTTCCACTTCTCAGTGCACCCTCAGAGAAAAGCACCCAACCGCCCCACCTCCCTGTCCTGCATTCGCGCCGGTAGGAAAGCAGTCAGTTGCTGGCACTTGGAAAGAAGCGTCCAGGCGCTTCCGTCTCCGTGGCCTCCGGCCACGCTCCGAGCCCATCCAGCCTGTGACTGGCACAAGGTAACCCAGGGCTGAGAGCTCTCTCCTTGGCTTTGTCACTGTAGCCAGCTTCCCTGCTCTAATATATGCGAGCTCTGTGGCACTCAGACACCCCCGGTCCTTCTGTGACCCCGCGGGACCTGGGGTTACACTCACTCTGCCTGGGCTTCCCCCCGGTTTAGCCTCTGGAACAATGTCCCTCTGTGGAGCAGACTTTTAAAAGTCCCAATTTTGTGCCCTGTTGCTCCGCCACTTGCCGGGAGCCGGCCCCTCCCCCCGCGGTCTGTCTTCCCGTCACTTTGGATTCGCTTCTCCGCAGGTCCTACCTTTCAGAAAGTGGTTGATTTTCTGTTTCTAGAATTGTTGCTCTTCTTCTCTTTGATTTCCCATTGGATTTTTAGGTGTTCACAATGGTTAGATAAGCTATCTAGCTGATCTCCTGCTACCTGATGTCGTCTCAGTCTGCTACTTCTCCGCCATCTTGACTCCCTCTCACCAAACTATAATTCTTGAGTGTCCTGTACTTTCACATGCCTCAAGCCAAATATTTCTGACAAGTACTTTGGAAAACATCCAGGAAACAGAATCCATAACCGTGAGGGCAGATGCAGAAGCCATAGCACATTGAATTGCAAACAGTGGCACTCATTAAATACTTGTCAAACTGGGGTGGCTTCTGATTTGCTCAGTTGGTTAAGCGTTTGCCTTCAGTCCTGGTCATAATCCCAGAGTCCTGGCACGGAACCTGCCTCAGGCTCCCTGCTCAGTGGGGAACCAGTTCCTCCCCCTCCCTCTGCCCCACACCCCACTCAGGCTCCTTCTCTCTCTTTCTTTTAAGTAAAAAAATAAAATCTTAAAAAAAGAAAAAAAAATACTTATCAAACAGAATTTGATTTCAGGATTCTGCTTTGGTGTTCCAGGATATAGTGTCTGGTTCATAATGTCAGCATATATAAAACTAGGTACTTCAGTCTACTCATGAGATTTACATCTACAACTCTACATCAACCAAGGACTCCTTGATTTGCTCTAGCTATTATAGTGACTAGAAATATGACCCCTGCAGGTATCTAAGTCATCATCCCAGAACCTGTGAATATCTTACCTTAAATGGCTAAAGGGATTCTGCTGGTGTAATTAAGGTTAAGGACTGTGAGGTGGGTGTCATCCTGGATTGTCCATATGGGGCTGATGTAATGGCATTGAGAGAGACAGGAGGATTAGTCAGAGGAAATGTGATGACACAGGCAGAGGTAGCAGTGATATAGCCACAAGCCAAGAAATGCAGGCAATACAGCTGGAAAAGGCAAGGAGTAGATTCCCAGGGCCTCTTCTGACATTGGATTTTAGCCCCTTATGAGTCATTTAAGACTTTTGACTCTGGAATCATAAGATAATAAATCAGAGCTGTTTAAGTCACAATTTTTATAGTAATTTGTTCTAGCAGAAACATTAAGGAATGTTAGGAACATTAGGAAGGAACATGGCTATGAACCAGAATGTGTATAGTGAGCACTTTATATAAAGGCAGATGTACAAATACTCTGCTCATGATATGTAAGTTTCCTAGTAATACATACCTGAAAATTAAAGCATGTTGGAAAATTAAAATAAACAAAATACCTGGAAAGGAGAAATACATAACAAGTCAATATTAACAAAACCTTAACTGTTGAGGTAAGTGTTTTAAAGAAATTGTTTGAATAGAATTTGACCAGAAGGATCATATATAAAAACTTATTAGTACATAAATGTTTAAGTCAAAAATATTTCTAAAAATATCCAGTTGGATCTCTCAGCTGCTGATCCCTGTAGCCAAAACAAACAAACAAACAAACAAGCATACATACATACAAGCTTGGGAACCAATCCTATACCACTTTCTCAGTAACATTAAAGTGGCAGTCTGTTAATTTTCTCTCTTTGCCACCCTCTGTGCCCAACCCTCTACCCTCTCTCTCTCATTTTTTGTTCTTCCAAATTTAATAGCAGATGCCAAGGAAAATATGCATATTACTTCAGATGTTTTCGTAGTAAACCCCACATGTAAAATAAATGCCTTGATCAAAGTGTATGCGCATGTGTGTGTTTGTGTGTGTAAATGAGTGAACTGATAAAGATAAAACCCTATGCAAATTATGTTCATATTTGGCAATCAAAGATGATGTGGCAAAGACTGTGACAAGAGAAGTAGTAGACTAAGCTCTGAGGTCATGAAGTAGTGATGGATGTACCCTCCTTCAAAGAAGAATCTATCCCAATATATATGAATTCTTCTCTGCCCATTTGAGTTGAATCAGCATAATCTTGGTCCACCACAAACTGCAGAGAATTCCTTGACCCAAGTCAAAGTAACAAGAGTCATTCAGACCCTGAATAGGGAATTTAGTTTCTTGTTTGATACATGATTAAAGGCAGCAATTCAAGTTCTTCCCTGGAAATTTTGGGAAAGCTACTGAAAAAGACAATCTTTCTTTCCCTGGAATACTAATCACCTTGCCAACACACAGATAGGTCTATCTCAGCATACAATTAGATGTAGATAAGTAAGTGAATAAATGGAGAGAAAGAGGAAAGAGGGCATGAAGGATCAAGACAGAGCATGGCAGTGCACAAAAGCTGATGTCATCATTGGAACTTTTCCACCTAGATGTGTTCAACTTCCTTCAATGCACTTTATGAATGTGAGACAACAGCTTAGGCTGAGTATGTTTTATTTGTACAATAATAGTCCCGAACAAGGTGGAGATGTTTTATTTTATGTTATGACTCAACTGTTTTAAAGAATGTAGAATAGGAAAAAAATATAGTTCTGTTGTGATAAAATGAAATCACTGATGGAATTCAATGCTGAACATTTGGTGGAAATAGAAAGTTTGAAACTAAAACTCAGGAGCATAGAACTATATCTAATGTGGTGAAAAATCACTGGAGAATAACAATTTCACATGAAAAGCAATAAAAAAATAATAACTAAAAGTATTTCTGGGAAATTCAGTCTGGAGATAGGAAAATCAAGAGTCACTGCTAAATATATCATTATATAATTAAAGTTACTTAAAAATTACAGTAAAATGTCTTGATGTGTTTTTGGATTATTTTTAATGTAATTTTATAGACTCTAAATTACTGGAAATGTGTAGAGAAGGAGGATTTTCATATAGGACCAAATTGACAGTATTTGAATAGTGCTCAGTATGGATAATCAGTTAGTAGAATAAAATTTTCTAGTTCTAAACATTGTGCATATCATGAATATCCTTTTCCCATACATATACACAGAGAAAAGGAAACTTTCCCTTATTGAGGCAAATTGAGTTTTCAAAGTGACTTCCATTTCTGCCTTTTCATAGAAGAAACAATGGTGGCTCATTAACTACCATTTTAAAATTTATCCCCTAAACATATTTGCCTGTCAGTGCCTCAGAAGCATCACTGCATTCAGCTTTCACTGGCCCTTCTAAGGCTGTAAGAATGTAAACAATGCCTAAAATGAGAGTTACAGTTTCTACATAATTAATCCATTTTCAGCTTCCTATTACTCTTCACATAAGAAATATAATTGCTTAGGGGAAGCAGCACATAGATTTACTTAGATTTTAGTTTAAACCAAAAACAGAGTTATGCTTTAACAGCAGTAACATTATTAAATAGAACCAAAAAGTGACAGTGTTTTCTAAAGATTTCTAGTGTCATGAAGTAGTTGAAATCCCATTATCAACAACTACATGAGGAGAATGACATTTAAATACCATTCATAATAGAGGGAAACTTCCTTGGCTTGATAAGTAATATCTTCAAAAAAACTATAATTAATATCATATATAATGGCAAGAAACTCAAAACTTATCCCCTAAGCCTAAGAATAAGGCAAGGATGTCATTGCTCCCTGTCCCTATTCAATATGATATTCTAAGTCCTAGCTAATGCCGTAACAGAGGGAAAGGAAGTAAAAGGTGTGCAGATTGGGATGGGAGAAATAAAACTATCTTTGTTTACAGATGACATCACTGTCTGTGTAAGAAATCTCAAGAGCACATTGCAACCCAAAGCAATCCTGATTCAAAAGTTGGTTTGGTGTTCCAACATTATTTTAGCATTGTTATATGCTCACTCGCCACAGATTTCTCAATTTGCTGACTATGAAAAGTACTTAGAGGATGAATTTTTAAGGCAAATGCCACCAAATATTTTTCAATGAAGCACTAGGTGGAGTTGTTTAGGTATTCAAATTCTTTATTACCTCTTGATGCATTTTTTCCAGTTCTTGTACTCTTCTTGTTATATTTTAATGGCTTTGATTTTTTTCTTTCTAGGTCACAGCAGCTTTAAAATTTTGCTCTCATGAAGGAAAATGGAAAGACTATTTGTCATTTGTCCCCCCTCCCCCAAGTTTGGATCATACTGAAATGAAAATTTCCTCACCATCAGCAACATTACAAATGAGATACAGCTATTTTGGAAACAAAGAAATGAGAAAAATACAGAAAAAAATATAAAAGTTTTCTTTCTTTATTAATTTTTTTTTTTTTTTCAGAATCTAGGCAACATTGCATGTGAAACAAGAATTCTCTTCCCTTGGAGGACTGGGCTGCCATGGAAGGTTAGCAATGCAAATACACATGGAGTTTTACAGAAGTAACACAACAGAGCAACACTGGGTTACAAATATATGTTGAAGTCTCCCCATCCTTGCCCTGTCAAATTTAAGATGTAATCAGAGAAAGAGAGGGATGAACGAGCCTAAAATATTACACAGAGGTTTAAGGGAAACTTAGAGAAGAGGGTCATAGAAAGCAAGGGTATAAATAATTTCGGTAAAGGAATGAGAGTTTTGTAAATGAAATTAAGTCAAGAAGAAATAAGCTGAAAGGGGATTGTTAGACTTGGTTGTTGACTCTAGTTGCGTGACAGAATGAATGGCGGGTTTTACCAAGGCAAGGGTCAAAAATTGGAGAGTGTCATTAGCATGAAGATTTGAACATATGTGTTTTTCTCTGGTTCCTCCTAAAATTTGAAAGGCATTAAAGCAAGTAAAAAGATTGTTAAAACCCATTAACTATATGGAGTACTAGAGAGGAGCTGACAGCAAGTAAGGGGTGTCGACACTTTCTCTGGAGGTGTGAAGCAGAAAGATAAGTAGGACATAAGTGACTTACAGCTGAAAGCTAATATCCTGCAGGGTAGGATGACCATGAAGAAACACGTTGTGGTACAGAATCTACCACTGAAAGTTTCCTGTAATTGAGGTACAAGGTATCTCAATGTGGTAGGTATAACAGTTTCTAACAGTCTACCAAGGGAGTTAGACTGTTCAAGACCTTCCCCAAACCAGTACTGGCATCTGAATAGCCCTTCCTGACAAAATAGCAGATACATGCTATTCTCAGGGGGAAAAAAATGTGTCAAAGTGATGCCTGTGTTGGGAAATCCACAGGTAGCTGATGGTGAGTATGAGGGTGAAACAGTGTTCTGACAATCAGGGAAATAAATGAAATTGCTAATTAAGCTTTAGAGTTCCCATCCTGTTTCTTGAATCAGTCACTAGTATCAAAGCAGTCAGGTGTGGAGCACCAGGCAAGACATCTGAAAATGCATATATGAAGAAAGTGACCTAGAAAGATTCAAAAAAGCAAGCAATCAAACAAAACACAAAAAGTAATCAAACAAAACACAAAAAGTAATCAAACAAAAACTACAGACAAAAGCAATTTGAGATTTTATGGTAGAACTTTATTATGAAGAAGTTCATCATTCAACAAGTGCCCTCCTCTACACATCTACACAAACACATGTAGAGTCTCACAATAAGTTTTTTAGTGTCTCACTTTAAATCATGATTCAATAGCCAAAGATCACTAGACATTTTATGAAAGCTTATAATAATGTTGAGATTATCTCCCAGAAAGTAGGAAAAAAGGCACAGATAGAAAATAGAAAAGAAAATGGGATATTATAGCAGGGTGTTCAGTTTTCTAGTAATGTGTACTTTAGAAAAAGTGAACAGAAAAAATAAGTGGAAGAAGATTATAAAGAAAAGGTATTTCCAAAATAATACGTGTGTCCAGACAAAGATCCTAACAACCTCCCATCATCACAAATGAAGATAAAATGAAGGTCCCCTTGCTGGCTCAGTCAGTTGAGCATCTGACTCTTGGTACCCACTAAGGTCATGATCATGGGGTCATAAGATGAAGTCCCGAGTCTGGCTCTGCACTCAGTATGGAGTTGGCTTAAGATTCTGTGTCTCTACTTCTCCAACTGTTGCTCCTCACTCATGCTATCTCTCTCTCCCCCTCTTTCTCAATAAATAAATAAAATACTTTTTTTTTAGAAAAATTGAAGATAAAATGATTCTATCACAAGTTATTCTAAAATTTCAGAACAGAAGGAATTTTAAAATCCTAAAAGTAATAAAGAAGAAAAACAAAACAAAGCAAAAGAAAATAAGCAGATCACATATCACAGCCAGAAATAAGATTGCCGTTAGATTACTCAAGAGTATTACTGAGACACAGAATACTGTAGTTAATACCTTCAGAGGCTGAGAATAATTGATTATTAATCTGAAACTCTATATTCAAGTGTCCACCAAGGTCAAGATGAAAATTAAAACATATTTATTGCATGCAAGGGTGCACGAACATCTCATTTTCCTTGGAGACTTCTTAAAAAAACTACTGCAAGATAAGCAATCAGAAAAAGAAAAAAATAAATTATAAATCCTCAAAACATAAGACTCTGGAAAGCAGATGGGGTGGGGGACAGAAGATAGATGGGGTTAAGGGATATTCTGGGTCTATGGCTATGCATCTGGCTAGCAGTCATCCAGTACAGACTGGAGCAGCTTTAAAAGAAGGATTAGGAGGGGCGCCTGGGTGGCTCAGTGGGTTAAAGCCTCTGCCTTCAGCTCAGGTCATGATCCCAGGGTCCTGGGATCGAGCCCCGCATCGGGCTCTCTGCTCAGCAGGGAACCTGCTTCCCCCTCTATCTCTGCCTGCCTCTCTGCTTACTTGTGATCTCTCTCTGTGTCAAATAAATAAATAAAATCTTTAAAAAAAAAAAAAAAAAGAAGGATTAGGAGACAGATAGTTTACTTAATTTCTCCAACTGTAGTGAGAAGGAGTTTGCAGTTCTTTTTCAAATATTTTAAAATAAAGGAAAGTAAACAGCTTTGGGTTGGGCAGGACTAGATAGCTGTATCCTCATAACACAATAGTAAATAAATAGATAATTTATGAGAGATATACCAATAATAGTAGTATAAGCATATTATTGAGCAAAATGGTGGTAAATGCCAGAATAAATCAATAAATAATTTAAATGAGTTCACTTCTGTGGCTGTTGGCCTCATTAGTTTGGAACTTAGTGTAGGCTGGCCAGTGATTTTTGCTATTAGTATTATTATTATTTTTATTGTTATTATTTATTAAGATCTTAGTATCATTTGGTTTTAGGACATGTAATACTTAGATAAAATCATAATTTATATTTAGGTTAAGTTGGTAGTGAGAAAATAATATCTATTATGATAAATTACTTTTATAAGATACATTAATAACTTAGCATTTTAGAAAGAGCAAAGTAACTTGAGGTATGGAGCAATGTTCAGGGTTGACTTGAAAATACAGATAGTTTTGGCTTTAGGATGGAGAAGATTAAAATACATCTGTATCCTGAAAGTAAAGATGAGCAGATGAATTTGAATTTGAATTGCTGATTTGAATGAAAGGAGACATAAATGATGGAGCTAGGTTCTGGGAGAAATGGAAAAAAATGGGCAGAAAAGTCATGGGTAGAGGAGATATACCCCATAACAGTAAACATATTTCATTAAATCCTTATCTTTTACTAGTCACAAAATATATTACCATATTATTGCGATAACTATTATCCAGTCATTATGATTCCCATTTAACACAAAACCCGAGTTTCAGAAGTTAAGAGACAGAATCAGGAATTTAACTGTCTTAATTCTAAATCTGTGAAACTAAACTTTCTAGGCTTCAGTTTCATCTGTAAAAATGTTGAGGGGGGTACCTGGGTGGCTCAGTCAGTTAAACCTCTGACTTTTCATGTTGACTCAGGTCATGATCTCAGGGTTGTAAGACTGAGCCCTGCATCTGACTCCATACTGGGTATAGAGCTTGCTTGGGATTCTCTCTCTCTCCCACTCCCTCTGCCCCTTCCCCCTCCACTGCTAGTGCTCTCTCTCTCTCTCGAAGGAAAAAAAAAAAAAACAAAAAAAGGAAAAGAAAAGAAAAAAACCTTATTAAATGTGGGAATACTAATGCCTCCTTCATTGGGTTATTTTAAAAATAATGTAAAATATGATAAAAGTATAGCACCACAGCTGAACTGTTACTATTAGTTAGCTCTTACCATTATTTCTATGATTGCCATCAATCTCCCAACTTATTTGCAAATAGACGATTACAAAGAGAAGTTAAATCTGGCAAAGTAGAAGCAAATTTGTAGCTATATTCACATTATATTACATGGTTAAATTATAATTTCCTGGACAGGAAACTACTTTTAAAGTATACCAGAAATACAAGTCAAGTAATCTATTATTCAGTACAGATACAAAAATGAAAAACGTACATGCAAACTTTTATGAATTAAAGTTTGAGATTGAAACAATCACAACTAATTTGATGCATCTGTCACAGAACACTGTAAATTTTGTATGACACCCATTAACAGGTGAGAAAACAGATTTCCAAATATTGAAGTTACAATTGAAAAGTAATACATTTAGCATTTGAACTTAAAGTGATGTGGGTATGTGTGTGTGCATTAAAGTATACAACACATGAAAGGATAGAAAACTATGTGGTGAGGCATATCAATTTTATTTCTCTATGCTAATGGGCCTGTGAGGAGATGACAGTGAAGCAGGGAGACAAGGAAGAACACTAGGCTGATATTATACAAAACACAAAAGTGCACTGGGTGAAGTCAATTTTTACTAATGAGTTCTTGACTATTTTTCAATTTCCCATTTCTGAAAGTCAATTTTCAGAAACAAAAGAAGTCTTCAATATTTGAGACTTCTTTCTTCTTTCACCTGAATCTTAAGTTACAGAAACCAAGTACAATAGTATAATTCATTCATTTAAATGAAGAAATAAAAATTGTATTGAAAAACCCCCAAATGTGTGACAGCTTAGCTCTGCATTAATGATAACAACCAGATGATACGTGCATATATTTCAGCCTCCTGACATCAAGTTGGCATAGCTGCTTCAATACCTCTGAAATCATACTGTTGCTACTCTTTCTAATTCCGTAAAAAAGTTGAATTTCCCTTCACTTCTTAATTTCTCTTAAGTGTCAATAAAATAAAGAACGAACCCACACAATCATTACCAAATAATGAATTAAACATAACTACATATGTTAAACATCACTATTAATAAGTTACATGATGTGTTCAATCAGTTGGTTATTTGTCCCTAATTCATTCATTATGTAAATGGTGTCTACCTTCTATTGATGAATGGAAGGAAGCCTTTATAAGTGTACAGGTAGAAAAGACATGCTAAATCAGAAATACTTGGCAGTAAAAACATAAAACTGTCAAGGTCAAAATTATTTTGTATAGTAATTTATATTTGTTCTAATTGCAAATAAATTCAATTAGTTACAATAATATAATATGTATTACTGGCTTGCCAATCAATATCAGTATTTAAAAGGGTTTTTTTTTTTTGTTTTGTTTTGTTTTCCTAAAACCCCTCTCTCTCTTAGACAATATGCTGCATTAGCTATTCAATTAAAGGATGAATGTGCTGTCGGTTTCACTTTTAATAAGTGGTTTTAGTTTCTTGGATTCACATTAACCTGTGCCACTGTTACGTATATTAATACCATTTGGAATCCACATCTAGGCATCTTTCAGGCAATGACTTTTGGCTTAAGATTTACATTCTCCAAAGAACACCGAAAACATATGTATAAGGTACTTGTTTTAAAAGTAGCTGGACTTGGAAATTAGAAGTCTTCATTCTATCTGTGCAGGAAGAACCTGCCTTCCTAAGCTGAACTCATTTGTCTGGCAACATAAAGACAGTAACCTCGTGGGGAGGTTAGAACCAACCCAACATCGTGCTTCCTATGGAAAAGAGGCTGAGCTGAAACATCTTACAACTAGCTCTATTTCAGCTTGCTGCATTAGAAATAGACATATTTTTCCCTCTCCCTTCTCATTCTGAAGGAAATGAGAGCTATGGAACCGCCAGACATGTAAGACAGCCATTAAATAGACGAGAAGTGTTCTATCAATTCAAAGATTTCGCTCTCTTGAAATGACCTACAGCCTGAGCCATCGGGAAGGAGGGTGCCTTCTATTCTTTCCCTACTCTGTTTAACCTGAAGATCCGGTTTCATTGTTGTGTCTAACATGTGCACACATATGCACTCAGGACTTACCCCTCTGAGGGTACATGCTCGTCGGTATGTGTGTGTTCAGTTTTAGAAATTGTAAATTTTAGTAGAGGTGTTCCAGTGGTAACTGAAAAAAAAAAAAAAAAGTAGTTTTAGAGCACAGAGAAGTGATTAGATCTGAAAATCCAGATTTTGTGTTTTCTTAACCCTTCCGCTGACATAACTCTCCCTGTTCACTCTTATAACGAGTGAAACCTGTCAAGGAAAGATGTAGAATTGTTCGTATGGAGCAACAGAGCGTTGAAAGGGCTTAGGTTTTACCTTAATTTTTGAAACTCAGATTAAAGTACTTAGCCCATATCCTTTTCCCATTAGAAATAAAAGCAAGTTGAAAAAGAAGTAAAAAGGGAAACAGGAAGAAAGAGAAAGGATGTAAGGCTGCACATATTCTCTGCTTATCTAGGTCAGGGTGGATCTTTTAATTTGAATTGTATGAATTCTCTGAACATTAAAAATATGATATATATGATATGATATATGATATATATGATATGATATAAGCACATAGTTATGTTCTGCTTTCAATGATGTTCTTTTTTATACCACTCTTATTCTTGACTGTTATACATAAAAACAGAAGTTGATTATATTCTTTATAAGGATAATATTTTAATTATCATCACTTATATATATAAATATTTTTTAAATTAATTCTAAAAACATCTATCAAAAAATCATACGTTTAATACCATACTCTAGACAAGGCCCCAAAACTGAATCACAAGAAGAAATCAATTACTTTCAGCAAAACTCTTGCTTGAGAAGATAGCATTATACTACCCATGAAGAGGTAAGTCTTGGAGGTAAGTTTTCTTTACTACACCTCTCCCAAAGGAAAAGCTACAAAGAAAGTACAGAAAGAAAAACAAAAAGTAAAATATCTGACAGTAGCATATATTGTGTCATGACAATGAATAAATAAGCCAGGAAGTTAACTATGACAAAGTTATGAAATCTGGAGCTAAAAAGAGACCTTTTATTGCATAAATCAAATGTGCTTATATGGAAAGGTGCTAGAGTTGTCAAAATCTAGACATTATGACTTGGAGTAATCTAGAAGTAAGTCACTGTGATCAAACCTGTCCTCAGGATTTATTAAGATTTCTGTAGCATTAAAAAAAAAAACTATTTAAATATTTTTAAACCATGAGTGGTGGGTATTTAAAAGGAATATTTATCCCTATGTAAGTTGTTATAATAATTAATACTTCAAAGAAAGAAGAAAAATATACTGTTGGTCAGATGGTTTATAGCAACAGGAGTTTAGAAGAAAAGATATAATGATGCTTTGTAAGAAGTTCATAAGTGAATATAAATTGGTAAATGAGTTTTCAATTTAATCAGATATATGAGATTACTCAGGAAAGGAAATGATAGAAAAGTATTTTTAAAAAGTCCTCGTCCTAATAGTAGCAAAAGAAGGGAAAAATCAAATTAGTTGTTATTCTTCACAACATTTTAAAAAATTAAAATAGCATCAAACTCCCTAAATTTTTATTGTTTCCAAGTCTAAACTTATTTTCCTTGCGGTAAAGTAGATGAAATCCTAGAAATCCTTCTAGGAGTGTTGACATTTTCCATTACCATAGTTGTCAAATTTTCTGTATAAACACTTGAATAGTTTCCCAAAATTGGTATTCTAGAATACCAAGGAAGCAATGTTCTTGAGATTGTTTTAGGAGTAATGTAAGATGGCATTTAAAATAGAAATTCAATGGACATCAATTTATGACTTAGAGCTGAAATTAAGATTTATTATCTGTGGATGGGTAATATGAAAATAACTAAGTTCCAACCTGAGGAGCACGTCATGTTTAAACAAAATAAAGTGTATGGATGGAACTTGTCATTCCAATGGATGGACTCAGTGAAAACTGTTCATAAAGTAAATTGAAATCTAAATATGTAGTCTAAGCACAGATCATTTATTATTGAGGAAATGACTGTCAATTACTATGCAAGGCAGACAGAGGCTTCACCCATTTGCAGTGATATTGTACTGAAAGCAAAATAAGAGTTGCACTTGCTCCCTTAGTTATAAAGTATCACAAAAAAATTATAGCAGAAATGTGGGCTGGATGTGAATTAAAGAGACCCTACTCAAAAACTCTCCACCATTCCTCAAAAGTCTTCTGGTGCCTAGCAAAATGAACAATGACATCTATACTTATAGGAAAATTCTTGAAATTCTATCCAGTCAATTGTTCTTCCTTGAAACTTCGTATGACTACACAAGAGAATGTGATTTTTCTCCTCTTCATGCTATTTTCCACTTAAATGTGTTTGTCTCTTTCACTCCTGGGGATAGATTTTGGAAGAAAGTGCAGAAGACACATTGATGAAATTACTTTGGCACATACAACATCATCTAAAAGGCAATGTTGCTCATTCTATAAAGAGCACTTGCCTTTCTTTTTTGTTTTTTTTTTAAGATTTTTATTTATTTATTTGACAGACAGAGATCACAAGTAGGCAGAGAGGCAGGCAGAGAGAGAAAGGGAAGCAGGCTCCCCGCTGAGCAGAGACCCCGATGCGGGGCTGGATCCCAGGACCCTGGGACCATGACCTGAGCCAAAGGCAGAGGCTTTAACCCACTGAGCCACCCAGGCAATCCTAAAGAGAACTTGTCTTTTAAAATAGATACCACAACAATATAACATCCCAAATAACAGATGAAAAACTTAGTAGAGCTTAGAGGCTTTTAATTTGAACAAAAACACATGATGTCTTCTAAAAACCTATGTTAAAAGTTATTCTCATAGTACATCCTACTGCCTCACTGTGTAATTTAGATCAGGTCTTCCTAATCACTCCTTAGTTCTCAAATTGAGAACTTTATTTAATAAACAAAGATGTTAAAATTCCTTTGATACAAAATGATACTCGTTGAAGTAATAACTTGCTGAAATCATGTATATTTTTAAGGGATCTCTGTAAAGTTGTAGAGAGCACTGAAGTCTTTGAGAGAATGACAGGTTGTTCAAAAATTTTGGAGTATTTTATTTATTTAAGAGAGATGGAGAGAGCACAAGTGGGGGGGCAGGCAGAGGGAAAGGGAAAAGCATGTTCCCCACTGAGCAGGGAGCCAGACTCAGGTCTTGATCCCAGGACCCTGGGATCATGATCTGAACTGAAGGCTGACACTTAACAGTGGAGCCACCAGGTACCCCTAGAATATTCAAGTTTTTAAGGTATGGTGACTTTGTTTAAAACTGTAATCCTTTAGTTTATGTTGCAAGTTAACAGTAAAATATTAATTTGAATAAACTTCATTCTGTAAAAGTGGGTAAAAATCATCCCCACTTGTTAAATAAAGATACATCCATCTTCTTATATATCCTATGATTAAGTGAGACAAGCAATAATGAGGTAAAAATTATAAAATATATTTAATACGGACCTTACACTATTCACAAAAACAAACAAAAAACGAAAACAAAACAAAACAAAAATCTCAAAATGGATCATAGAACTAAATGTAAAACTCAGAACTGTAAAACTCTTAGAAAATAACAGGAAAAAAATAGATAACCTTGGATATTGTGGTAACTCCAGACACTAAACCAAAGACACAACCCACAAAAGAAAGAATTGGCAGGTTGGAATCATTGAAATTATTATTATTATTATTGTTGTTATTATTGTTATTATTATTATTTCACAAAAGCACATGGTCAAGAGAAGGAAAAGACAAGTCATAGACTGAAAGAAAGTATTTGCAAAAGTACATCTGATATAGTTAGTAAAATATACAAAGAATTCTTAAAACTCAACAATAAGAAAACAAACACCTGATTTTAAAAGGAGTCAAAGATCTTCATATATACCTCACCAAAGAAGGTGAACAGATTAAATAATTACATAAAAGTTGCCCCACATCATATGTTATCAGTGAAATGAAAATTAAAACCACTTATTTGAATGGCCAAAATGCAGAACATTGACAATGTCAAATGCTAGTGAGGATGTGGAGCAACAGAAATTGGTTTATTGCTGGTCAAAATGCAAAATGGTATAGCTACCTTGGAATATGTTTTTGGATTTCTCAGCAAACTAATCCCATACTCTTACAATACAATCCAGCAACCATGCTTCTTGATATGAACTCAAAAGAGTTGATTATTTCATGTTCACACAAAAACCTGCACATGGATGTTTATAGCAGCCGTATTCATAGTTGCCAGAACTTGGAAGCAAGGAATAAACTTCGGTAAGTGAATGGATAAGCTGTTATGCATCCAAGCAATGGAATAATATTCAGCACCAAAAATAAGCTCTCAAGGCATGAAAAGACATAGAGAAATCTTGAGTGCATATTATTAAGTGAAAGATAGAAAATAAAAACCTATATACTCTGTGATTTCATCATTCTAGAAATTTTATTATCTCCATGGAGATAATAAAAAGATCTGTGGTTACCAGGAGCTGGTGGAGGGGTAGTGAATAGGCAGAGCACAGAGGATTTTTAGGGTGGTGGAACCTACTCTGGATGATACTGTTATAGTAGATGCATGTCATTATACATTTATCCAAACCTGCAGTACGTACAAAACCAAGAGTGATCCCTAATGTAAATTATCAACTTCAAGTGATAATGATGTATATACATGGATACATATATATTTTAACAAATGTACAGAGGTAGTGTGAGATGTTGAAAATGAGGGAATTCATGCATATACAGAAGCATGGAACAGATGGGAAGTTGTCATCCTTACCAATTATTTTGTGAACCCTAAATTTCCCTAAAAAATAGTCTATTTAAAAAAGACTGATATACTTCTAGAATCTTTTCTTCAGACTGCCAATATTTCGGTAAGAAATCTTTAATCTGTTGATTTTTTAAATTCGATTTTATTATTTGTCAGATAGAGAAAGAGAGAGTGAGCACAAACAGGGGGAGCAGGAGACAGAGCACGCAGAGGGAGAAGTAGGCTCCCCCCTGAACAAGGAGCCCCATATGGGACTCCATCCCAAGACCCTGGGATCATGACCTGAACCATAATCAGCCACTCAACTGACTGAGCCACTTGTGCATTCCTAACCTGTTGATTTTTATTGATAGAATATATTTTCACTGGAATATACTGATACAGATGATACCACCTAAGTATCCAGGAGAGCAAAAGAAAAGGCCTTAAAAATTACATCATAACTGTTACTACACAAATATATGCTTCTGAGAACCAAAATTATTGTTTATATAAAAATCAAACAGTAGAAGAGGAAGCACTAACATAAAGCGATTTTCCAAATTTTTTTTTTTAATTCTAGAGGTTGAGTAAGAAACAATACAACTCAAGTAAATTAACATGTTTTCCTTTTTCAGTACTCTTTAGAGATAGTGAATTGTCTGCCCAATATCAAAAAATCACTCTACAATCAAGGAAGAATAATTGGTAAGTTTTATGACTTTTAGTGCTTTTAAGGATGCTAGTTGACTGAAAATTTCCACTCATTCTGATGGTTATATACAGATGCTTAAATCCATACTGGAAATTAATATAAGAGAAGAATGATAATGTCGATGGTTTTATTTTCCTGTCATTTCTTTTCTAAACTGTTTTTTCTCCTCGTTAGAGATAAGATGCTTTGTATTTCAAACTAGAAATATTGACTTCAGCCTTGTAGAACAAACAGATTTTTTTTTTTTTTTGAAGGAGATAGTGGTAGTTCACAGAAAACAAGAAACCATTGAACCACAAAGATTTGAAAATTCAGCATCATAAAATCTCCAGGAACCTTAGTAGTAAGAGTTTGTTTGCCCTCTATCTCTAGTACACTGTCATTTACTCACTTTGATGCAAATTCTGAGAGAGTAAAACTGATTGGCCTTACATGGACAGGCAAACCACACATATGGACAGCATGTCTTTGAATAAATATAGCCTCGTGTACTCATACCTATATATTGATTGATAGGATCATTATAAGATCATTATAACATAATTATGGTCAATCCAGTAGTGAGCCTAATCCATGCATAAATTGTATGGCACCTTTTGCACACTTACTTTATTACAATTACAGTCTATCTGCAAAAATAAATAGTAAGAAATAAAAATAATTTAAATGAGCAGAGAATTTCAACCTTCATCCCATCATTTACAGATCTGGAGTGAGAATTTTTTTTTTTTTAATTTAGTTTTTTTTTTTTTTAAGACTTTCTTTATTCATGAAAGACAGAGCGGGGAGGGGAGTCAGAGGGAGAAGTAGGTTCTCCATGGATCAGGGACCCCAACATGGGACTCAACCCCAGGATCCCAGGATCATGACCCAAGCAGAAGGCAGATGCCCGACCAACTGAGCTACCCAGGGACCCCTTTTATTTAGTTTTTACTATTTTTTAAATCTTTATTTTTAAGATTTTATTTATTTATTTGACACAGAGAGAGAGAGATCATAGGTAGGCAGAGAGGCAGGCAGGGAGATGGGGAAGCAGGTTCCCTACTCAGCATGGGGCCTGATGTGGGACTTGATCCCAGGACCCTGAGATCATGACCTGAGCCAAAAGCAGATGCTTAACAACTGAGCCATGCAGGCACCCAGAGAATTTTTTTTTTTTTTTTCAATCAATGATGCAGACATTTTAATGCTATATTGCCAAACAAAAACAAAAACTGCCAAAACAAACAAATCCAATATATTTTATGTCAAAATATGTACATACTTGGCTTTATTCCTTGCCTAAAAAGCATCCATTCTTCCTCCTTCCTATTTTATTCTGTGTTCACATTTTCCTTCATTTAAACTATATGCACCAGGAGAAGATGACAAGATCCCCCAACACTGGCAATACTGGGTAACGAGCTTCAGGATACCCCCCACTTTTTTTTTTTTTTTAAACCAGTGATGAGTTTAGAATGGGCATATGTTAAAATTCAAATTACTGGGAAATCTTCAGGGAAGGTTTCCTCAGCTTTCCTGGGAGTGACATGAATATGTTAAACTTGAGTTACACTGCCATCTTGCTACATGGAAAGAAAAGACAAGAAGACTAAAGAGAAATGGATCAAGGCTTATACCCTTTTGGAAGTCCCACCTCAGATGATCATGTGTGTAAGCCAACATATTTCCTTTTACTTAATTTTGTTTGACTTAGGCATTTGATTATTTGGTGAGGACAGAATTCTTTTTTTTTTTTTCTCTTTATACATTTTTTGGGATGATACTTCTACATAAGAACATGAAGAGAATGCAAGGTTATTATCTTAGTAACAAGTATAAATATTCCTTTTTAGGGAGAGATCTATTTTTGTTGAAACCAACTTTTGGCTTCATGTGGAAAAATGAGGTCACTCTAACTATCAAGGACTAAAAAGAAAGAGTAGGATGGAGTGCCACATGGGACTACAGTTAAGAGTTCAGTCTAGCAGTTTTGGGTCTGAAGGAGCAGCTTGTTGAGAGATATTCCCATGATCATTTTCCCAGGTCACTGTGTGCACTAAGTGTTGTGACACCTCTTATGATTCCACAAGTCTCTGGCAATAAACAAACAAAAGAAGAGAAGAGAAGAGGGGAGGGGAGGGGAAGAGAGGGGAGGGGAGAAGAAAAGGAAAAAAAAGAAAAAAGAAGAAGAATAAATAGGTTCGGTTATATCAAAAACCTGTGAAAACTAAAGCAAAAATGAACTACTGAAACATCACCCAATTAAAAAGCTTCTGCACGCAAAGGAAACAGTCAACAAAACTAAAAAGAACCTAAGGAATGGGGGAAGATATTTGCAAGTATCTTATCAGGTAAAGGGCTAGTATCCAAAATCTATAAAGAACTTATCAAACTCAACACCCAGAGAACAAAAAATCCAGTCAAGAAGTAGGCAGAAGACATGAACAGACATATCTCCAAAGAAGACATATACATAAAAAAATGCTCAGTATCACTCAGCATCAGGAAAATACAAATTAAAACTACAATGAGATATCACCTCATACAAAACAGAATGGCTAAAATGAACAACTCAGGAAAAAGACAGATGCTGATGAGGATGCTGAGAAAGGGGAACCCTCCTACACTGTTGGTGGGAATGCGAACTGGTACAGCCACTCTGAAACACAGTATGGAGGTTCCTCAAAAATTTGAAAATAGAGCTACCCTATGACCCAGCAATCGCAGTACTAGGGATTTACCCAAAGGATACAAACAGTGATTCAAAGGGGCACATGCCTCTTAATGCTTATAGCAGCAAAGTCCTTAATAGCCAAAATATGAAAGGAGCTTATAGTTCACTCTTGGTGTTGTGCATTCCATGAATTTGGAAAAATGTATCATGACTTGTATCCTTGATCTTTTTTTTTTACGTTTTTCTCCCTTTTATACATGCAATTAGAAGATTTTTTTATAAAGAAATCTTTGACCTACTAATCTAATGACCTAAGTATAAACCTAAGTATATGCTTTTTTTTTTTTTTCTTTGCAAGACCACTGAATTAATTAAATCTGCTTCTTTAGGAAAAAAAAAATCTATTTTACTAGGTAAGTTACAGAGTTTTATTTTTTCACTCTCCCACCAAGTTGTACATCCTATTTATATCTATAATGTGATTAATGGCAAGAATACATGAAATTATCTCAATTTAGTGATAATTCAGCTGCAAAAAAAGATAGGTTTAGTAAATATCTTTCTTGAGTATCTGATATTTAGTACAATATTCTAGATGTGAATAAAACAATCTTATACATTTGTAAGTTTCCAGACTTACAGCATTTTATTTTAAATGCTACCATAACTAAATGAAAAAAAAAAAAAAAAAAAAAAAACAGTCAAGGCACCATTAACTCTTTTGCACACCAAATTATACACTTTGTAATTATTCTTTGTGATCATGATGCATACCAAGAAAAAATAAATCCTTCTCCATAATACATTTATATTTGGGAAGAAGCTTTGATTTGTTTAGCATTTAGCATTATTAGGGTTATTTTATTAAGTCTATTTTTGTTCTTGGAAAAGTATTTAGGGAAGTAATATGGCTTAAGTTTTTAATTGGGAAACTGAGGTATAGCTCAACTGTAGTTTTCTAAATATTATCTTTCTGAGTTTCTTATCGTGTTGTTAGCTACTAATCAATCATGAAACACTTGTGAAACACCCTTCATGCTGGGTGTAAAAGACAAAATAAGAACTACTGTAAAGTATTTCAGTAGTTAACAAGTCTGAGATGTCAGAGACAAGAAGAGAGCTTGCAGATGAATTTTAGGTAAGTGCTTTAAAAGTGGAAAAAGTTCTTAAAGTCTATGAAGATAATTAATTTTTTATAAAGATAAAAAGTCAAGTGTTTTTCTTTACTCTTTTCCATTTAGATTCAACTTTATGTTTAAAATTTCCAAAAACTACTAATTTCTTCTTGTAGACATATTGTTATAGACATAAATATTGTACTACAAAGACATTAAAATATTGTACTGGAACTTCATGTTATTGCTGTAATGGGCAGAATAATAGGCCTACACACATACCCTTGGAACTTGTGAATATTTTACATGGCATTTTCTGTGTCAAAGGGAATTAAGATTATAAATGAAAATAAGTTTGCTAATCAAATGATGTTAAAATAGGGAGATTATTTTAGATTATCTGGCTTGTATTTATCACAAGAGGGCTTAAAATAGGAAGAGGGAGGCAGGAAAAGGAAGCAAGAGTGATGTGTTATGGGAAAGACAGTTCTGTTTTTGCTGGTTTGGAAGATAGAATAAGTGGACCACAAACCAAGGAATGTGGGGCCTCTAGAAGCTGGAAAAGGTAAGGCAGTGGATGTTCCCCTAGAGCCTTCAGAAGGGGACACGGCTCCTTGATTTTAGCCCAGTAGACCCATGCTACAGAACTGTAGGATAATACATTTGCATCACTGTAAGCTGCTGTTTGTGGTAATGTTACAGCAGAAAAAGAAAAGTAATCGACTTTAATGCTGGAAGTGGGGAACTGCTATAATAAATACTTAAAAATGTGGAACTATCTTTAGAAGTGGGCAGTGTGGAGAGGTAGAAAAAGTCTTGAGATGCATGACAGAAAAAGGCTAGATTGCTTTGAACAGATTGTTAGGATAAATATGGATGTTAACATTTCTGCAATCGAGGATTCAGATGGAAGTGAGGAGCATGGTAGAAAAATCTAAATTTTATCTCAGAAAATACCTATATTACTGTGAACTGACTGCTAGTAGAAAGATGTGTGTTCAAAGTGCTACTTCTAATACTAAGGGCTCAGAAAGAAACAAAAGGTATGTTGTTGGAAGCCAGAGGAAGGCAAGCCTTGTCATATAAGCAGAAAGGTTGGCAGTTCTGTTCTCCTCTCGTTATGTGGAAAGCAGAATTTATAAGAGAATCTGGATGACATTAAGGCTGCTAATCAGTGGACGTTGACATGGAAAGTTTATCCTGGACTGTTCAAGCAAACACAATGCAATCACAGGAGCTTTTATAAGAGGGAGAGGGAAGCAGGTAGAGGTCAAAATTACTTGATGTGAGGAGGTTGCAACTCACTATTGCTGGCTTTGAAGGTAGAGGCAGGGGGCCATGCGCCAGGGAGTACAGGTGATCTCCAAAAGCAGTAAACAGTGGAATTTTCTCCAGGTCTTCCAAAAAGCAGCACAGTCCCACTGACACTTTGATTTTAACTCAGCAAATTGTTGGATTTATGACCCACAGAAATTTATGACCCACAGAATTATAAGACCATAAATGTGTGTTTTGTTTTTTTTTTTTAAGATTTTATTTATTTATTTGAGGGAGAATGAGTGAGAGAGAGCATGAGAGAGGAGAAGGTCAGAGGGAGAAGCAGACTCCCAAGGAGTTGGGAACCCAATGCGGACTGCATCCTGGAAGTCGGGGATCATGACCTGAGCCGAAGGCAGTCGCTCAACCAACTGAGCCACCCAGGCACCCTAAATGTGTGTTTTTTAAGCCATTAAGTTTGTGGCAATTTGTTGCAGAAGTGATAGAACTTAAATACAATTGTGGGGCCTGGGTGACTCAGTTGGATAAGCATTTGACTCTTGATTTTGGCTGAGGTCATGATCTCAGGGTTGTGGGATCAAGCCTTGTGTTGAGGTCCTGCTCAGTGGGGCATCTGCTTCTCTCACTCCTCTCCCTTCCTTTGCCCCTTCCCCAGCTTGTGCTCTTTCTTTCTCTAAAATAAACAACATAAATACAATTATTAAAAGTGTAGGTCTCAAGATTTCTTTCTTTCTTTCTTTCTTTTTTTTGCAACTAATATACCTGAGATAATTTCAAAGTTATGGAAAATTTGTAAGAATCAAACACAGAAATCCATTTTCCCGAATTCAGTAATGTTTAACATTTATACATTTGCTTTTGTTTTACCATTCATCTCACCCCCATCTCTCTCTGCAACCCCCATAAATTTAAATATACATTGTATACAATATATATCACCATTGCTTTGTTTTTAGTATGTATTCCCAAGGAAATAATACTTTTTTTTTTCTTACATAACCACAGTAAAATTACAAAATGTAAGAAATGTTACATGGTCAGGGGGAGAGGGATTTGCTTCAAAAATTAACCAAGATCAGTCACAGAAATGTCAGCACTTTCACTGTAGTTGAAAATAACTTGTGAGAGAAAGCATGAGCCCTGAGTGGTGGGTTTTAAAGTATGGACTCTGGAACAGCAGTATCAACATCACCTATGTACTTACTAATAAAGTGCATTCTTATCCTATCCCACCACCAAACACGTTTTCCATTCAGAAACTCTATTACTTGGGCCCAGAAATCTGTTTGATTATCAAACCCTCAAAGTGATTTTGATACATGATAAAATTTGAATATCACTGGTCTGCAAGCTACAAGCTACTAAATTATTTATGTAAGGGAATGAGTGCATTAAACAGAAAAAAAAAATATTGACCTGTCTGTCCATCCTGTCAACTTAAAACAGCCAGGAAACCCAAAAGTTGCTTATATTAAAATCATAACTAAGTCTTCAATTGCAGGCAATAAGTCCACTTTGCTGCTTGGGCTGGGAGGAATGCTTAGAGGTGACAGCATTTTAATACCAATTGTGGGAGCTTGGTTTGTGTAATAATTCAAGTAGAAATACAGTGTAGAGTAGGGTCTTTGTTTTATGAAGTCCTCAAGGTCCTTGGTAATTAGTGTATATGTTGGTATATGATGCTTTCAAAAACCCTTTCAAAGGTTTATGTCACAAAGAGGAGAAACAAAGAAAGAAGACACACGCTGTATAGCTCCTATGACTCCCTATGATTCCCACTATAGGACTTGAAAATGCCTGGGGTTTTTACCAGGTAAGATGCAGAGTGCATTGGAGGTGAAGAGAAAACTCAAGTATGGAGTGATTATATCTCAAAATATTAATCTGCTGTTAAATTTATGTTTTGTGCATTCAGTTCCCATTCAGGCATCCTGATGGCAACTATAGGTAGTAACAATGCAAAAATAAGTATATCAAAAAATATTTGTATTTCCCATAAGAAAGATATCATCTGAAGCTGCTTAAGAACCACTGTTTAACTGCCCAAAGAAGAGCTAATGCTGGATGTGGAGGAGGGGCAGGAGAATGTGGAAGAGCATCTGAAATGAGAGTGGAGGATGTACAGGGAAGTAGTCTTCAAAGCGGAGGGAAAGGCAGACAATGACAGTAACAAGATGTTCTTAACGATGAAAGTATCTTTCAGCCTATCACTAGACAGCATACTTCTAGAAGATTGTAAACCGCTACAGAGAGAGGACTTGGAGTCCTTAGTAGGGTTTGGAGTCAAAAAAGGAAAACCTCAGCTTCTGAACATGATGTCACTTAACAGGCATTTTCAGTCCAGGATCTACAATCAGATATCATTGTTAAATATGTAATTGTTCCAAATTAACATCAGCTATCTCAGATCTCTGAAAACAGACTTCTGTGTGTTTAATGTTTACACCTAAAGGAATGTAAAAAATACATTTAACATGTAATTAAGTGTAATTGGCAATATGTAAATTTGTAATTTGTTAACCTTTTTGTATATATATGCATTACAATCTAAAATCCAAAAGTAACATATTAATAAACGTTTTAAGTATGCACCTATGCAACAGCCAAAGTTATCAAGATATAAAACATTTTTACCATGTCAGAGGCTTTCTTCATGTACCTATGTTTGTCTGTCTCCTTTGGTCTGACTTCTATCACCTTATATATTAGGGACTTATTGTCAAAATTTATTTAAATTTGAATAACACAAGATAGACTTATTTTATATAATTCCTTTTGCTCAGCATACTGTTTCTGAGATTCAGCAGGTTATTGTGTATGTAAGTACATTTTTTATAAGATAGCATTTTATGCATATATCAGACTTTACTGATACATTCTTCTTTTCACAGGCATTTAGATTTGTTCCAATTTCCGTTTTCCTTTTGACAGCAATTATTTGTTTTCAGTTTGGTGCTATCCGGAGGACAAAAGCTGCAGTGAACTGTATTTTATGTGTCTTTGATAGCCAAATGCTAGAATTTCTTTTTGGACATACAGATAGCAGTGAAATTCCTGCTCATGGAATAGAAAAATGCTTCATCTAAGAGATTTCCAAAGTTGTTTTTTCTTTTTAAGTCAATTTGCACTTCCAGAAATTAGAAGATTGCAAGTGGCTCTACATCTTTCCCAATACTTAAAACTGTCAACTTTTAAAATTTTATCCATTCTGACATTTGTAGTACTATTTCACTGTGGTTGTCATTTTCATTTCCCCAATAATTAATGGTATCCATCATGATTTTTTAGGCTTATTGGCTATTTGGATATTGTCTTCACCTAAGTGTATTTTCCAGACTTGTGCCCCATATATAAATTAGATATTTTCTTCCCTGCTTGTGTTGGTTATTTATACATTCTGAATGCTAATCTTTTCTTATATATAAATTTGGAATATCTTCTTTCAGTCTGTGACTTGCCTCTTGCTTCTGAGAACTGTATTTTGATGAATTGAAATTCTTAAATTCAATGAAGTCCTGTTCATCAGTTTTTGTCTAGTACTCTTTGTGACTTATATAACGTGTTTTGGACTATGCAATATAATAAAGATATCTCCTATGTTTACTTCTATAATCTTTATAATCTTAAACTCCTATATCTATAATCTATATTCTTTATTGTTTTAGCCTTCATGTCTGTGTCTTTGATCCATATAAAATTAATATTTTCATTTTATATGATGTAGGAGTCAATATTACTTCTGCCAAACTTACTGAACTGATTCTTTCTCCAAATGAACTGCAGTGTCTCTTTTGCCATAAATTAAGTGAACATATTTGAGTATTTCTTTTATTTGTTCCATTTGTCAATTTGTCTTACCTTGCACTAATAATGCACTGTCTTACCAGAGCTTAAAAAGCATAATATAATTTTTCCAATATTGTTCTGCTTTTCTAATTTGCATTACCTGTTCTAAATCTGTTGCTTTCTATATAAGTTCTAAACTTCCACATTCCTTAATTTTTTATTGAAATACCAATGAGATTATTGGGCCTTAAAAATTTTACTTTCGGTGAGGGAGGATAATTACATGATTAATATCTTAATACATAGAGGAATATCCAATTTTCTGTCTTCTCAGATTAGAATGGTAATTTTATGTGTTAATTTCCACTTAAATAATGCTTAAAATATTTGTTGGATTATATTCAATCTATATATTAATTTGAGGATAATATTAGCAACATAGAATATGGATCTTGATAATATGGAATCAGTCAATTAACAAAGTATATGTTTCCAATTTTAGGATTACTTTTTCTCAGAAATATTTTATAGTTTAAGTTTTAGAGATCTCTGATGCTTTTCTCGAGATATGTTTTTGTATTCAATAGTTTTGAACTATTATATGCAAATATAAATGCAATTTTTATATTTTATTTCATGCTTTTGTTGATGGAATATAATTTTATATATTTAAACTTTTAAAAATTCTCCTATATAATTTTATATTTTTGCTGAGGCAGTCTAATTGATTTTGTTGTTGTCATTGAGTCTGAGAATCTTATAAAACTTTTACTTAAAATCTGATATATTTTAATATAGAAACAACAAATAATTTGTGTGTAAAAACAGGTCTTACTATTCCTTTCCCTTGTTTATTCCACTTCTCCCTTGTGTTATTTCATTAGCAGTGATTTCCAGTATATTTTTAAAATTTAAATTCAATTTAGGTAACATATATTGAATTATTAGTTTCAGAAGTAGAATTTAGTGATTCATCAGTTGAATATAACACCCAGTGCTCTCTACATCAAGTGGCTTCCTTAATCCCCATGACCAAATTATCCCATTCCCCCACCCACCTCTGCTCCTGCAACCCACAATATTTCTTTCTACCATCTAAAGATACACATTAGAATTTTGCCGTTGACTTTAATGTTGTCTGCAGTTTTTTCTTTCTTTCTTTCTTTTTTTAGATTTTTTATTTATTTGACAGAGAGAGAGATCACAAGCAGGCAGAGAGGCAGACAGAGAGAGAGGGGGAAGCAGGCTCTCCACTGAGCAGAGAGCCCGACATGGGGCTCGATCCCAGGACCCCGAGACCATGACCCGAGCGGAAGACAGAGGTCCAACCCACTGAGCCACCCAGGTGCCCCTGTTGTCTGTAGTTTTAAAAAGATTGATAGGTAGCAAGATGTAGGAATAGATGATAAGTAAATATAGATGTAGTTACCCCCTGTCTGATTAGTCTATTACAAGTTAACTGAGAATAGTAATCATATATGGGCTCTGAACTTGATAAAATATACTTCCAGCATCTATAAGACAATTATGTTTCTCTCCCTTTATCCTACAAATGCAGTGCATTATACTGATTGATCTTCCAGTGGTAAAGCCCACTCACACTCCTAGAAATATCCTGGACATAATTAATCATCCTTCTTATATATTGTTAAATCCTATTTGTTCTATTTAAGGTTTTTACATCTATGTCTATGAGAGTTAGCTTGTGCTTAATATATCATTTCTTATAACATATTTTTGAGTTACGGTCAGTCTCATGAAATAAATTTGTAAACTAACTTTTTCTGTTCTCAGAAATAATTTGTATAAGATCAGCAATATTTCTTCCTTAAATGTTTGAAAAGATTTATCAGTGAAGCTGACCATCTTGCCTTTGATGTGTTTGTTTTGTTTGTTTTATTTTGGGGTGAGGGAGTAATTCTCCAGTACAGAGTCAATGTCCTTAAGAGATATAAGGATGCTACACATTTTAAATTCTTATAGTAGTTTTAGTAAATTGTGTAGAAAAGTATCCATTGGCTATATAGGCATATTTATTGTCATAAACATTTTTGCAATATAATACTATTAACTTTAATATTTTATAATGTTACAGCCTTGCACAATTCTTCTTGTTCTTCAGGAAAGAATAGAGATATAATAGGAGCATGTCCTGAAACATTCATATAATTCATCATTCAAATCTAAGTAAACAAAATGCCTTTTTAAACTTATAGGACATCCAAATGAGAAGTGGTTCTTCTTAGTTTACAAAAATTGTTTATGTTTATGTGTTTAATGCTGGAAGAACCTCAGATAGCATCTCATAGTCTGCCCTGTTTTCAGGAAGAACCAGTTATAGCACTTTTCAGAAAAAAAAAAAATATCTGCTATTATTTATGCAAATGGTTTGCAGTTACTTATATCACAATATACTCATATGTTTTTTAAAAAAATATGTTTAAATATCTACAATTTTTGAATTTTTGTTTTTAAACTAATAGTAAACATACACACTGTAGAAAAAATCCAGGGCAGAGTTAAAGTCCAGAAAATTATTGCATCGTAATACTTTAACACCTTAGATTCAAAAGATTTTTATTAAATTCAGGGTGTAGGGACACCTGGGTGGCTCAGTTGGTTAAGCATCTGCCTTTGGCTCACGGAATGATCTCAGGGTCCAGGGACTGAGTCCTGCATTGGGCTCCTTGCTCAGCAGGGAGCCTACTTTTCCCTATGCCTGTGGCCCCCTCACTCTTGTGAGTGCTTGCTTGCTCATGAACCCATGCTCTCTGACAAATAAATAAATAAAATCTTAAATTAAAAAAAAAAAATCAGGGTGTATCCCGGAGGGTTCTTTGGAGGAGAATCCTTGGAACTTGATATAAAAATAACAAAATATAGCCAATAATAAACCAACAGTATTATCTAACACTTATTAAACACTTTCAATGTGCCAAATATTTGTTAAACATTTTACATAAATCATCACATTTAATAATTTCAGACTAGTTAAGGGTAAATGATATTAATATTTAATTTCTGTGCATGAGGAAACATGTATAGTCAAGTTCCTTAGCTTATTTAAAGTCTCAAAGCTATAAGTGCTGGACTTGTTTAACAAAACAAACATCATTCCCTAGTATCTCCCAACAGTGGTGATAACCCTTATAAACAAACAACAGTAGAACTGGACAGGCATGCTTTCTAGACTGATATATTGTTTAGTCAATTAATTCTTCATGGTGAAAAATTTATGACCTTGCTAGATCAGTTCCTTAGGAAACAGAGACTAAGTGAAAAATCATTTAGCTGTAAAAGAATAGTAGTATTCTCTAACTGATGAGAGTGCAAAAGGACCATTAATTTAAAAATATCCTCTAAACAGAATTTAGCAAAAGCATTATTTTAAGCATAAGAGAGCATTAAGTTTGTTAATTGAATTAGATAGACATAATTCCCAATAGAAAAAGCACCCATTGACAGTTTGAGAGAAAGGGAAATTAATTCAGAATCTCAAATATATTTTTTTTAAATATCCTAGGATGTTCAAGTTGATGCTAGAGCCAAAGATGGCTTGTAATTTGATTTTAGAAATAGCTTTTTTTGTTGTTGTTTTTTAATGAACCTGATGATTAAGGCAAGGATGAGAAACAGTTATACTATTTCCAGTCATAAGCATAGAAGATGGAATTAAACACAGTAGAATTAAGGCAAATTAACAGTGTCTTAATAGGCAGCTCCACTTTTAAGCTAAATATGTGGCCTTCCAACTCAACTGTGTTGAAAAACAAAACCCACCCTTCCATATATACCTTTTTATATTACTAATAAAATCAGTTATATATGATCATAGTAATATCTAAATTTTCATGTATTCCATTTCTATTGTGTGATTATTTTTGGAAATGTTACTTGCCATACACAAATCTCCAAAAGCTCAAAAGAAATCAATAGTATCCATGGTTGCACTGTATTAGTTACAAAAAAAAACCTGTTCTCTTACAGGCCACAACACGCAAGGCATGTCACTCACCTAACAGACATGATGATACCAACTCATCCTCTTCCTTAAAAGAAAGAATCTAGAAAATTTCCAGCTCTGCCAAGGGATGTCAGATAGGTTGGATTGTTAATGAAGGTGAAAGAAAAAAATATATATGTCATTGGCATTTTCACAAAGAAATCTGCCAATTACATATCTGCCCTTCAGAGTGGAAATTCGAGGCAACTACTTAGAAATCTAGGATCAGCCTCTTCTCTTAGTTTCTTCCATTTCACTCTTCAACAGAAATAACAACATAAGCTTATAAAATAGAGGAGAAGAATGTTAGAAACAACCACTTTTTCAAAATTTGGTTGGTATTCTGCTTTAACTCAATCTGTCAAAAGAGAGATATTGGGCTTAATATGGGATCAAATACAAACTCATGAAAGGAGCATTTGGCTTTGAATTTAAACAGGCTTGAGTTTGAATTCCAACTTACCAACTTTTGAATTATAAGAATTAGGACCAATTACATGTTTTCAACAATGATTTTTATCCCCTGCAAAACCAATATTAAAAACATTACTATAGATTCACTTTGTAAGATTAAGAAGTAACTATGTTAAGGGGTGCCTGAGTGGCTCAGTTGGTTAAAGGGCTGCCTTCAGCTCAGGTCATGGTCCTGGAGTCCCAGGATGGAGTCCCTCAGCAGGGAATCTGCTTCTTCCTCTGACCCTCCCCAATCTCATGCTCTCTCTCTCTCTCTCTTCCAAATAAATAAATAAAATCTTAAAAAAAAAAAAAGAAGTAACTACGATAAGTAACTCTTAAACAAAGATGACCTTAAAAATTGTGATTACCATTATTATACTTAAAAGTTATTTAACTGATTTTTTTTTAAGTATATAATTGGGAGTTTATTTTTGATACTGATTTTTCTTTTTTTCTGTTTCAATTTTTTACTTAAATTCTAGTTAACATATAATATGATATTGGTCTCATGAGTATAGTTTAGTGATTCATCACTTACATATAACACCCATTGCTCATCATAACAAGTGCCTTCCTTAATACCCATCTCACACTTAGTCCATCCCCCCACTACGTCCCTTCATCAACCCTCAGTTTGTTCTCTATAGTTAAGTGTCTCTTCTAGTTTGCTTCCCTCTCTCTTTTTTTTTTTTTTTTTTCCTTCCCATATGGTCATCTTTTTTGTTTCTGGAATGCCACCCATTGGTATTTTTCTTTCTCTGACTTATTTCACTTAGCATAGTACATTCTAGTTCCATCCACATCATTGCAAATGGCAAGAGTTTATTCTTTTTAGGGAGGGGTTATATATATTCTCCATTCATCAGTTGATGGACACTTGGGCTCTTTCCATAATTTGGATATTGTTCATTATGCTGCTAGAAACATCAGGTGGCATGTGCTGCTTCAATCAGTATTTTTGTATCCTTTGGGTAAACACTTAGTATTGCAATTTCTGGGTCATAAGATATTTCTATTTTTAACTTTTTGAGGAGCCTCCATACTGGTTTTCAGAGTGGCTGTACCAGTTTGCATTCCCACCAACAGTGTAAGAAAGTTTTCCCTTTCTCTGCATCTTTGCCAACACCTGTTGTTTCCTGTGTTGTTCATTTCAGCCATTCTGACAGGTTTGAGATGGTATCTCATTGTAGTTCTGATTTGTATTTCCCTGATGATGAGTGATGTTGGCCATTTTTCATGTATCTTTGCCATCTGGACATTTAAAAATGTTTCTTCATGTCTCCTGCCCATTTCTTAACTGGGTTATTTGTTTTTTGGGTGTTGGGTTGATACATTTTTTTTAATTAAATTTTTTATTTATTTTCAGCGTAACAGTATTCATTGTTTTTTCACCACACCCAGTGCTCCATGCAATCTGTGCCCTCCCCAATACCCACCACCTGGTTCCCCCACCCTCCCACCCCCCGCCCCTTCAAAACCCTCAGGTTGTTTCTCAGAGTCCATAGTATC
This sequence comes from Martes martes, assembly GCF_963455335.1. Classification (NCBI taxonomy): domain Eukaryota; kingdom Metazoa; phylum Chordata; class Mammalia; order Carnivora; family Mustelidae; genus Martes; species Martes martes. The sequence goes on from NC_137889.1 coordinate 115,212,030, forward strand.
TCATGGTTCACCTCCCCTTCCAATTTCCCTCAACTCCCTTCTCCTCTCCATCTACCCTTGTCCTCTATATTATTTGTTATGCTCCACAAATAAGTGAAACCATATGATAACTGACTCTCTCTGTTTGACTTATTTCACTCAGCATAATCTCTTCCAGTCCTGTCCATGTTGCTACAAAAGTTGGGTATTCGTTCTTTCTGATGGAGGCATAATACTCCATAGTGTATATGGACCACATCTTCCTTATCCATTCATCTGTTGAAGGGCATCTTGGTTCTTTCCACAGTTTGGCAACCGTGGCCATTGCTGCTATAAACATTGGGGTACAGATGGCCCTTCTTTTCACTACATCTGTATCTTTGGGGTAAATACCCAGCAGTGCAATTGCAGGGTCATAGGGAAGCTCTATTTTTAATTTCCTGAGGAATCTCCACACTGTTCTCCAAAGTGGCTGCACCAGTTTGCATTCCCACCAACAGTGTAAGAGGGTCCCCTTTTCTCCACATCCTCTCCAACACACGTTGTTTCCTGTCTTGCTAATTTTGGCCATTCTAACTGGTGTAAGGTGGTATCTCAATGTGGTTTTGATTTGAATCTCCCTGATGGCTAGTGATGATGAACATTTTTTCATGTGTCTGGTAGCCATTTGTATGTCTTCATTGGAGAAGTGTCTGTTCATATCTTCTGCCCATTTTTTAATATGATTATCTGTTTTGTGTGTGTTGAGTTTGTGGAGTTCTTTATAGATCCTGGATATCAACCTTTTGTCTGTACTGTCATTTGCAAATATCTTCTCCCCTTCTGTGGGTTGCCTCTTTGTTTTGTTGACTGTTTCCTTTGCTGTGCAGAAGCTTTTGATCTCGATGAAGTCCCAAAAGTTCATCTTTGCCTTTGTTTCCTTTGCTTTTGGAGACATATCTTGAAAGAAGTTGCTGTGGCTGATATCAAAGAGGTTACTGCCTATGTTCTCCTCAAGGATTCTGATGGATTCGTGTCTCACGTTGAGGTCTTTTATCCATTTTGAGTTTACCTTTGTGTACGGTGTAAGAGAATGGTCAAGTTTCATTCTTCTACATATAGCTGTCCAGTTTTCCCAGCACCATTTATTGAAGAGACTGTCTTTTTTCCACTGGATATTTTTTCCTGCCTTGTCGAAGACTATTTGACCATAGAGTTGAGGGTCCATATATGGGTTCTCTACTCTGTTCCACTGGTCTATGTGTCTGTTTTTATGCCAGTACCACGCTGTCTTGGTGATCACAGCTTTGTAATAAAGCTTGAAATCAGGTAACGTGATGCCACCAGTTTTATTTTTGTTTTTCAACATTTCCTTAGCAATTCGTGGTCTCTTCTGATTCCATACAAATTTTAGTATTATTTGCTCCAGCTCTTTGAAAAATACTGGTGGAATTTTGATCGGAATGGCATTAAAAGTATAGATTGCTCTGGACAGTATAGACATTTTAACGATGTTTATTCTTCCGATCCAAGAGCATGGAATGGTCTTCCATCTTTTTGTATCTTCTTCAATTTCTTTTAGGAGTGTTCTGTAGTTCCTCGAGTACAGATCTTTAACCTCTTTGGTTAGGTTTATTCCGAAGTATCTTATGGTTCTTGGTGCTATAGTAAATGGAATCGATTCTCTAATTTGTGTTTCTGTATTTTCATTGTTAGTGTATAAGAAAGCCACTGATTTCTGGACATTGACTTTGTATCCTGCTACATTACTGAATTGCTGTATGAGTTCTAGTAGTTTGGGGGTGGAGTCTTTCGGCTTTTCCATATAAAGAATCATGTCATCTGCGAAGAGAGAGAGTTTGACTTCTTCCTCGCCAATTTGGATACCTTTTATTTTTCTTTGTTGTCTGATTGCTGTTGCTAGGACTTCTAATACTATGTTGAACAAGAGTGGTGAGAGTGGGCATCCTTGTCATGTTCCTGATCTCAACGGGAAGGCTGCGAGCTTTTTCCCATTGAGGATGATATTTGCTGTGTGTCTTTCATAGATAGATTTGATGAAGTTCAGGAATGTTCCCTCTATCCCTATACTTTGAAGTGTTTTAATCAGGAACGGATGCTGGATTTTGTCAAAAGCTTTTTCTGTATCAATTGAGAGGATCATGTGGTTCTTCTCTCTTCTCTTATTGATTTGTTCTATCACATTGATTGATTTGCGAATGTTGAACCATCCTTGTAACCCAGGGATGAATCCTACCTGGTCATGGTGGATAATCTTTTTAATGTGCTGTTGGATCCTGTTTGCTAGGATCTTGTTGAGAATCTTAGCATCCATATTCATCAGTGATATTGGTCTGAAATTCTCCTTTTTGGTAGGGTCTTTGCCTGGTTTGGGGATCAGGGTAATGCTGACTTCATAAAAAGAGTCTGGAAGTTTTCCTTCTGCTTCAATTTTTTGAAACAGCTTCAGGAGAATAGGTATTATTTCTTCTTTGAAAGTTTGATAGAATTCCCCAGGGAATCCATCAGGTCCTGGGCTCTTGTTTTTTGGGAGGTTTTTGATCACTGCTTCAATCTCGTTACTAGATATCGGTGTATTCGGGTTGTCAATTTCTTCCTGGTTCAATTTTGGGAGTTTATAGTTTTCCAGGAATGCATCCATTTCATCTAGGTTGCTTACCTTATTGGAATATAACTGTTGATAATAACTTCTGGTGATTGTTTCTACTTCCTTGGTGTTAGTTGTGATCTTTCCCTTTTCATTCATAATTTTATTAATTTGGGCTTTCTCTCTTTTCTTTTGGATTAGTATGGCCAATGGTTTATCAATCTTATTGATTCTTTCAAAAAAACAGCTTCTAGTTTCATTGATACGTTCTACTGTATCTCTGGTTTTTACCTCATTGATCTCTGTTCTAATCTTGATTATTTCCCTTCTTATGTGTGGAGTTGGTTTGATTTGTTGTTGATTCTCTAGTTCTTTAAGGTGTAGAGACAGCTGGTGTATTCTGGATTTTTCAATTTTTTTGAGGGAGGCTTGGATGGTTATGTATTTCCCCCTTAGGACCGCCTTTGCTGTATCCCATAGGTTTTGGAGTGAAGTGTCTTCATTCTCATTGGTTTCCATGAATTATTTGCGTTCTTCTTTGATCTCCTGGTTGATCCAAGCATTCTTAAGCAAGGTGGTCTTTAGCTTCCAGGTGTTTGAGTTCCTTCTGAACTTTTCTTTGTGATTGAGCTCCAGTTTCAAAGCACTGTGATCTGAGAATATGCAGGGAATAATCTCAGTCTTTTGGTATCGGTTGAGCCCTGATTTGTGACCCAGTATGTGGTCTATTCTGGAGAAGGTTCCATGTGCACTTGAGAAGAATGAGTATTCTGTTGTTTTAGGGTGGAATGTTCTGTATATATCTATAAGGTCCATCCGGTCCAATGTGTCATTCAATGCTCTTATTTCTTTATTGATTTTCTGCTTCGATGATCTGTCTATTTCTGAGAGAGGCATGTTAAGATCTCCTACTATTAATGTATTCATATCAATATCACTCTTTATCTTGATTAATAGTTTTCTTATGTAATTGGCTGCTCCCCTATTGGGGGCATAGATATTTACAATTGTTAGATCATCTTGGTGGACAGTCCCTTTAAGAATTATGTAGTGTCCTTCTGTATCTCTGACTACTGTCTTTAGTTTAAAATCTAATTTATCTGATATGAGAATCGCTACCCCGGCCTTCTTTTGAGGCCCATTGGGATGAAAGATGCTTCTCCATCCCTTCACTTTCAGTCCGGGTGTATCTTTAGGTTCAAAATGGGTCTCTTGTAGACAACATATGGATGGGTCCTGTCATTTTATCCAGTCTGCAACCCTGTGTCGTTTTATGAGCGCATTTAGGCCATTCACATTGAGAGTGATTATTGAGAGATACGTTTTTATTGACATTGTGTTATCTTTGAAGTCTTTCTTTCTGTCGATTGTCTCTATATTTCTGTTCAATGCTATTCTTAGGATTTTTCCTCTTTTATAGAACCCCCTTTAATATTTCCTGCAGTGTCGGCTTGGTGGTTGCATAGTCTTTTAAGCCTTGCCGGTCTTGGAAACTCTTTATCTCTCCATCCATTTTGAATGTCAGTCTTGCTGGATAAAGTATTCTTGGCTGCATGTTCTTCTCATTTAGTGCCCTGAATATATCTTGCCAGCCCTTTCTAGCTTGCCAGGTCTCTGTGGACAGGTCTGACGTTATTCTGATGGGCTTTCCTCTGTATGTAAGGAGCTTCTTTGTCCTAGCGGCTTTCAAGAGATTGTATCTACAATTATGATTCTTCAATTTTACTATGAGGTGCCTGGATGTTCTTTTTTGGAATTTATAATCTTGGGGGGAGACCGTTCTGCCTCTAGTACATGAACACTTGTTCCATTCGCAAGATTGGGAAAATTTTCATGAAGAACTTATTCCACTATATCTTCTAGACTTCTTTCTTTCTCCTCCCCTTCAGGGATTCCAATAATTCTGACGTTGGAACGTTTCATGGCATCATTTATTTCCCTGATTCTGTTTTCGTGGCTTCTAAGCTGTTTGTTCCAGGCTTCCTCCTGATCCTTTCTCTCTATCTGTTTGTCCTCCAGATCACTAATTCTATCTTCTGTCTCAGTTACCCTAGCTTTTAGAGAATTTAGATTAGATTGGAACTCATTGAGAGCGTTGTGAACCTCATCCCTGGTGGCCTTCAGCTCTGCCCTAACATTATGAACATCATCCCTGGTCGCTTTCAATTCTGCCCTAATCAATTCCATTTGGTCATCCATGGCTTTCTCCAACCTAGCTATTGCCTGGATAATTGTTAGCCTGAATTCTCTTTCTGACATATTGTCTATGTTGATAGCCGTTAGCTCTGTTGCAGAAGGCCCATCCTCTGTATTTTTCTTCTGTTGGGGATTCTCCTCCTAGTCATTTTGGTGAGAGATGACTGGACAGATGTAGCTGGATGTATCAACCGTGGTGCCATCAAGGTGCACCCTGGAACGCTTCTGAGCACTCAGGATTCCCCACCCAAACGAGAGAAAAAAAGAAAAGAAAAGAAAAAAGAGAGAGAGAGAGAGACAGGGAAAAAAGGGAAGATAAAAGAGAAGGTTCAGCCCAAATGGGCCCCAGGGTAAGATTTATGACGTATACAAACAAAAACAGACAAACAAAAAGACTGATAAAAGTATATGATGAGAGAAAAAAAAAAATATATATATATATATAAGCAAAAAAAGGAGGAGCCTCGTCAAGAAGAACCCCAAGTATAAGATTTATATACTATCAGGACAAACATAAATACACAGAGACACTGGCAGAAGAAAAAGATGGGAGCATGGTTATAGATTCTCGGTGTGGGCGAGGAAGGTTATTTTGATTCTTCCTGGATGTATCTTGATATCTTTGTTAAAGGACTCAACTTTCCTAAGAAAAAGGGGGATTAAAAATTGGTTTACCTATAGGGGTAGCATTGATTGGAGAAAGGGGGGTACCTTGAAGTTTAACTCTATATGAATATTAGAAAATAAAAATAAAAAAGGAATAAACTGGATTAAACTAAACTAAATTTTTTTTAAAAATTAAAAAATAGAAAAGCAAAAGAAAAACACATGTGTATGTATCAAAAAATTCAGGTTAGAAGTTTATTATGGAATTTGATGTACTGGAGATCTCACTGTGATGGTAAATAGGTTAAAAAATTATCTATATAAAAAAAGAAAAAAAAATGAACCAGAATAGTGGGAATGAATTAAAAATAAAAGTTGTATGTATGAAGTAGTAGTGGTTGTTCTCTTGTAGTCTTTTTTTTTTTTTTTCTTTCCTGATTTGTTTTCTGGGGGAGGGGGCTGCCACGTGGGTTTTCAGTCAATGATGTTCCCTGAGTTAAGTCCTCCCGACCCCCTCAAGGGGGTGGGCTCTGAGAAAAACAGTTTTTTCAGGTTTTTGTTCTCTGGAGGTTTTTATGTTTGTTCACTTCTTTTCTCTCGCCTTGACAGCTTTTGATGGTTTTTGGAGGTTTAGAGGAAAGAAAACTGCACCCCGACCTCCCTCTCAGAGAGAAGCCTCAGTCTGCTCCCCTGCAGGTGCTGCAGCCGCTGGGCCACTGGCAGAGCAGGTTCTGAGTCAAGGTCCCTGGGGACACAGGATCTCCTGCTTGTACACAAAACCAAGGCAGCGGTGGCTGTCTGGGCAGCCCCAGACCACCAGAGAGGTTCCAAGCAGCGATCGCACACTGAGATTTTCCCACTGGCCGGGGCTAAGAGCGCCGGGCTTGCACGCACCTCTCCCAGGGGAGGGTTTGGGGCGCGGGTGTCTCTGGCTCTATCGGCTCTATCGGCTCTATCGTGGCGTGGGTCCCAGAACACCAGGCTGGGTGTTCGTGCACCTCTCCCAGGGGAGGGTGAGGCACGAGCGCATCTCCAGCAAGGTGCGCATTCTGCCGTCTGGTGTGGTTCCCAGCCCCTCACGGAGCCAGACTCCACTCGTTCTCGGGCACACTGGCGGCTCAGGGACAAAGACCAGGTTTCTCCGCCCACACTCTCTCTGGCTCAGCGCCAGGGGAGGCTGTCCTGGGTCTGGGGACTTAAGCCCCTGTCCCTAGCCGCCCCGATTCCCACAATTTCCCCCCGTGATCCTTTGCTCTTTTGAGTGCTTTCAACCAGACTCCAAGTTAATGCTGGTCCCCAGATGCAGGGCACTCTCGTATTGGGGTATTATTTTCCAATCGGTCACCTCTGGTGGCTCCCTCCCCCTTTTGTTTATCTTCCGATATCAGTCCAACATTCCCACTCCACTTTACCTGCCCACTGGCGTCTCCTGCCCCCCGTAGAGATCCAGACGTGTATAATTCTGATCTCAAGCTGATTTCATGGGTGATTGCAATTCTTTGGTAGGTAATCAGCTCACTTTAGGGTACAGGTTGAAAAGGCGCCTCCTCCTACTTCCCCGCCATCTTGTCTCCCCTCTATTTCACTGATTCTTAAAAATAATTGATCTTTTGAAAATAATTCTCCTAAATTAGGATAATTGAGATCAGTAAGATTAGTTCCTAGACAGTAAACTCTTCTGGAGATGTTTTCCAAAATGTAAAAAAGGCAATCTTCATTCTTTTTTTTTTTTTTTTTTTAAAGATTTTATTTATTTATTTGTCAGAGAGAGAGAGAGAGTGAGCACAGGCAGACAGAGTGGCAGAGGGAGAAGCAGGCTCCCTGCAGAGCAAGGAGCCCGATGTGGGACTCGATCCCAGGACGCTGGGATCATGACCTGAGCCGAAGGCAGCCGCTTAACCAACTGAGCCACCCAGGCGTCCCAAGGCAATCTTCATTCTTATTTTAGGTTACTTTTAAAGCAAGCAAATGAGGAAAATAAAATAAATTTGTGTTCCTGACATTCAAAAATCATAAGAAACTAAAAAACTGGCAAAGCCAAAAGCTCCAAATCTACAAAGTCTTCCTAGGTCTCTCCTTTGAACAATAAAAAAGTTTTGAGAAAGTATGTAATGGACAATAATAAACACTGTATTTCCACAACCACTTGTTGGCACCCTGTAAAGCTTGGATAAAAAATATCTGCTTTGAAATTAGACAAAATCACATCCTGTTCTTGTGAGAAAAACTCTTAGGTAATGAGTTTCAACTTCAAAATTACATTTGAATGAGAAGGTGAACTTTTAATGGAACTTTTATAACTTGCTTGCATATATTGTGTTTATCTGTAACTTGTGTGAAAATTTAATCAGAGATGTCTGAATAAAAGAACAGATGGGAGCTTTATTTAAATTTAGAGAGAATGAATACCACATGCTGAGCTCAATAAAGCAATTTAAATAAGTTTTCCATCTTATATAAATTTTATTTAATGATGTATTCAACTTAGGAATTCTAAAATAGGAAAAACACTAACTATAAAACAACTAAACCTACCTATGTCTCTCACATGTGATAAGCATAAAAATATATTTTGAGAATATGGGAAATGTCATGGTGTTATCCAAAGAATATTAAACTTCCATTATTGATTGATTAGGTCTGCCATTTTTTTTTTAATTCCACCCTGTCCCACGAAAGAAAAAATAAAAAGAAAAATTTCCAGATAGATAAACAAGGTTTATGGTTTAATGCAAAGATGGCAATGCATTTTAAGCAGATTCCTAGTGGAGTTGTCATAGGCTCTAGTAGGCTCAGAAGATTAAATGCCAGATTTTCTTCAATAGCCATCCTTCTTTGCATTTTTGGTTATGGTTGTTATGTAGCCCCCACCCTGGTTCAATTTCATGATTTAAATAAAAATCATTTTTGCTCTGTCTCTCTTTTCTTTAAAGATGAATAATATAAAATGACTTTTTCTCTTTTAACTGCTTTTCTTTATTACAATGCATACCCCCATGAATCATAACAGAGATAAAAGAATATAAAATATTTACAGAACTAAATAAATATAAAATGGTAGTATTAGTCACCATCATTATTAATGTTAATTGTTTGACGGTTGATAAATAACATAGAAATTAGTCAAGTCAGAAAACAATAGGTAAGGAAAAGGATTTTGATAATACTAGAAGGTTAGTATTAGACCAACTGTTGCAGAGGAAAACATTACTTACTCTGCACAATATTAAAAAGAAATATTAACAGCACTAGAAAGTGACAAAAAAAACAGGCAGAAACCTGAGGATATTTGACCCTTGGCAAAGGGAAATACACTGAGTGAGACTTACTAATATATAACATTCCTGAGAGCATGTCCAGTTGCCCTCACAATCAAAGTTGCTCAGTGCACCTTAGAACCTAAGCAGAAAGCCTCAGAATTTGACTTTAGGTGTAAAAGAAGGACCTAGGAGGTGACCAGAATGGCAGGGAGTTGAGAGGGGAATTCATAAAGGAATGATTTGTAGCAGAAAGTGCCACAAATATACATATATATATATACACACACACACACACACACACACACACACACAGGGACCAAAGGGAAATATCATAATAATTGACTCAATGGGAATCTATACAAATAACAAAACAAAACAAAACAAAAATCAAAACTCTAGAACCAAAATGTAAAATAATCAAAATGAAAAATTACCTTATAGGTTTATCAGAAATCAGAGAGAGCAAAAGAAACTGAAATTAGAGAGAGATCTATTGAAATGATCCAACCTGAGGGATATAAAGAAAATAAAATAGTTTATGAAAAATGCAGAACACTGACTTTTGCATAATACCAAGGCTTCTAACTTAAATATAATTGGATTCTTCATAAATGAAAAGTGAAAGAGAGAGAGAAAGAATAGTGCAGGAAAACTGAGGGAAGAATTGATGGCAAAATGTTTCCCCAATTTTGGTTTTCAAGTATTTTTTATAGCCATATACCAGAGAGCCTGACTCTGAGAAGCAAGCATAGACAATTTTGCTGCTAGTCTTTTTTTTTTATTTTATTTTTTTTTAATTCATTTGATAGAGATCACAAGTAGACAGAGAAGCGGGGTGGGGGTGGGGGGAAGCAGGCTCCCTGCTGAACAGAGAGCCTGATGCAGGGCTTCATCCCAGGACCTTGAGATCATGACCTGAGCTGAAGGTAGAGGCTTTAACCCACTGAGCCCCAGGAACCCCGAAGCTTATCCTTTCTTAATTGTTCCATGTATCTAGGATTTTCATACTGTTTTTTGGCTATCCGAAACTTCTTAAAATGGTTTATTTCAGTATGTATCAAGCACAATTAAAATTTGCTTTTAAGGGGTACCTGGGTGGCTCAGTTGTTAAGCCTCTGCCTTCGGCTCAGGTCATGATCCCAGGGTCCTGGGATCGAGCCCTCCATCGGGCTCCTGCTCAGCGGGAGGCCTGCTTCTCCCTCTCCTACTGCCTCTGCTTATGTTCCCTCTCCCACCATCTCCCTCTCTGTCAAATAAATAAATAAAATCTTTAAAAAAAAATTGCTTTTAATATACCAATAAAGTTCATTTCCCTCAACTTCTCTACTTCTTAAGAAAATAGCAACCTGTTAATCAGTGCTAAGGTGTGAGTAATTGAAATGCCCCCAAGGTATCAGAATTATAAATGATAAATGATAAATTTATTTGCTCATAAGAATTAGTATGGAATGGGAAGATTTTTCATATTTGAAGAAAGATGGCCCTTCCTAGTCAGTTTGTCAATTAGTAGCCACAATTCCTCTAGGATCAGTACTGGGTGTGTAAGTGTGAGCATACAAATTCTTTTCTTTAATAGATTCTAGTTGGGTGGATGCATGTCATTTTCCAGAGTAGTTTCAGAAGTGTCTCTATAAACATTCTTGAGGTAATTCATTTGAGAAGCAGCATTCTCCATTTATCAATGGAAATAGGACTGGATAGGGACAAAGTGAGAAAAAAAATCAGTGGGCGAAGCATGTTGAAATTTATGTGACCTAGTGCTTCTTTAAATTAATGTACCCAGTTCTACCTTATCTATTTCTTAATCTAGAATCATGATGCTTCAGGGCTGGAAAAGCTTCCCCCTGGAACGAACATGTCTGAATATTATTCAGTCTTCACATCTTTTCTAACATTCCATCTTCATCCAGACAACCTGCACTTATTATCCAAATAAATACATTCAGATTTTTACAACAATTTTTTTTCGCCTATGCATATGTAAATTCTATTTCAGCTTTAAGAATTTCTACACACTTTGATGCACACCCCACAGCAATACACATGCTAAGATACTATTCGAAACAAATTGTTTAAAAAAAATCACTGAAAACAGAGCAATGCAATTTAGAGATACTCAAGAATGTATAGTTGCATTCCAAGGCATGTGCAATCATCAACCTTTTCAGAAATATATTTGCTCTATTTTCTGCTTCTCTGTTAATGAGTATATCAACATTTTTTAACTAAATATAAAGGTAAGGACCTTGAATAACAGAACATGCCATGTGAGCATTTTTTTTTTTCTTTGCCATGCCAGAGTCGAATCTAGAGAGAAGAAAGGAGGCTTGTAATGAGACATAAGTAGTTGTGAGAAAAGACATCACAGGCAGTTTCCTGACGGAAAGACTGAGATTTAATCATGGGAAGCTGCTTTGCAGCCACTGCCAAAGCTCACTGGCTTCACCCGCCTAGAGCAGGATGCCTGCAAAGCCTGAACTAAAGCAAACCAAACTGCTGCCAACGCACCGCCTCCGGGCAATAGATAATCTTCATCGACCATTTATTTTACTTTTGCACATTTTGATCTTTTGCTTTGTTATCTATAAAAGAAATACTGCACCTTTATATCACTGGAAAAGGACATCTAGGGAGAAAAGACTGCTATTAAATCTATGAAAAGGAGGAAGGTGCTTCTTCAGGGTTTAAGCTACTAGTCAGAATCTTGCTATGAGTAAAGCAAAGACCTCTATTGTGCATATATCCAAAACTTTTAAGCTTTAGAGGAACCCAATTAAAACATATTCATTTGAAAAGAGTGGCAATAATAAGAAGTATATAGTCCATGTAATATTTAACACTTCCAAATATAAGCAAGCCCCTTAAACTAGTTAAGTCACACCGGTTGTGTGACCTGGAATGAGTCACTTAACCTCTTAGCTGGTTTCCTGATCTAGGAAGTGGGAAAACTACGTATCTCTCACTGCTTAATAGAGAAGTGAGTTAGATAATCTATGTAAAAGTCCTAGCTGTAGAATTAGAGTAAAATCCTAGATATATCTTCTTATACAAGGCATTGATATCTGTTTATTATAATTTTCATAGATGTTCACTAAATATTTGCAGAATTAACATATGAACAATACATATTCTGATGCTCACTTCTGCTGGGACAATGTTGACTCCTGAGTCAGGACAAAAGAGGACAGCAGCAGGAGACTGTCCACAGCACTGGAAAGAAGGCCAGGTAGATTTGGGGTTTCACTATTATCTCAATTCATCTTTTCTTTTTTCTTTAAAAATTTTATTTATTTGTCAGAGAGAGAGAGAGTGTGTGCCATCAGCGGGAGGTGCAGGCAGAGGGGGAAGCAGGCTCCCCTCTGATCAGGGAGCCTGATGCAGGACTCAATCCCAGCACCCTGGGATCATGACCTGAGTCCAAGGCAGCTGCTTAACTGACTGAGCCACCCAGGCACCGCTATCTCAATTCATCTTAATAGATACAGTATGAGCTGTTAGAAGTGAATTTATGTGGAATTTTGAGTTTCGAGAATCACCAAAAATGTTCTGTTTTAAGCTTTATAAACTCATAAAATTAAATAATACTCATATTATCTATCAGGTATAAGAATTACAATGTGCTCACTATAGTGAGTACCTTAATATAATATACTTTATTATACTATCTTCTTTATTTTTCATAATAGGTACAACTCTCTGAATATGTGTGTGTGCACATGTGTGTGTGTGTGTACACATGTATGCATTCTAGCTCACTTGTGAGCTGTGTTACTGAGCTAAGAATTAAACTCAAGTATGTTTCTCTTAAATATCCATGCTATTTCTTTTACACTGTAGTGGAAACAACATTATAAATGTGAATGGGGTTGGTGATTAAAAGCAGCATAAATGCATTAGGGATGTCTGTGCAGAATTTGATATAATAAAAATTAATTGAACCCTTATCCTAGTTTAGTGTGAAAATTGTCACTATATATGTCCTAGCATATTTACAAGCACAAGAAAAAAAATCTTTTATTTTTTCTAAACACTCTGATCCCTGAAAAAAGATATTCATTTTCATTTAAACATACAAAATAGGGCCATGAAAAACACCAGCTCAAGATAGGTAGATGTGATACCTACAGAAATATTCTGTAACTTTCCCAAGAAAGTGAAAAGATAATTGTAATACAGAAAAAAGAAAACTTTTGTACCCTTAGTTCACTGATTTAGACTTTATGTGGCCTGGGAAAAAAAAGAAAGTGGAAAGAGACAAAGATTTTCCATAGATTTTAACTGTTTCTCTACTAAACACACCATGAACAGGAACTATAAATACGTATCATTTACTGAATTTTTCCATTTCACTGAAGTATATTTCCAGATTTACAACTCATTATATTCTAACCTGCTGGCTCAAAACTGTCATAGGTAAGAAAGTACACTCAGAGGCACAACACTTTGCATATGGTGAAACTTCTGCAGTGCAGTAGCTCTACACTTACCAAAAGCCAGCCTCAAGCAAGGAGCAATGCTTAATTAAGTACTAACTGAAAACATCTGTAACTCCCTTCCTAATGCTTCCTATGACAGAATCCAAGAAAGTCCCAGCTTCAAGTAGAGGGTCTACAGAAATGAAAGCTGGCATTCATAAGTCAAGGACGGGCAAGTTTAAGTTTAATTAAAATGACACGAGTTAGGAGTGCTTCTGCGTCTACCAAGAAAAATTAACTGCAGAGAATTACCTTCCCATGGAAAAAAAGAATAGAAAAACTAGCAAATACATGAAAAGGAGATTTCATATTTTGTCAACAGGCAAGGGAGGACTATAGGATAAGTGAGAGAAGAAAAGCAAAGAATCAAGGCTGCCTTTCCCCAAACTTAGAGCCCAAAGGAAGTTTCTGAGCTTTGGGGTAGGAAGCAGAAGCTAAACCCAGTGCGGAGTTCTCACTCTGTTAAGGAGACAGGGATTGGAGTTTCAGAAGCCCTTTCCTTCCTCATGTTTACACCCCTATAAAACATAACTGCTCTTCTGGTTCTGAACAAGATGGGAGTCTACACATTTGACCTTATCCTTCCTACCATTTACAGCTAAAGCCCTGCACAGGATTTATAAAGCAACTGACAGAAGACTCCAAAAGGTAGAGAAAAAAGGCAACTAGCTGAAGAACTTGGGGCATGAGACACAACAGTCATGAGGACCCTGCTTTGTTTTGGTTTGTTTCTGTTTGCCTCCAGTGGAAATAGAATTTCAATAGCCCATACCTTCAACTTTTAGCTTTATCCATTGATCATATTATTTTTCTGTGATTTTTGCACAAAGAACCATTCCTCCCTAAATAAGGGAGAGAAAGGAGATCTCTTGTGCAGGATGTCAAACTAGAAATTTATTTCAAAGGACCCAAGTCAGTGAACACAGAATGCCCTGTAGGATTCAAAGTTCATCCCTTCCTTTTATACAAAACATGTTTTCCAATTCAACAAAATGTAACAGTCTTCTCCCCCCCTACTCTCAGACTTTTGCACTAATACCACCCACCCTTGAAATAGCCATTTCCTATACTTGATACTGTTGCATACTGTACTTTAGCTTATTTAACTCAAAACCAAGATGCATGACCAAGGAAGATATAAAGCTTGTTAAATCCCATGACTCAAATGGGCAGTTAACTTGGCAGTTCACTGCGGATGGGAGACACCTGGCCAGGGGATAAAACTCTCCCGCTGAAGAAGTAACAATGATGAGGATGCGGACTTGGACTCTTGGCGATAACACACTGTCCAAAGAAGATGGCTGGCTTTGCTGGCAGCCTCAATAAATCACGAGGGCATTTTGCACATGATAGATATCTCCTGGAGTTTTTATTTTGGGTTTCTGAACTGATTCCACATATGGCCTAATCTCAGTTGTATACTTTAGCCATAATGTGTAGTATTATGAGGGAAATCAAAAAAAGAAACTAAAGGACCAGGAAGTTATGAAGGCAGAAAACACTTACTAAGACCATGGCACTCAGAGACAAAACCGTTCTTAGTAACAAGACAAACACCTACTTACCTGCTGTGGGACACCTGAATACTGAACTAAGTATCTTATTTATTGCACAGCCTAGGGAAATGTCCACTCAAACAACAGAGGTTTGAAGGACCCAGCTGTAAACTGGACATCCAGAGAAGGGATTAAAGGAAGGCATAATATCACAAAAATCAACTGAACATAGAAAAATCAGTTTGTATTTGTAATGGGGTTGCATATTAGGATTTTGAAAAAAAAAATACTTTTTGTAATATTAAATATAAATAGTAAGAGTATGTGTTTATTTTTTCTTTAGGACTATGATTTAAGACATTTTCAAAGTGGCTATTTTATATTAGAATAGTTAGAAAATAATTTAGTATTTGATTCTACTTCCTTACTTTCACTGGTTTAAATAAGAAATATCTACCTCAAGTGTAAGATCATATCATATCTGAAATCTATCTATCTTTCCATAAAACAAAGTGTGAGACTTCCTGCGAGCTATTAAACACTACTCTGAGAACAGCATGATGTGGAGTTGAGAAAAAGTTTCACTGACTTAGGAGTTTCATTTTTGCTGGAGTCTGTCCATCTTTCTGTTCAGACAGAAGAAAATGATACCCTACTCAGTCCCAAAATGAAAGAAACAAATTGTGTTTGCTGTGAAAAAGTGACAGCAACATTTTATTTTAATTTTTCCTAAATTTATAATTACTTCCAGTTCCAACAAAACAAAATTTTGGATACCAAGGAAACTGAACCAAGTGGAACAGAGTATATGTGTAAGAACATCGATTGAGTCCCAGATGACTTATTTGCATATCAGATTGTGACATATCTCACACTTAGACCTACCTTTCTTTCTTTCTTTCTTTCTTCCTTCCTTCCTTCCTTCCTTTTTTAATTTTTTTTAATATTTTTTTAAAGAAAGGGAGAGAACATGAGGAGAGGCAGAGGGATAGGGAGAGAGAAAATCTCATTCAGGATCCATTCCCAGTGCTGAGCCCAGCCAAGGGCTCCATCATGCAGGTCTTGATCTCACGATGCTGAGGATCATGACCTCAGCCAAAATCAAGAGTCTGATGCTTAACCAACTGAACCACCAATGCACCCAGAGCTCACTTCTGATAAAGCAAACAAAATTGTGAAAGTCGGAAATTGCCAAGGTTCGCTTGTGACATTGCTCAAGATAAGAGGAAGCAATCTTGGTGCACTTCAGATGAGATATTAGAAAACAAAACCTACTCTTCTTGCTTGTCATTTATCTCAGAAGATTGAAATAATTGGGGTGGTTGAAGTCATAGTTACTATTGGAAGTATAAACACTCTCATAAAACTAAAGTTAAAAATTTTATTGCATTGGAAAGGTACTAGACAAAATATTTTCTAAAATATATATGTGTTCTAAATGTCAGAGAAGAAATGGGGAAAATAGGAACCACTGGACAAAAGCTATATAGGAATAAATTAAATCAATATTAATTGTGTGTTTTCTAGGGGTCCCTCAGTTGGTTGAGCTTCTGACTCTTAATTGCACCTCAGGTCATTACTTTGAGATCCTGGGATCAAGTCACTCATTGGACTTGGTGCTCAGCGTGGAGTCTACTTGAGATTTTCTCTTTCCTCGTCCTCTGCCCCTCCTGCACCAAGGTAAATAAATAAAATCTTTAAAAAGTATATTAATTATCTGTTTTCTAGATGTAACACATAATATGAATATTGGAAGCAGCTAGCAGATATAAAACATACTCCCTGCTTTAAAAGCAGCTTATATTTTAATCAAGTCTTAACAAGGTAGAAATAATAAATAATTTGTGTAAAAAAGGAGGTAAGATGGGCAGTTCATGATAAATTATAAATGAAAAAGACAATCAATACAGATTCAAAATGGGGATTTCAGAAAAACAATTTTACAACAATGTGGAATTTAAAGTCTTAGAAGGTGATTTAGGGATATACCTTAGTTTATACCAAGATATGCAAAAATGTATAATTAGTTTATAAAAGTCAAACATGATCTATTGACTAAAGATGACTACTTCTTCTATGTCAAATTTGCATACAAGACTCTTTGCTCTTTGGAGGAACCCTGTACCTCAGGTTTCTCTACTTTGAGGGTACCAGAAATCAAGTCAGTACCCACTGTTGCATGGCCTCCTGTTCTGGGCAGTCCTAGGGAGTAAGCAGTGTTTTCTTACACTCTTGTTACCTGCTAATAGACATCCCGTCTCACTTCAGGGTTTCCTTTATATATTCTTTTCTCTCCCTATAAACTGTGTCCTCTCTGCACTCTCCTTAAATATTCCTCAAGATGTTTGGCCTTCTGGGAAAAACAAAACAAAATCCCCACAAAGCCAGGGAAACATGTTCTATGACAAGTTTATTCTTTCTTTCTGGAAAAGTAAATTTGCTTTTACTCAAGAATCTGTATGCTGGGAAACCAATTTGGAATAGTGAGGTGAAAGTAAACACATAGCATAATGTAAGTTAATGTCCTAACAAATTATCCTGCCATATGTGAAAAAGGGTGTGTTGGGAAGTCCAGGTTGGGGAACAAATAGGCAAAGGAGTAGGTTAGGCAAGTGGTTGAAGAGATAATGAATAAACTAGTATAATATCTGGAGATAATCCTAATTCTCTAAAAGGGAATCCAAATGGGAAAATAGTATTGTAGATATTCTAAATTAACTTTAAAGTTGCATTTGGGAAATATTTAAGGAACACTGAATATAAAAATAAAGGATTTACAGATTCACTCTAATGAGGATTATTGACATATTTTTGGGCAGAATAATGACTTAATCAAACAATAACTTAAAAATTCCTGGAAGAGGGGCACCTGGGTGGCTCAGTGGGTTAAAGCCTCTGCCTTCGGCTCAGGTCATGATCTCAGGGTCCTGAGATCGAGCCCCGCATTGGGCTCTCTACTCAGCAGGGAGTCTGCTTCCTCCCTCTCTCTCTGCCTGCCTCTCTGCCTACTTGTGTCTGTCAAATAAATAAATTTAAAAAAAAATTCCTGGAAGATTAAAAAAATAATAAATAAAAACCCAACAAAAAGAGACTGAGAAAGGAAAAGGCTAAAAGCAGGAAGAGTGAGTAGATAATCCAGTTGAGGCAAATTAAGGATTTACCTTGCTAGAATATTTTGTTTATGGTGGTGCATCATTAATGGAATTTTGACAAATTAAAGCACCATTGAGTTGACTGGGAAAATTAAGGGCAGTAAGTTAATAAGAAAAGAGAGTAAGTAATTTAAAAAAAGGATGACGTTGAAAAGGGATTTAGAATGTTAGTGGAGTTTTAGCGTTGGTATAGAGAATGTAACCAATTCTCCATATGAAAATTTTCACTATAAATGATATTGCAAATCATTTTTTATTCTGGGAATGGCAAGAGACACAGAGGTCGGCATTTTGAAATCCCATTGCTTGGAGGAGACATTTGAAAAATGAGCAAAGTAGAATAAAAAGCTTTCTTTAAATCAATGTTTCAAATGCCAATGCCATTGGGGTGTTGAATGATGGCAAAGTTTCTACATTTGCATGCAAAATGCAAATCAAGTGGGCAAAATTAATTTCCATTTTAATTAATTTTAATTAAAAAAAACAGTCATTGCTTTAATGTTGGCAGAATGTCTCACACTTTTTTTGTCATTGTTGAATTTTTAAAGGAAATTGGGGTTTAGGAGGTTACATTAAAAGTTTTAGAAGCCTAGTAGTAGAATTTACTCAGAGCAATCTCTATATTCTATATGTCTAAATGCTAATCCATCTTAAAAGATTTTCTTTAATTCTAATATAAACATAGAAATTAAAATTTCATTTGCTTTTTAAACTTGGCATGATAAAGAATTTTTAATTAGACAAATATATTGTGTGGAAATGACAATCCTGGATCCTTGCGTACCATCACTGCTCTGTGACCAATTAATTAACTCTGTGATCTCAGCTCTTAGATCTTAGCTTCTTAGATCCTAGCCTCACTTCATAAGTTTTATACATTAATTTCCAAAATAAAAGACTTTGAGCTAGAACCAGAGCTCACAAACCACATGGGATGAAGTCTTAATCCATTCAGGCTTCTGTAACGAAATAACAGACTGGGTACCTTATAAACAACAGATTATCTATTTCTTACAGTTCTGGAAGCTGAAGGTCCTAAGGCAGGGTGACGGCATGGTCACGTGACTAACCTCTCCTGGACTGCAGACATCTTTAATTCACATGTGGTGGGAGGGATGAGAGATCTCTGTGGGGTCTTTTTTATAAGAACATTAATCCCATTCATGAGGGTTTCATCCTCATGACCCAATCACCTTCCAAAGCCTACACTTCCTTATGCCATTACCTTTGGAGGGTTAAGTTTCAACACATGAATTTGGGGCTGGGGAAACATTTTTATCACATGAGATAGCAAAAGTTATTTGCTTGACCCATGGCATTAATTTTTTTAAACATTCCAATGTCAAACAAAGAAAATTTTATATCAAAATCTACATGTAGTTATCCAAAAGTGCATATGCACCTGAATGTTTACAGCAGCAATGTCCACAATGTCCACATAGCCAAACTATGGAAAGGACCTAGATGTCCAACAGGTAAATGGATAAAGAAGATGTGGTACACACACACACACACACACACACACACACACTGGAATACTATGCAACCATCAAAAACCCCACAAAATCTTGCCATTTGCAATGACGTGGTTGCAACTAGATAGAGGGTATAATGCTAAGTGAAATAAGTCAGAGAATGACAATCATTATATGATCTCTCCGATATAAAGAATTTGAGAAGCAGGGCAGAGGTCGCGAGGGGAAGAAAGGGAAAAATGAAACAAGATGGGACCAGGGAGGGAGACAAACCATAAGAGACTCTTATTCTCAGGAAACAAACTGAGGGTTACTGGAGGGGAGGAAGGTGGGAGGAGCAGGGTGGCTGGGTGATGGCCATTGGGGAGGATATATGCTATGGTGAGTGCTGTGAGTTGTATAAGTCTGATGATTCACAGACCTGCACCCCTGGGACAAATAATACATTATATGTTAATAAAAAAATAAAAAAAAAAATCTACATGTATAACTTCTTTTGTATGCTGGGTCTATTTTCTCACTCAGTTGCTGTTGTCCTAATTGGACTTGTCACAATTATCATCAGCTTCTTCTATGTTATTGGCCTCATCCTTGTATATACTGAAGTTAAAAAAATCCCTTATCTAGATGATGATTAAGTTCCCCTAAATATCTAAGGCTGTTGGGCCATGTCAAAGAATAGAATGTGTTTAGAGATATTTATCTAGGTGTCTGTCTTTAACTTAGTTTTATAAATAATTTATTTTATTATTTTCATTGTCTGCATTCTCCTTCCTCAAACAATATACTGTTACTCTATGAAGTAATTTTTTTAAGATTTTAAGTAACTTTATTATTGTGTATATTATTCCTTGGTAGGAGCCACAGATATTTTTGGAAATATGAATGAATTTTATCTCTATCACTACCAAAGACATACCTACATAAATACACCCTAAACACATGTAATATCAATATACATATACATTAAATACATATATGTGGGGGATATAGAGAGAGAGATAGAAAGAGTATATATGTATATGCTTGTGTGTGTGTGAGTGTGTGTGTGTATATATAGCCAGAAAGAGAAAGAGAAAACCAGAGAGAATGTATTTGATCATCTAACTTTGTGACATGACAGATTATACATATCTATAGTGTAGATACACAAAAACTATCCATCCTGCATATGCTATATACAGCATTGAATGGTGCTATAGCATTATATCAGCAAATATGAAGTTAGCAAGACATAAAACTGTGAGCAGGGGCGCCTGGGTGGCTCAGTGGGTTAAAACCTCTGCCTTTGGCTCAGGTCATGATCTCAGGGTCCTGGAATCGAGCCCCACATTGGGCTCTCTGCTCTGCAGGGAGTCTGCTTTCTCCCTCTCTCTCTGCCTGCTTCTCTGCCTACTTGTGATCTCAGTCTGTCAAATAAATAAATAAAATCTTAAAAAAAAAAAAAAAAACTGTGAGCAACCTAAAGGAATTTTTTTTAAATATTTTAATAATCAGTAAACAAAACTAACCATTTAATCTCTAAAATGTAATATAAGCATTAAGACACTAACATATTTTTTAAAAGAAAATTTATTTCATTTTTTCTTCTAGGATATATTCATATTGTACTTGGTCTTGTAAATACTTGAGAACATAGTCTACATAGTTTCACTTTCCATGTTTTTACTATCTAACATTACAGGGTACAATTTTCAATGTTGAAATCATATTTCTAATTATTTTAATGGCAGCATAAGACAACTTCAAATAGAAGTATTTTCATTTAACTGTTTCAATATATTTATACAATTATATATATAATTGTTCTTTGTTATACTTATTGCTGCCATATGCCTCCCTGCAGTTAGCTTTTTTCTTCTTTTTCTTTCTATCATATGCTTTCTCTGCACTTAGCTTTTTTCTTCTTTTTCTTCTTTTTGTCTTTCTCCTCTTCTTCCTCTTTCCCTTACTTCTTCATCTAATCTATTTCTTTTGAAGTGTTCCCATAAACTACTTTTTCAAGAGTAAAATTATTGTATCAAAGGTCAAAGATATTTTTTATAGTCTATAATATGCATTGTCACATTATTTTCTAAATGGAACTATGAATTTGTACTACCACAACAAATGAAACAGTTTTGTTAAAAACTTTTTAACTCTTGGCTATTATTATTTTAATGCCATGCTAATTAAAATACCTCATACTTATTTAAAATTTTTCATGTTAATAATGAATATTTTAATTATTTATTTATTTATTTATTTTTTTATTTGACAGAGAGAGAAATCACAAGTAGGCAGAGAGGCAGGCAGATAGGAAGGGAGAAGCAGGCTCCCCGCTGAGCAGAGAGCCCGATGTGGGGCTCGATCCCAGGACCCTGGGATCATGACCTGAGCCGAAGGCAGAGGCTTAATCCACTGAGCCACCCAGGCGCCCCAATAATGAATATTTTAATATGAAACTTGTGATTATGCAAAAAAATTCAATATCTAGGGTGCTAAACTTTCAAGACATCACCTTGTGTAGACATTTATTTTTTAAGAGATTTTTCTTTCCACTTTTATTCCACTTTTCTTTCTTTCTTTCTTTTTTTAGATTTATTTATTTATTTAAGAGGCGAGGGGTAGAGGGAGAGGAGGAGAGACAATCCCAAGAAGACTCTCTGCTGAATGTGGAGCCCAATGTGGGACTTGATCCCAGGACCCTGAGATCATGACCTAAGTCAAAATCAAGAGTTGGACGCTTAACTAAACAAGCCTCCCAAGAGACCCTCTATTTTTATATTTTCAACAAGATTGAGACAGCATATTGCAGGAACTTAAGTTTCTATTTGAAGTACATGTTGTTAAGAAATGAGACTGCAGATGCTATGGGGTACCTGGGTAGCTCAGTTAAACAACCCACTCTTGGTTTGGACTCAGGTCATGATCTCGGGGCTCACAGGTTCCAGTTGGTGTAGGGCTTTGTGCTCAGTGGGGAGTTTGCTGGAGATTTTTCTCTCCCTCCCCGCTCTCTTTCCTCACACTCTCTCTCAAATAAATAAATCTTAAAAAAAAAAAAAAAAAAGAAAGAAAGAAAGAAGACTACAGATGCTAAATGACATGAATTGGTTATATTTTTTCAAGAAAATTTGTGTGTTCTCTCAGAAGTTAAATCTTAAAACCAAAATTCATTTTTATAGTTTTGGCAAAATTAGGAATTCTTCCTACTTTTGAAATTGTGACAGCCATGGATGATTTTCAAGTGACGTCATTCTTATAAATATATTTTTATCTAGTAGTTTCATTCAACCAGAGCCCAAGTGTTTGTAACGTAAGAAGTCCAGCTAAGTGATGATAATAATCTTTTCATTCATGAGCCAATTATACAAATAAGACAAACTACAGGGAGCTGTTCAGTTAATGGTACTTTTTTGTATCTAACTGAGTCAGAGGCCATGGTTTAGAAGAATGCCATGTTCCTTCACACCCCCGATATGTCCCATCTCTTCAATTTCATGCCCTCAAGTCTGTGGGGGAATTCAAGTACCTGGATCTGAATACCATAAGAGAACTGTAACAGCATTTCTGAGTTTTTGGCTTACTAGGAAATGAATTGCTTGGAACATGCCTTTTTATTTTGGTGACTTAGTTCAGTCTCCTGCTTTTCCAGTATTGCCTTCTTCTGGTTGTGGTTGTTACCTAACACCCATGATGACTGTTGGTCTTTTCTCTTCTTAGCACAATGGTCTATTCACAATCTCTATTCCCTGTGTGTCAAAACTTCTTGACTGCCCTCTGACCTTGTGGGTCTTTATGATGATGGAAGCTTTCTGTCTTCTGGTGATTGTTACCTTCTGGCTTTGTGGCCAAGTCATTATCTTCATGAATGTCAATGAATCCAGCTCTGTGAACATCTCTCCTGCTATTAACTTATGTTCACAGAGGAGAATCTCCACTAAGCATCTTAGCAATGCTGGTTCCCCCTAACCAGTACATTCCTGATGACCTTCTTTGAGCAGTGTTTCCTCTGGCCCTCCAGTGAAATATAATCCACTAGTGGGTATTTTGGCCTCAAATAATATATTCTCTCTTCCTTCAGCCTTTAGTCCCTTCTCTGCTGTCTGCCATAGCAGCTAACACTTATCTGACTTAGGCTTAGCCATCACTTTTTCACAGTCACACTAGAAGTGAGTTCACCTATTCCCTTCGGCTCCTCTCTAGGGTAGTCGATCTCATGTCCCACGAAATTAGCCCCAAGTAAATGAGCTCTTGCTTATTCAGTGTTAAATGTTTTGGTCACCTTGATTAAGCACCTGCAAAATGTCATCCCAAGAGTACTCACCTCGCTCCTGACTATAGATCTCAATTCTTCCAACTCCTCTTTTCACTCATATCAACCTCAGCATATCCCCAGTCAGGTCATGTTGGGATTTATCCCTAGAGAAGAGACAACCAAAAGAGTAGGTGGGTGAAACTTTTGAAGGGGTACATGTCCACTTGTGGAGGAGAAATCTCTGTAGCAGCACAGGAAAAGCACTATCTCTTATTTTGAAAGTTGGGTGGGGTGGAGGGGGCACACACGCCTCTACAAAGGGTGAGGATCCAGGTGGTTTACAAAGCCAATATCCTCAGAAGCATCCATCTACATATCGGCATTTTGGCATCTCATTTTTCTTTCCTTACAGGGGGTCTAACTTTAGCATAACAGACCTGCAGTGGTTGAGCATTTAAAAATCTCTGAAGCTAGGTGACACTAATTTGCAAGATCACAGAGTTCCAGAACTATGTCTTTTTGTCTCCGATTGGCCTGCTTTGGAGCACAGTACATATTTCTGATGTAATCCCTGTTACCAGGGGAATAAGTAACTTAAATTAAGCAGGTTAGGGTTATGTGCCCTGAATCATGGCAGCAGTTAACATCACTGGAAGTGAACGGACTGAAAATAAGGAATGAGTCAATATTTATAAGCAAAATTCAGGTACTGTTTCCACAAAAGGGAGGGAATGTCAGGCAACAAATCTGCATATCTGTTTAATCTTTTAAAAAAGGAGCCTGATGTGGGGCTCAATCCCAGGATCCTGGGACTATTACCTGAGCCAAAATCAGAAGCTTAACAGACTGAGCCACCCAGGCAACCCTGCAAATATCTGGAATCTTTTTGTTTGTTTGTTTGTTTGTTTTGTTTTGTTTTTTAAAAGTACTCTGGGGTCCCTGGGTAGCTTACATAGTTAAGCTTCTGCCTGCCTTAGGCTCTAGTCATGATGTCCAAGTCCTGGAATAGAGCCCAGCTGAGGGCTCCTGGCTCAACAGAGAGTCTGCTTCTCCCTCTCCCTTTGCCTTTTCCCCCTATTTGTGCTCTCTCTGTCTCTCTCCCTCTCTCAAACGAATAAATAAAATCTTTTTTTTAATTCCAAAGATTGATTCCTATTTAATATATACATTATATAAATTACTTATATGTTCTGAGCTACTTTGAACCAAAATGGGAATTCATAAATAAATAAATAAATAAATAAATAAATAAAAACCTCTAATAAAAGACAAATTTTAGACCGCAAAACCTCACATCTTAGATCCAAAACCACTCACCACACATCTGTTCGTTTATTTATTCATTCAAGAAAACCATCGGCTTTAAGCCTACTATGTGATAGGGACGTGGAGCTGAATCTGTAGTTCAAGATTCAAAATCTCAATTCTAGTCTCAGCAGAGTTCTAGATCTGTCCAGTGGGTGTGGATCAGAAAAATAAAAGAAACTCCAGAAGGACAGTGAAAGTGGGTGGGAAGCAGGAATTATGAATAACTCACACTGAGGCCAAATGGCAGAGTAGCTATGCTCTGCTAATAATTATTACATTATATGAAGTGTAGTAATAATTGCCTTTTCCCATACACTGCCCTAGGAGTGGAAAGTGAATGTCCTTGGGTAGGACTTAGCTAGACTTTGCGGTGCTCCGGACACCCATCTCGCGCCACCTTAGAGACACACACTCTCTTAGGAACCAGTCTCACCCTTGGCGGCCCCCACCTCTGCCAGCAGAGGCCATGGGATCGCGCCGGCAGGGCGAAACACCCGGGGTCACCACGTCAAGGCCCCGGCTGGCGGATCCTCAGGGCAGACCCCGGCGCGAGGCGCTCCAGCCATCTGCTCCCGCCCCGGTCCCCACTCCTGCTCCGCAAGGGTTGGCGCGCGGGCCGGGAGACGGGAGGCGGACGGGCGGGTCCCGGGGACGCGGTGCGCGTCGGAGTGAGCGTACCAGTGTCCGGCGCGCCCGCCGCGCTCGCTCCGCAGCTGCTTCCAGCCCCGCGCCAGCCGCGCTGCGGATCAACCCAAGCCGCTCACCCGCTGCGTCCGGGAGGCCCCCGGGCGGGCGAAGGGAAAGCCGTCCGCCTCGTCCCCGCCCGCCTCCTGGCACGGAGTCCCTGCCATACGCCACCCGGACCGCGGGGCTGCCCCCGGGAGTCGCTGAGGCCGAGCGCCCGGGGAAGGAGGATCCCATGGACGCCTGAAGCCCGAGGTAATCGCGGTGGAAGACGGACGGGGCCGGTCCTCGCCCAGAAGCCCGACCCGTGGGACTCGGGATGCGGACTCCAGAGGTGACTCCCCTGATCAGGACAAGTTTCTCGCGGCTTTGAAATGATGTGGTTGAAACTGACACTCACTTTAATAGCCAGCTTTTCTCTCCTGTTTTAAATAACTTTATTTAGTTAGGAGGTGATACTTCCCCTGGGGCATTTGGGTTGAAAACATTATTCTAAAAGTTTTTGTATGTGGTTATTTTCATATCTATATTTGTTAACTTTCTAGCTAATTAGAAACTTTAAAATTAAAATATTATTTAAGCCATATTACAGAATTGCTGTGGCTCTTAAGCATCATCTTTTATCACTTTAGAATTAGCATCTGTCTTCTAGGAATGGTACCATAGCCAGTCCCGTGGTGGTGGGTTTTGCTTCTTACACGTTGTGGCACTCTGAGTCTTACCAGGTTCATAGACATTGTATGGCTAATTTTAGTTACGTATTACATAACACAAAGTTTTGGGGCCACTACCAATTCCTCTGTTTCTTGTGAAGTCTCTTTCCGAAAAGCCTAAACAGATGGGAGTGAATATTGCAATTTTCTTCTTTTTTATGCCTGTCTTAAAATTTTCTGAAGTGTTGACTTCAGCACAAATTTAACTTTAGGTAATGTGTACCATTATTTGGCCTATCCAATAATAATAACCCACTTGTAAATATATTAACTTTTAAATAAATTAAGCAGCTTTCTGTTAAATTTAATTGCTGAGATAATTTCAGACTTGACCAAGAGACTTAATTTTGATCTCTTGAAATCATTTCAATTAAATTACATCTATAAAAACAGAACTTAAACAAAAAAGAAATATTTTCTAAGTTATTTGTGATTTTCTCTTTTGAAACCTTCCAACATTGAAAAGAGTCCCCACCCTCCCCCTTGCTAATTGTCTAAGATCTCTGTAAAAAATTTGTGATTGTCTATTTGGTGAGTGTGTTAAACAAACTAGGGCCCTCTGTTGTTCCAGACTGGAATTGTGTAACAAATATTAGGGATTCCTACTTGATACAATGCATGCTATTTTCTTCAATTAGTTGCTCTGAGAATCATTTGAATTTCCAATTTATTTAGGACTGAAGTTTTACTTCTCTTTTTATGAACAATTATAATATAGCAACAATGTAAACAATGTAAGGAGAAAGATTGTGAGAACAAAACTTTAAAACAGCAGAAATGCCTTAATTAAATTCTAGTACTTAAGTATTGAGACACAAGTAAAACCTCTCTCAAACAATTAGGCATTCACACTTTGTCCTTAAAAAGACATAGACCTGAGGGTTGCTATAGGGGAGGGGGGTGGGAGAGATAGGGTGGCTGAGTGATGGACAATGGGGAGGGTATGTGCTATCGTGAGTGTTGTGAATTGTTTAAGACTGATGATTCACAGACCTGTACCCCTGAAAAAAATAATACATTATATGTTAATTTAAAAAACTGTAAAAAGTTAAAAAAAAAAAGGACATAGATCAAAATGTTAAGAAAATTTTTCAAAAGTTTACATAGAACGCACATTTTTTTTTTCTTACCAGGATTTCACTACTAAAATAGACACTTGTAAAAACAGGACAATAAATATCAAGAGGCTTCCTCTAATAGAGTTTTTCTTTTTTTCTCCTGTCCTCCCAGTACCTTACCTATGATATGCTAATTGTTTTTATTTAAATTCATTTAATGGAAAAAATAGAAGATTATCTTCTCAAGTATGTAAAATATTTATTCTAAATGGTTCTCACCATTAAAATTTTTCTTTGACATTTTTAAAATGAAGAGATTTCAAAATATCAAAATATCTTAGAAGAACACTTGCAGTTTTGTGATATTGGTTACTAATTTGTTGATTTATAATATGGTCAATTTTGGGGGGAGTATATTTCTGAAAATTATAGCCAAATATATGAGTAATTTTGGTAAGATTCAAAATTAGTTTTAATGATAGTAGAGATACTATTTTAATTTTTTCCCTAGACCATATATCATGCAGATAAAGTACATTATGAGCAAAAATTGACATATACAATTGTTGATGTCAGTTTGGAGAAATTATAACTATACACACACACACACAGTAAAGGGAATGTTTGGCTATGTAACTTTCTTGCAGTCCAGCTGTGCTTAAGCTGTTGCTGCTCTTTAGTGCTCAAGGCCAACTTGTAATAACTCACAGCTACAACTCTTCTGACACCCACTCCATGAGTAAACTTCAGGTCTTTATCAAAGTAAAGTGCCATATTTACCATAATATTCATGCATTTTTCAATTATTTAACATGTGCAGGACCGTGTTGACACATTAACTAGGTTCCTAGTTTTATTTTTTTATGTGTAACTAACAAAGTTTCTGAGTTTTATACACCTAACACTATTTTGCATAGGCTTTGTGGTTTATATAGCAAGATTTTGCATAATTTGGTGCTTTTTCTAGTACTGCTTATGTGAGATTATAGCAAAACCGACTATATATGTATGTATACTTAGGTACTTTATTCTGTATATATATACTGAATAGTGTGAAATATATATTTTATAGGATAAATAATGTAATTATACTTGCTGTAATGCAAAGATAGAATATCTGTTTCAGTTATATGTTGCTATATAACAAATGATCCTGGAACTTAGTATCTTAAATTAAAAATAAAAGTTTAAGGGGCGTGAGTATGGCTCAGTCAGTTACGTGCCTGCCTTTGGTTCAGGTCATGATCCCGGGATCCTAGGATCAAGCCCTACATCGGGCTCCTTGCTCAACAGGGAGACTGTTTCTCCCTCTCCCTCTGCCGGCCACTCCTCCTGCTTGTGCTCTCTCCCTCACTTTCTGCATCAAATAAGTAAATAAAATATTTTTAAAAAATAAATTAAATCAAAAGCTTAAAAGCTATTAGCTTTTGATATCTCTCATTGTTCTGTGGCTTGAATGAGCTCAGTTGGTCAGTTCTCCTGATTTCATTTGGGTTCTTACAGCATTATAATCAGAAGGCAATGTGGCAGGAAACATCTGAGGTTAACTGCCAGGTTATGATGGCCCTGCTTCCTTCTCTCTCTTAGTAACTCAAAGCCTCTTCTCTCCACTTGGTGTCTTTATGTGCCATTCTTTTTTTTTTTTTAATTATTTTTATTAACATATAATGTATTATTTGGCCCAGGGGTACAGGTCTGTGAATCATCAAGCTCACACACTTCACAGCACTCACCATAGCACATACCCTCCCCAATGTCGATAACCCAACCACCCTCTCCATACCCCCCCACCACCCAGCAAACCTCAGTTTATGTGCCATTCTTAACTGGGTAGCCATATTTCTTACATGGAAACTTAGAGTAACCGCAAGCACAAAAGTAGAAACTGCCAGAAGATTTTAAGCCTTAGACTGGAACTGGCAAAGGTTCCCTTTCCCCAACTCCAATAGGCTAAGCAGTTACAGGGCCAACCCTGACTCAAGGAGAGGGGAAATCAACACTACATCTTGATGGGGGAAGTAATGTAGTAAAGAATCTGTGGCTGCCTTTAATCCACTGCAGTATTCTTCACTAATAATTTTGTAGATGACAAACGCAAGATTTTGGACCTAGAATGTTCTTAGAAATCATTTAATTTAAGATCACTAGTTTACTTGAAAAGAATACTGGAACATAATATCACATTAATGGGAAGACCTAGAGCTATGACTCCTTCCCCCACCACAGCCTTTTTTTAAATTTCTCATAACACATGGAAAAGTGCCTGGAATATGGTGGGCAGTTAATATGTACTATTGACATGGGACTTTATTAATAAGTAAAACCTGAGATTCTAATAGTCCACTCTAAGAAGCACCCACATTTCTAACTTGTTAGAAGTATACCTGAAGGGGCGCCTGGGTGGCTCAGTGGGTTAAGCCTCTGCCTTCGGCTCAGGTCATGATCCCAGGGTCCTGGGATCAAGCCCCACGTTGGGCTCTCTGCTCAGCGGGAAGCCTGCTTCCCCCTCTCTCTCTGCCTGCCTCTCTGCCTACTTGTGATCTCTGTCTGTTAAATAAATAAAATCTTAAAAAAAAAAAAAAGAAAAGAAATATGCCTGAATTTTTCAGAGGGCCTGAAGATTTAAGAGATTTTAAATGATAGCAGAACAAGATATTTCAAAAACTTTTAACTATTTTCACATGATTATTATTCTTCCCTTAAACACACATAAACACAGGGAAATGAAATGTTATGAGACAGTGACCCTAAGATAAATCATAAGACATATATGACACCATTGTGGTCTACTACCAAATTTATTGCGCCTTAGGAAATGTTTGACTCCTCACATTTGTCGTAAGAGAAATCTGTGTAAACATGCAATTCTCAAATAATAAATTAGGATGGGGAACTTTATTTTTATTACCAAAAGTTTACCTCCTAATAAAAAACAATAAAAATGATTTTGATTTGAGCCTAAATTTAAAAATACACACACCTGCAAAATTCATTGTATATACAACAAAATAATGGTGAAAAAAGTTTATTCTTTCTTTTTTGATGTATAATTGACATACAGTATTGTCTTAGTTTCAAGTATATATCATAGTGATTTGATATTTTTATAAGTTATGAAATGACCCCCATGATAAGTCTAGGTACCATCTATCGCCATACAAAGTTATTCAAATGTTATTGACTCTATATCTTGTGCTGTAAATTATATTCCCATGATTCATTTTTTAAAAAAATACTTTATTTACTCATTTATTTGAGAGAGAGAGAGCACAAGAGGTGAGAGGGTCAGAGGGAGAAGCAGACTCCCTACTGAGCAGGGATCCCAATGTGGGACGCGATCCTGGGACTCTGGGATCATGACTTGAGCCTAAGGCAGTCGCTCAACCAACTCAACCAACTGAGCCACCCATGTGTCCATGATTTGTTTTATTATGGGAAGTTTGTACCTCTTAATGCCTCTCACCTAATTCACCTACCCCTCAACCTCCTCCCTCTTCTGGTAACCCACAGCTTATTTCCTGTATCTATGAGGCTGTCTCTATTTTTCTTTGTTTTATTTTTTTTAATTCTACATATTAATGAAATAATATAGTATTTGTCTTTCTGACTTATTTCACTTAGCAAAATATGTTCTAGGTCTATCCATGTTGTCAAAATTATAAGATTTCATTCGTTTTATAGCTAAACAATATTCTATTGTGTATATAGGTGTGTGTGTGTATTATATTATATATCATTCTTTATCCATTCATCTGTTGATGGGCACTTATGTTGCTTCCGTATCTTGCTATTGTAAATAATGTTGTGATGACATAATGGTGCATATATGTTTTTGAATTAATGCTTTTGTTTTCTTTGCATCAATCAGTAATCAGAAATGGAATCCCTGGATCATAGGGAAGTTCTATTTTTAATTTTTTGAGGAACCTCCATACTGTTTTCCATAGGGGCAGCCCCAATTTATATTCCCACCAACAGTGTATGAGAATTCCTTTTTCTCTACATTGTCTCCAACACGTGTTATTTTTTGTCTTTTGTTAATATCTAATTTGGCCAGTACAAGGCAGTATTTAATTAGGTTTTGGTTTGCATTTTGTTGATTTCTGAAGATGAATGTCTTTCATGGGTCTGTTGGCCATCTGTCATCTTAGGAAATAAATCTATTCAAGTCTTATGCCCTGTTTTTTAATTGGGTTGTTCGTTTTTTTGGTGTTGACTTTTATGAGTTCAGTACATAGTTTGGCTATTAACCCCTTATTGGATATATCATTTGCAAGTATCATCCCTCATTCTGTAGGTTGCCTTTTCATTTTGTTGATGGTTTCTTTTGCTGTTCAAAAGCTTTTCTGTTTCATGTAATCCCATTTATTTTAACTTTTGTTGCCCTTACTTAAGGAGACTGGTTCAAAGGTTCAGAAAAAAATATTGCTAAGACCAGTGTCAGAGAATATACGGCCTATGTTTGTTTCTAGGAATTTTGTGATTTTAGGTATTACATTCATGTATTTAAATCATTTTGAATTTATTTTTGTTTATGTTATAAGATAGGGGTCCAGTTTATTCTTTTGCAGGTAGCTGTCGAGGTTCCCCAATACCATTTATTTAAGAAGCTGTTTTTTTCCCCATTGTATATTCTTGCTTCCTTTGTAATAGTTTAATTGACCACGTATGCTTTGGTTTAATTCCGGAGTCTCTATTTTGTTTCATTGATCCATGTGTCTGCTTTTGTGCCACTGCCATACTCTTGTGATTACCATAGCTTTGTAGTATAGTTTAAAATCAGGACATGTGATACTTCCAGGTTTGTTCTTCTTTCTCAAGATTTCTTTGACTATTTGGGGTCTTGTGTGGTTCCATATAAATTTTAGAATTCTTTAGAATTCTAGTTCTGTGGAAAATGCCATTGGTATCTTGATAAGGATTACTTTGAATCAATAGATTGCTTTAGGGAGTATGGACATTTTAACTATATTAATCTATACAATTCATGAGCATGATATATCTTTCCATTTATTTGTGTCATTTTCAGTTGCTTCCATCAGTATCTTATCATATTCAGAGTACAGATCTTTCACCTTCTTGGTTAAATTTATTCTTAGGTAGTTTAGTCTTTTTGATGAAAATGTAAATGTGATTATTGCCTTAATTTCTCTTCCTGATAGTTTGTGATTACTGTATAGAAACACATCTGATTTCTTTATGTTAATTTTGTATCCTGTGACTTTACTATCTCCATTTACTAGTTCTAATAGGTCTTTGGTGGAGTCCTTAGGGTTTTCCATATATAGTATCTTGTCACCAGCAATTAGTGACAATTTTACTACTTCCTTTTTAATTCAGATGATTTTTATTTAAATTTCTTGTTTGATTGTTGTAAGATTTTCTATACTATGTTAAATAAAAGTAGCAACAGTGGGCCTCTTTGTCTTGTTCTTGATATTTAGAGGAGACACTTTCAGATTTTCACCATTAAGTATGATGTTTGCTCTGGGTTTGTTGTATATGGCCT
Organism: Martes martes; assembly: GCF_963455335.1. Lineage (NCBI taxonomy): Eukaryota > Metazoa > Chordata > Mammalia > Carnivora > Mustelidae > Martes > Martes martes. Next base: position 115,244,765 of record NC_137889.1, read on the forward strand.
TTATTATGCTGAGCTTCGTTTTATTAATGTGGCCTGCCCTGTCCATTGATTTGCAGATGTTGCATCATGCTTCCATCCATGGAATAGTTCCCCCTTGATCACAGTATGATACTTTTAGGGTATTGTTGAATTCGATTTGATTTGCTGTTTTGTTGAGGATGTTTACATCTATGTTCATTAGGGATAATGACCTGTTTTTGTTTTTGTTTTTGTTTTTGTTTTTCTGGTGCCTTTGTCTGGTTTTTGTATCAAGATAATGCCAGGCTTCTAAAATGAGTTTCAAAACATTCCTTCCTCTTCAGTTTTTTGAAATAATTTGAGAAGGATGGATACCAATTCTTTAAATATTCAGTAAAATTTACCAGTGAAGCTATCAGGTCCTATATTTTGGTATATTGCGAATTTTTAAATTACTGATTCTTTTTTTTTTTTTTTTTGTAATTTGTCTATTACATTTTCTATTCTTCATGATTCAATCCTGGATCGTGTATGTTTCTAAGAATTTATCTATTCTTGTTTTTCCAATTTGTTGGTGTATTATTGTTTGTAGTAATTTCTTATGGTCCTTTGTATTTCGATGATGTCAGTTGCAACTTCTTTGTCATTGCTGATTTTATTTATTTTATTAATTATTATTATTTTATTATTTATTTATTTATTTATTGCTCTTTTTTTTTTTTTTTTAAATGAGACTGGCTAGAGGTTTCTATGAACCAGCTCTTAGTGCCTTTGATCTTTTCTTTTCTTTCTTTTTATTTTTTTGTTTCAATTTCATTTATTTCCACTCTGATATTATTTTCTTTCTTCTACTAACTTTGTGCTTTGTTTGCTCTTCTTTTATGGGGGTTGGTGGTCCTTCAGGTGAAAAGTTAGACTGTTTACTTGGGATTTTTCTTGTTTCTTGAGGTAGGCTATATTGATATGAACTCCCCTCTTAGAACTGGTTTTACTGTATCCCATTGATTTTGGAAAATTTTGTTTTCATTTTCCTGTGTCTCAAGGTATTTAGGCATTTTAAAAATTTCCTCCCATTGATGGTTTAGTGGTGTGTTGTTTAATCTCCACATATTTGTGTTTTTCTCATTTTTCTTCTTATAATTAATTTCTAGTCAAAAAAACATTGAGATACTACCTTACACCAGTTAGAATGGCAAAAATTGATAAGGCAAGAAACAACAAATGTTGGAGGGGCTGTGGAGAAAAGGGAACCCTCTTACACTGTTGAAGGGAATACAAGTTTGTACAGCCACTTTGGAAAACAGTGTGGATGTTCCTCAAAAAATTAAAAATGGAGCTCCCCTATGACCCAGTAATTACACTACTGAGTATTTACCCCAAAGATACTGATGTAGTGAAAAGGAGGGCCATATGCATCCCAAAGTTCATAGCAGCAATGTCAACAAGAGCCAAACTGTGGGAAGAGCCAAGAAGCACTTCAACAGATGAATGGATAGAAAAAGATGTGGTCCATATATATGATGAAATATTACTTAGCCATCAGAAAGGATGAATACCCAGTTTTTGCATCAACATGGATGGGACTGGAGATTATGCTAAATGGAATAAGTCAAGCAGAGAAAGTAAATTATTATATGGTTTCACTTATTTGTGAATCATAAGTAATAGCATTGAAGATATTAGGAGAAGGAAGGGAAAAATGAAGGGGGAGAATCAGAGGCAGAGATGAACCCTGAGCAACTATGAACTCCAGAAACAAACAGGGTTTTAGAGGGGAGGGGGCTGAGGGGATGGGTGAGCCTGGTGATGGGTATTAAGGAGGGCACATATTGCATGGATCTCTGGGTGGTATACGCAAACAATGAATCATGGAACACTACATCAAAAACTAATGATGTACTGTATGGTGACTAACATAATAAAAAAATTAAAAAAAAACCAGTTTGCAGAGTGAGAAAGCAGTGAGTGTTCATTCTTCACAGTGATTGGTTATATATTGGAATTTCTTAAATGATAGGGTATTGGTCAATGGTTATGTTGTATCAACCTTAGGAAATGATTCAAGTTTTGCTTGTGATTTGCAGAGGCGTAAACAAGAAATGACCCAGGTTAAATTTAGGCTTGCCAAATATGGTAAATAAGTTTTCTTCAGAGAATTTTTAAGATTGGTCCCTGTTTCTTTTTGATTTTAACACTTTCACATGTTTCTGACCTTTTAGGATGTCTGTCCATTTCAGTTTAGCTCTCTCTTGTCCTATCTTTTTTAATTTTTTTTTTCTTTTTAGCGGGTGTTTTCATCTTGTAATCTCTACTGTCAGTTATTCCAATTTGAAAACACTTGTGAAATTCTACTCCTCATTAGCAATCTTCTTTCACTCCTAAGTGTTTTAATTCTAAGAGTTGTTCTTTCCTCTCTACTTAGGCTGATCTTCCTTATTTATAAATCTGTTTGTGTCCCATTTCTACCTGAACTTAACTTTATATTGTCTTATTTTAGTTTTAGAACTGCTAATTTCTATTTTTCTGTTGGGCTTTTTCTTATTTACTTAATAACATTGCTTCACAAAGAAAAAAGTACGTATAAATGGGAATGATAGTATTTGCTAGTTTTTCCTAGAATTTTTTTTTTTATTCTTATAACTAAAGGAAGGAATTAATTTTCTTTTAAATTCATGTCTCTGTTGCCAGTATTTCTTTTATTTGTATACCATAAATAGAATGGTATGTTTCCTCGTTAGTAAATGAAGCTCTAGTATCTATGCTTCCAGAGAAATTTATAAAGCTTCTTACACATTAGATTTAAGAAAATCTCTCTGATACTATAGAGAAAGGCTTACACAAGCTCTTTAAGAAATAGCTAGCCTCAGCATTTCATGTTTCTCCTGTTTTTCTTCCTGTACTGCAGGAGTCCTGTTGATAGTTGATAGCAGGTTAGTGTTCATGTGACTTTTCCTCTTCCAGTCACCATCCTAGGCCTAAATCTCTGTAAAAATGGGAATGAAAATAGCCATGACTCTTATTTCAAATGACTATTAATATAATGTAATAAGCACATGAACATGAACACCCTTTACACATTATACATTTTTATTTATCTGTTGGAAGATAGAAGATTTAAAAATTAGATTTAGTCATTTCTGAAATCTCTACTTGTTCTAACTATGTGAGATTCTCTAAATTTTCAAATCTAGCACCTACTGACTTGAACATAGTAATTATGTGGCAAGATTGAGTAAGCAATATGCCCTTTCTTGAGAGTTAAACTCCCTGTCATACATCCACATGGTAAGCTTCGTCCATCAGCTCTGCCAAAGGGCTTGTATGTGAAGGTATGGTTGGCCTCCCTGACTTAGTTTCTTCAGGTGAGGGATATAATTTTAAGACATCCTAGTTTCCTTGAATAATTTATTATCCATCTCTAATATAACTTATTTAAAATATTTGAAGATATTTATATAATTATGCTCTAACATCTGTTAGATGTTAGAGATTTCCAAGAGCTTACTTTTTTATGAAATTAATTTACCAGCCCCTCACCTTAACCAAATAATTCATTATTCTGCTCCTACAATTATAGAACTGAACCATTTCCCTCTTGTTTTTTTACGTTTATATTTTAGATTTTTTACCAGTTTCTCTCTTTTTTTTTAAATTTATCATTTATTTACCCTTATTAGATACTTAACTGGATACATTTGAAAGAGCTTGGCATTTAGAATGAGATAAACCTTTATTTAAATCCCAGCCTAGTCAATTTATATCTGTGGTTCTGGGCACGTTCTTTAACTTTTTTTTTGTTAACCTCAGTTTCCTTTCTGTGAAATGAAAACATGGACCTCATAGGTTATATGCATTATCCATGAGAATTGAAAGACATATAAATTGTTTAGCACAGTAATTCCTTAATAAGTATATACTATTTATCATAATAATTAGACAATGAGTAAGGATAGTATAATTGAAAAACATGTAGGTGAAATTTTAAAATGAGTAAAATGGTTTCCTTAAAAATAGTAGAGGTATAAACTCAGAGAATGGGATCATTTTTGGCATTCATTTATTCAAAAAGTATCTGAATGCTTACTGTGTTCCAAACACACTTCCAGAAGTTGACTGTAAAATGATGGACAAAGCAGGCAAGTCTCTGCCCTCAAGTAGCCATCCTTCTAGTTAGGAGAGACTGAAAATTAATTCACAAATAAATGTATGTGGTGATTTCAAGTGTGATAGGAACTATGCAAAAACAAAACAGGTTATGGGATAAAGCATGTCAAGTGTGTCCAAGAGTGAGTTGTTGATGGTGACCAAGGCAAGACCTTGCTGTAACAGGAGCTAGGACCTGTAAGACTGACAGAGCCTACAATCTAGATATCCAGGCTAAGAGACGCTCAAATGAAATGAGCCTTGTGTCATCCAGGGAGGGAAGGAAAATCAGCATGACTAGAACATAGCAGATGCAAGGGAGCCTGGAATGAGATTCTGTGGGAGATGGTTGGCCCTGGAGAGGAGTTTGAATTTTATTTGATTCCAGGAGCCCTGTAGTGACATGGCCTTATTTGGTTTTAAAATGACCACACTGGCTGATATAAAGAGGGTGGACTTTAGGAAATATGGAATGTGCTATTGATGTACTTCAGGAACTTAAAAATGCTGGAATGTGGGAGGATAATCACAGTGAAGATGGACAGAAGTAATCAGGTGTGAGGTATACAGTGAAGGTAGTGCTGAAAGAATGTGCTTAATAATTGCATGTTGGGAATAATTGAAGTAGCAAAAGGGTAGAAGTCAGGGATAAGGCCCAGGAATTTGGCCTGCCTGTCACATGGTTAGAAGTGCATTCCTGTAGCAGGGTAGACTAGGAGAAGGGGAAGTGTGTAGTGCAGTGACTGTGAAAATGTGGATGCTGTAGATAAATGCTTCCATCTTTGTCACTTATCAGCCATTGGCAAGTTTTTAAAAATTCTCTGTGCCTTATTTTCCCCATTTATAAAGTCAAAATTTTAATACCTGCCTCATTACTTGCTCTAGAAAGAGATATGAAGAATATTATGCATTAAAATTATTTATAACAGTGTTTGACATATGGTAAGTTTTAACACTGAAAGAAGATCAAGAGAGAAAATTAGTATGTAGGGTTTGAATATCTCTTGGACATCTGAGTTAGCAGTACCCAGAATTGGGTAATAGCTTGAAGATGCAGAAAAATGATCCTTTTTTTTTTTTTTTTTTTAAGATTTTATTTCTTTATTTGACAGAGAGAGACACAGCTTGAGAGGGAACAGAAGCAGAGGGAGTGGGAGAGGGAGAAGCAGGCTTCCTGCCGAGCAGGGAGCCCAATGCAGGGCTTGATCCCAGAATCCTAGGATCATGACCTGAGCTGAAGGCAACTGGTCAATGCTGAGCCACCCAGGTGCCCCAAAAGTGATCTAGTTTGAGATTGTTGCTGAGGTAGATCTGAAGAGATTTGGTGATAGTGTCATGGTTGATCAGATGGACTCTGGAACAAGATGAGTTTGCAAACCTTCTTCACCACTTTCTAGTTATGGGTGTTTTATAGCCTGAGTGCCTCAGCTTCCTCAGCTTGAAATGAGAAGCCTAATAGAAACTATCTCATAGTTTTTTTCGAAGGATTAATCATCTAATTTATGGTGTGTGCCAGTTAGTAAGGAAGGATGATCACAAGTCATATTTGGACAAGGTAAAATCTCATGGGTTTACTTTAAGGATTAAAAAGCCAATACATGTTACCTCCTAGATATTGTCAGGGGGGAAATGAACAAGTGAAGTAGAAAAGAGGACAAAATGGGGCACCTGGGTGGCTCAGTGGGTTAAGCCTTTGCCTTCAGCTCAGTTCATGGTCTCAGGGTCCTGGGATCAAGCCCTGCGTCAGGCTCTCTGCTCAGCAGGGAGCCTGCTTCCCCCCTCTCACTCTGCCTGCCTCTCTGCTTACTTGTGATGACGGTCTCCATCAAATAAATAAATAAAATCTTAAAAAAAAAAAAAGGAAGAAAGAAAGAAAAAAAAAGAGGACAAGGTTGGGAGCATTTCACAATTAAAATCATAGCTCAGGTATACTCAGGATAGAAGTAGCAGGGAGTCAGAAATAATCCGATGTCTCACTAACTCTTAGGGAAAATCTTATTCCTAAATTTACTCATGAAATAGTCTCATTTGAAGTTCTATATCACAAACTCTCCTTCATTTAACATTTCACTTAATGCCTTCAAATTAGAATGTAGGCTTCTGGCGGATCACATAATGTGGTGTATTTCTTTTGGTTTGTTCCTGCCCCATCACGGTGTAATGCAAATAGTGTTCATTTTAAATCATTTGGTGTGGTGACTGAATATTTTTTTCCTTAGAACCACATGGTAGACTAGCTGCAGGGGCCCTGAATCATTTTATTCTAAGGAAGACATTTAAGTGAATAGTTCGTTTTATTGCTACACCCCACCTCTCCACCCCCAATGACTTATGTTGGAAAACTAAATGAAACTAATGGTTATGGCTCAAAATACATCTTAATTTATACAAGTTGAATCCAAGAATTGTCTTTCTCCTACTATAAAAGCCTATATGGAAAGCAAAAAGTTAATGTGTTTTGGACCTGAGCAAGACAATGTAGAAATTTCAGGTATACACTGGGGCAAGACCTTGCCAATTTATTAATCTTCTTTTTTTTTTAATTTTTTTGAGATTTTTATTATTTTTTTTTATTTGACAGACAGAGATCACAAGTAGGCAGAAAGGCAGGCAGAGAGAGAGAGAGGAGGAAGCAGGCTCCCTGCTGAGCAGAGAGCCCGATGTGGGACTCGATCCCAGGATCCCGGGATCGTGACCTGAGCCGAAGGCAGAGGCTTTAACCCACTGAGCCACCCAGGCACCCTTATTAATCTTCTGAACCGTCGTCATCTCATATATAAAATGGAAATAATACCTGTTTCATAATGTTTGAAGTGACTGAACAAGGATGTGTCCTCAAATAATTATCTATCTATACTACAAAGCATGCATAATCTCAGGAAATGTTTTGAGTGCTCAGAAAGTACCATTTTACCGTGCACACCAACTACAAATACACTATCAATTCATTGTATGCTTAAAAAACTCAACCTATTTTGGACAGGTTGTATATAGCCTAAGTATAAGTGTATTTGTGTTTATAAATTTGTGGTTTTAAAATTACAGAGTTGTGGAAATATAATAGGAGAGCTTTCTTACAGTTGTAGTAGTTTTGTTTATTTTTGTTTGCTTGTTTTTAAACAGATTTAGCAGCCTTCACAATCAAGGACTGTCATGGTCTCATTATTTCCTGGCCCCTAGAGGAGAGCTGTGCTAATTAAGTACATTTAGTGAGGAAAATTAATGCTTCTTTGCCTGTATTCTCCTTGAGCAACTGTTTTTTACTTACTTGTGCTTGTTACAACTTACTAACCATGAAGTATACATCCAAGTAAATGAAGCCTGCCTTCGTCTCTGCTCCCTGCCTCCCCATACTGAATTTACCAGGTAGAAAATTTGCATAAAGTTACAACCAGTCAGCTTCTTGAGAAAAGTTGTTACTGAACAATTTCTTGTAGTGTTAAACCTGAGAAGAATTCAACAGCTTTTGTAGCTCCACTGCTGGTTTTCATTTTCAAGCCAGGAGCTAAATATATAAATCATGTTTAACACAGTGTACCTGTCTTTAGAAAGCTGTTTATAGTCATGTTTTATATATTTGGTTTTCTCAGTTGAGAGCTGCATGTTTTCTTTGCCGTCCTGTTCTTTTTATCAAGTGAACAACACACACACACACACACACACACACACACACACACTACCCTATTACAAGTATGGTGCATTTATGACATTTTATTGCATAATTCGTTTCTCTACCTGCATCTTCATACCACTGCATCGTTGGTACTTTAAATAAACTGGGCTTTTTGTGATTCGTGGCTCCTTTACAAGTTCTCATTTTGTCACTAAAGTTTTTTTTTTTTCTTTTAATATATTGTGTAACAAATTAATACTGTTATCAATACATGTGTTTTGAAATCTGCTTTGATTTATTCTATGTATATAGAATCTTTACATCACATATTTCTATTCTAAAGAGATACCGCTTAATTCCTTGGGTTTTTTGGTTTGTTTGTTTTTTGATGAGTTAGTTTCTTAAGGCTTGCCTAATCTACTTAACCTCTGTGTACCTTGAATTTCTCATCAGTTAAATGCATTGTGTGAGTGAATTGAAGGAGATAATCTGTGTGTAGTACTTGGTCCAGAACTCTGTTTACCACTTACAACTGGCTGTGTCAGTTATCTCATGAAAAGATGAGATTGTTGTCCTGTCTCTTTCAATCTTGAGGGGCTCTGAAATGGCTTTTGCTAATAGAAATGATTCCGTAGCATTTTCCCAGCTCAGGCAATTTTCACCTGTTATCTCTTGACACATTACATTTGGGAGTTCTGAGTTGTCATGCAGATTTTCTGATTGCTCTTATGATTGTCATGTTGGAGAAGCTATATGTAGGATATCTAGTCCATAGTTTTAGCCGACCCCAGGATTATAGCCATTTCCATCAAGACTTCAGATGTGTAAATAAATTGTTCTTGAATGTTCCAGATTAGCCCATCTACTAGCAGAACACCACAGAGACCTTTCTTGATGTTCCATACAATAGGATAATTTTCCAGCCAACCTGAATCCCTGACCCACAGAATCTTGAGATTGAAGAAAAGAGTTGTTTGCCATAGAAGCCAGTAAGTTTTAGGTGGCAATAAACAACTGGAACACTGATATATGGAAATAAAATGTCTTTTGTATCCTATGATATTAGTAATTGCACTTATTAGTTTCTAATATTTATCTGTATATATGCCTTATGTATATTCCATATCTATATCTGTACATTCATAATGAACATATTTTTAAAATATATAATCATTTGGTTGAGAATCATTACTTTCATTCCTAAGTTCCAGTGTTAATTCCTATATTGTTTTAACTTCTTCCAATGACTAGGGTCTTTGGTACATTGTGGAATAAAAGTGATGAGAGCACAGGAGCAATACTCTGCTTTACTTCAGGGGTAAATCTATTAAGGATACTTCATTCAGTATGATATTTGCTTTAGGTTTTCTGTAGATCCTTCTATCAGATTAAGAAAGCTCCTGGTCATTTCTCTTTTCTTGAGAGTTATTTTTTTTAAGCAAGAAATGTTCTTGAAACTATTTTCTTAAAGCATTTGTCCTTTTTTCCTCCTCTCTTTAATACGAAAGCTCCGAGAGGTTATTCATGTTATGTATGTTTCTTACTACAACTTCAGCGACTAGAATAGTCATTGTTGAATAAATCTTACTAGTACACAAACAAATAACAGAAAAGGTATTTGATCATGTGAAAGTTGAACCTACAGAAAAACTACTCAATTAAATTTGAAGATGTGAAAAATTATAGAGGGAAAGCTATTGTAAAATCTCTTCTATTTTAAAGAGTTAATATTATCAAACATTAGAAGTCTGAGGATGATACAATTTCATAATTGAGTTGATTAACATATATTATTTCCCCCCGGTTTTGCTGAGATATAATTGACATACAATACTGTATAAATTTAAGGTGTAGAGCCTAATGACTTGACATATGTATCGCATATATATTCATATATATGTGTATATGATAACTTATCATACAAGCATACAGTGGGCTAATGGATAATTGTCAAAAATACAGGGGAATTAATACATAGTTGATAAGAAATAAGCTCAAACAGCTTGAAAAAGAAAAACAAAACAAGGTACAGTATAAGAATTAGAACGTAATGTAATTTATATAGAAAAAGAATGTTTACCTAATTCAAGATTCTTCCACCTATTTTGTAGCTTAGGAAACTGAGTTAGGGGCTGATTATATAACTTGTCCATGGTCACATAGCTAGGTAAGTCTGTTTATTTGAAAATATTTGTAGGGGCGCCTGGGTGGCTCAGTGGGTTAAAGCCTCTGCCTTCGGCTCAGGTCATGATCCCAGGGTCCTGGGATCGAGCCCCGCATTGGGCTCTCTGCTCCGTGGAGAGCCTGCTTTCTCCTCTCTCTCTGCCTGCCTCTCTGCCTACTTGTGATCTCTGTCTATCAAATAAATAAATAAAATCTTAAAAAAAAAAAACCATACTTATAAAAAAAAAATATTTGTAATAAATTAGTGAGACTAAACATCTCTGGAGAAAGAAATTGGAAAGTGGAAGGTGAAGGACAGTAATGAAAGAGACTTCTTATTCTATTGTTTCTTATACTTTCAAATTTATATTGTATACATGTATTATCTATATATGTATGTTGCATTATCTTTTCTATTAAATAAACACATAAGCAAATTTTAAAACTGCTGCTATATCTACATAGGTATTGTGATAATTTTCTACAATTGCACATACTTTTAAAATTTTTCATTTCTAATATTATCAAGTTATTCTGTTTGTATTTTTTGAGACTCCTCAAGGGTTTAATAAGCATAAAGATTAATTAAGTGCTGTTTATATACTAATAAGTTTATTAAAACTTCCATGTGCTTATGAAAAATGCAAATAAGTTTTTAGAAAAAGTGAGGTCACATTTGTTTTCACGAAATCCAGTGAAACATAGGCCTTGATTCTAATACAGTTGACATTACATTTTAATGAAAGTTTGTGTTCTCAATTTGAGATTTTTGAAGGTTGTAATTGTAATTTTAAGAGTTCCTAAAGCCCAGGGTGCCTGGGTGGCTCAGTCATCAACCGTCTGCCTTCAGCTTAGGTCATGATCCCAGAGTCCTGGGATAGAGCCCCTGCATTAGGCTCCCTGCTCAGGGGAAGCCTGCTTCTCCCTCTCCCACTCCCCCTCCTTGTGTTCCTGCTCTTGCTGTCTCTCTCTCTGTCAAATAAATAAATAAAATATTTAAAATGAAAGAGATCCTAAAGGACTTATTCATGTAAGTACCTTAAAGTGAATAAAATAATATCCAGAAGCGTCACACAAAATTATATCATAATTCATTGTGTCCTTTACCTCCTAATAATGAAAATAACAATGAATATACAATCCATAGAATGATGAGTGATATTGTTTAAAGAATACCTCATACAACATTTTGATAGGAGTGAGTAAAAATTTGATTGCTATGCTTGAATATGCTTTCCCAACAAAAATGTTCCTTTGCTTATAAAAATATTTTCCTCAAAAGTAGTTAAATTTGGAAACATATTTACCCCCTTCTGCCTACACATATGGTTACCTACTCAGAAGAGATAAATACCTGCTGTACTCCAAAATTACAAACATATTTTGAAAAGTACTGAAAAGTTCTTGCATGCATTAATAAGGAGAGGGATTACTTGTAGGTAAATTATAATCAACTACGTAAGGTTTTATATTACTTTAGATATAATTGGTATTCAAGAAAAATATTGTTCTGACACTAGTTAAAATGATAAGACTTTATTCAGGACTATTATGATAGGCGTCAAGACTATCATAATAGAGGAGAGAGAGACCAGGCTGAACTCTGAATATAGTAAACACAGTTGGGGATTTATAGCCTAAGAGTAGAGGGGGTGGCAGTTGGAAGTTGGTGGATGGAAATACCTAGGTTGATGGAGAAGATTTCAAGGGTGGGGGCATTCTTGCTAAACCAACACAACAGGATTCATGCTGAAGCATATCTGGGTGATCAGATATTGAGAGAGAGGAATAAGGAATTTGATTGGATATCAAGGGTGACGAGATATCAAGGGTGAGGGGACTCTCATTTAACTGACTTAGTAGGATTCTTGCTACAACTAACTGAGGCCAAAGGATGAGGTCTAGACAGAAAAAGCTTCAGAGGAACCTTTTTGGAGTTTGGCCATTGAAAGAGTATTTGTCACCAGTCAGAATATGGCAGATGCAGCTACGAGTCAAGAGAGTCTGAGGCATATGCACAGCACCATTACCACAGAGGACTGTCTGGCTTGCCAGACATGAGGAGCATTAACATTGACTTCCTGCATCTTTCTTGAGCATGTTGAGCTGCTTTTGGTATGCCACATGCTGACCATGAAGGGACACCTGACTTCCAGAAAATAGAAGAGAGATCTGTCAGAAGAGATCACCAGGCATGCCAGCCAAGAGTAAGCAGTGTCCAGGGCAATGAGAGAGACTGGTCATTTCCTCTATGGGTAGCACACATCATCTACTCCATTGCTTCCTCCTTGCTTACGGTTGCTATTTAGATCATTGAAGCAAATAAATAAATGGAAGATCTTTAAGCCAAATCATGTTGGTGTGCAGTTCTCTTGATATTATCTGCTCATTTTCTCCACCTTGGTCCTTGTTTTGACTTTGAAGCATAGTTATTCAGAATAAAAGAAACATGACCCCTTAATTGTCTTTCTTAAAATTCCTTGGTTTAGGATTGTTTTGCCATCTTTGCAGATATTCATGGGGTAAGAGCTTTCCATTTGTGCATAATAGTTTTTTAATGGCCCTAACAAAATTATAAACATTGGACTACTGAAGTCATAGTATAAGGAACACCATGCCCTTAAAGGCTAGAGGATTGTCCATGACACTTTAGCCCTGGCCTAATCATAGGATATTTCTATTGGATGCCTTGGCATTCTTTATATGTGTGGAGTGGGGAAGAGGTGATAGATGATTTACTAAATATGTAAGGGTCCTGGAGTGCTTGAGGAATGACCTAAACATGTGTTCTGGACACTTGGATCTTGTTGGATCTGTGTGGCAGTGACAAAGAAGGAAAATTATAAGAAGAACCATATAAACAAACTCTTGACTAAGTGCATTCAGTAAACATTATATAGTAACTGAAGTTTCCTGTTCAATTCTAAGTCTTAGAAAATAAAGCCCTCTTCATTTCTTGTTTTCTCATCACAAACTTTAGTCTCTCTTTTTCCTTCTTGTCTTCCAAGATATCCTTTTCTGTCTTTCCTTGGGAGACTCCCAGAGCTCACGTGATAATATTCTTGAGCTGCACAGGGGAACAAGGAGCACTGGGCATGCTGCAACCAAGGCTAGGAGTGTCTTGCTTTAACAGTTATCTATATAAGATATGTGGCTGCCTCAGTACCACAACCAGCATAGTCTAGGAAGAGAAAAATAGTGCTGTGAGAATTGTTAATAAATTGTAATAGTGACTCTGAAATCTTTAAAACTGGGAAATTGCCAACTTTGAAAGTAAAAGAAAGGCTTTCCTTTTCCTTTTGAAAATGTCATCCATTTAACCAGCTTGGAGTGGAGGGAGAAAGATAGCTTTGTCAAGCAGTGCATTTGACTTTATTTTTTGAGTTTGGAGTGTGCTACACTATTTTTTTTTCTATTGAATTATGAAAGGTTTGTGTATTTTGTGAGAAAAATAAAGATGAAATGATGAAAAATAATGCTTGCCCTTTGTTAGGTACTCACCATGTTCCAGGCATGGTCCTAAGTGATTTCCTTGCAGTGTTTCATTGAATTCTAGGAGGCAGAAGCAATGTTCAGAGACCCTGTGTTTAGATAACTAGCTTAAAGATGCTCAAGGTTATACTGTTGAAGAACAGTCTTTACTCCTATTTCATTTTGAGCCTGACTGGTGAGTTAGGAAATTGATTTTTTTTTTTTTTTTTTTTTTTTTTTTTTTTTTTTTTTACTGTTTGGAAGGCAGTCTATGGCTAAAGAAGCTGAAATACAAGAGGTTGATACCCCCTTTGTTTATGTGTTTGTCTGTCTAAGGGTAGCATTGCCTGGGGCATTCACTTGGGTCCCTCTGACTTGAGGTGAGCTCTCCTGGGTATTTCCCCCTTTCAGAGCCATTATTGTGACTAGACTGGCCCTTGTAGTTCTTATGATTGCAAGATGCACCTCAGCAACAACCAGCAAGGCACACTGAGAAAGCAAGGTTTGTTACTCACAAGTCCTAGGGGGCATACCTGACATATCAAGGGCCCCATAGAAAGGTTGCTTGTAGGGAAAGAAGGAAGAGAGAGATGGAAAGAGGGAACCTGGAATTCTGCCTTTATTGGGGCTTAGAGGAGGGTATGTAGAATGTCATGAGTTTACTCTTTACTGGGGAAAACATAACAGCAAGATTTAGGGTCCAGGAAGGGAATAGGTCACCCAGGGTTTTCTACAAGGGGAAGTGGAATAGATGGAATGACCTGGTTTCTTATCTAGTTTAGTTGTTTTACTACTTAGCTCTGTCATGTAGTTGGCAATGTTTATTGCAGATGGATGTCTTTGAAGTGGATGTGTGGCACCCTCACCTATCGTTTCTTTTAGTTGTATGAGCTCCTGAGTCACTAAGTTCAATAACATTTGCAAATTCCAAATTGAGTCAGAGAATTAATTGCAAATTTTAGTAAAATTATAATTAATTATAAAAAGCAAACATATTTCCAAACTGTATGTCATATAAAGCACACAAGTTTAGAGTTGTTCAAATTAGATTTGAATTCAGATACTTCCCCATAAACTCTGTTGACCTGCAGCAAATTACCTCTGCTTTCTGAGTTTCATTAGTCTCATTTGTAAATTAGGTCTAAAAGTGATTTCTGCCTGGGGTTATTTATGAGAATCGAATGAGATAATCTTATAAAGCCTTTAGCAAGATATTTGACATTGGCAAATTCACAATCAGGGGTAGTTTTTATATGTGTATAGGAAATTCTGTGGGTGAATACTAGACAGTTCTAAATCATAAAAAATAGTTATATATAATTAATAAGGGATAATTTATAATAACACAAAGAACATAAGAATATAATCTTGTAGTAACTCTAGGTGAGAGCACTTAAATTGAGGAATTTAAGCTCTAACCCTTCTTTCTGTACTTCTGACAAACGTGGGAAAATTGGGAAATTGAAGGGACCAGAAAAGACCAAGGTATTTCATTCATGAACAACTAAATTCCAGCTTCTTTTTTTTTCTTTATTTATGGATGAAGTAATAAGCAACAAACACTTATAGATAATAGAATCAATTCTAATGTAAACAAAAATTCTAATGTAAAAAAATTCTAATGTATAAAAAAAAAATCCCTAACTTGAGGTTTAAGGAAATCAAGTAAGGCAGATCCATGGAGAATAAAGGAGAGCACATCATTTGTTTAACTCCTACATGATTCAAATGAATAGATATTTTACCTCAGATTTAACTGTGATATTTAGGACCGGGCAACAGGTGCTTGGGTCATTTTTTTTTTTTTTCTAAAAACAAACACACACAATCTGTTTCTCTGCCTTAATAAATGAAGTTTGGGCCGAAGACAACTAGAAAAATGAGTGAAGGAGAGATGGAGGAAAGATGTAGGAAAAGATGGGAGTTGTGTCGACAGAACCTAGAACATTAGGGTGGGTGCCTGTTCACCAATCTCAGCTCTCATTAATCACACTAATATTGGAGGGAGGGGCAGAATCACAAAGAAGTGATTAGACTGTCTGGTTATTGCTTGAACTCCAGCCCAAGACTTCTGCCAGTTCTTAGTTTGGGAAGGAAAAAGAGCAGGAAGTAACTCAAGTAGATACTCAATTATGAGAAAAATAATGTGGCCCTGTCTCTAAACCACTAACCACATCTACAAAACACATATGTACAAGGCCCTCTTCCTTTTACCCTGCAAAGGTTGCAAAGTCCAAAGCATGCCTGGATTGAGTTTTCTACAGATATTGCAAACCTACTTTTGCATCTTCCATTTCCTTGGCATTCCTCACTGTGTGGCTTTCCTGAGCTGTAAAATAAACACTCCAAAGTCCTAGGAATGTGAGAATGGGTTACTCATTCATCAAGGCATTGGAGTCACCATGATGGTTTGGTCAGTCAGTGACCCCATTGTCTCCTCTGCCACACAACACTCAGATGATAGCCTCTCACCCCCATGGTGTAGGGTATAGTGACAAAAACCTAGGGAGGAGCCACTGGGTGGCTGAGTCCAATAAGTTCAGGTCATGATCTCAGGGTAGTGAGATTGAGCCCACATCCTGCTTAGAGTTCTGCATTGAATGTGGAGTCTGCTTAAAATTCTCTCTCCTCTCCCTCTTCAATAACCCCTCCCTGACCTCCCCACAACTCACATATGTGCTTTCTCTCTCTTTAAGGAAAAAGCAAAACTAAACAGGGAAATTTGGAACATGAGGAAAACAAAGAGTGGTGGAACCCACATGGCATTAGGAACACTTTAGTTCTTTCTTGAATAAGTGTAAGTTCTAAAAAATAAGTGATGGGGTCCATGATCAAAGGAGTGAGACTGATACAAAGCAAAGGTCAAGCAAAGCCAGCACCGAGAATCAAACCGACCGGCCGGGGCCCGTCTCTTACAGAGAGATCGACACCCCTCCCCCGCCCAGCCTCACAGACTAGCTTTTATAGATCAAAGGCCATGTGGTTGAGCCTGGCCAATGAGATTGTAACACACAGAGAAAGTTGCATAGTCATGCTAGGTCACACACGGGTGGCCAATTGAATTACAATTTACCCTATAGTAGCTGTTTGAACTAGCCTATCATTTTGGTCAGAATTGACACCCAAGTTTGGTGCCCAAAAGGCGGGGTTTACATTCTTTGGTGGTTAGGGAGTTAGTATGTGTGCTTTACTGATTGGATGTCTCCACCTGGCCTGACTTATCCTTGCATTCTGGGCTCTGTTATCTCCACCTGACCTGACCCGTCCTTATATTTGGGCTCTGTTATCAGGGACTGGTCGGCCATATTTTACTGGTTTCCCAGATTTGTTTCTAAGTAAGTTCCTCGGGGGGGGGGGGGGCAAGATCAATTTGAGTTTACTGCACAAACAACAAAATGGCTGTTTTACAGAGATGGAGTCACTCTGGCTAAGTAGGCCCTTACAATAAGTATTATTCTTTGTTAAAGAAAAAGTGGCAGAGCTACATTTGAGCTACAATTTTCCAATTCCAATAGCTGTACATTTCTGCTACATTACAGTGTCAAATAATGTACATTATGGTATATCATATGATAGATGATGAAGTGGAAAAACATCAGATTTGAAGATGCCCCTTATAATGTTTCTTATTTTTTTTAAGTCTTTTTTTTTTTTTTTTTAAGGTTTTATTTATTTATTTGACAGAGAGAGATCACAAGTAGGCAGAGAGGTAGGCAGAGAGAGAGGAGGAAGCAGGCTCCCTGCCTAGCAGAAAGCCTGATGTGAGACCTGGTCCCAGGACCCTGAGATCATGACCTGAGCTGAAGGCAGAGGCTTAACACACTGAGCCACCCAGGCGACCAATGTTTCTTACTTTGTAGTTTTTTCATTTATTGAGACATAAGTGACATATACATTAAATTAATTTCAGGTGTACCTCATTTAGTCCATGGCTGCCTGGCTGCCTCACCAATGTTTTGGGTTTTGTTTGTTGTTTTTGGCTAATTGGGGTTTTAAAGGGTAGTGATGCTCACTTAAGTGTAATGACATTCTGCCTGACACTGCCAGACATGGCCTGTTTGGGCAGCTGATCCACATGGTCCCTTACTCAAAATTGTAATAAACATAGTTTGAATTTATAAAGCCTATTTTTTTTTTCTTGTAGAAACAGAAAACTGTTACTTTATGGGTCAAGAGACCCAGCTTCACTTTATCTTCAAGTATAGAGATAAAGTTTCATGTGCACCTTTGCCAAACATTGGCAAATCCTCTGAGACGAAGGACAACTTTTTTTTTTTTAAATAATAAGTTTAATCCATAAATATCAGTTCTCTAGATTGTAAATTTGGGCAGCATTGACAGAGATTGCAATATGGAGCATTAAAAGTCCTTCCTACATCCAGAAAGTTTCATACTCCTCCTTTTGAAGTTTCAGATTGGTGCATCTGTGGGCTCTGGCAACAATCTAGGGTGCAGAGAAAATGATTTTGTGTTTTATTCTCAAATCTGTGAAAGAAAAAAAGAATTTATGAGAGAAGAAACTATGTAAATAAATATAGTAGAAGTCAAAATGAAAAGTAAGGGAGGAATTAATGCTACTGATTTGGGTTTTTTAGCCACTAACAGTATATTGTATAAAGGCTGATAGGATGAAATAAATGATTTTTATTGCTCTGCTACCACAGAGTAGAGCTGTGTGCTATTTACTTGCCAAATAAATTAATAATGAATGAGAAAAAAGGAATAAAGAGCCCTTTTTATATTTAGAAAAATTATTATTTTAAAACACATACTGAAAAGAACTTAATGTTCAGCTATAACAATTTGAAAAAAATATATAACCTGTTTTATGACTTTAAATGAGGGAGAATATCACTAGGAAAACAAAATAACATTAGAGTTAAGCATCAATCAGTATCATCTGTAAAATACTCAATTGAAAAAAAATGTGCTTGCATTTTGGCAAAAGAAATTTGAGTTTTTTAAAATTATGAAATAACTTTGCAAATATCAACTGATAAACTTTAGCAACAACACTATTACATTATTAGTAGAAATAAAACAATGTTTCTCAAAATATTAATTCTTACTAAAGGCCACTCTCTTTGCTTTGTCATCATTCTTTTAAATACTGTAATGTCCTTTTCTGCTCTTTTCCATGTTTGGCAGAACATGGTAATATGCATTAGCTGGAATGTCCATTCTCAGTTTCCAATTTTTTAGATACTAAACATAGTTAATTTTTAATATTAAAAAAGATTTTAGTATCAAAATGTGATTTGAATACATTGTGGACATAAGGAATGTCTGATAATGTTTTAATTAGTTTGGTTGCCTGCTATATTTTTAGCTAAATGAATCCTATCATTCTCAATTAAGTAAAGCTCTTTTCATAAAAGCATGCTAGGTTTACTTGCAATTAATAACCAAGCTATTCAGGATACAATGAAAATTGGGCATGCTCTTCCCTAAACAAATTTTCCTTAGAGGATATAAGTTAAAATAACAGCTAAAAGATAGTATCTGAGAGTCTTTACTAGTTTGTAGATGTTCTGTAATATTTCCAAATAAGAATTAAAGGAGTGTTCCATGAAATATATTACTGTATATATATTATTGTAGTTAAATAAATACATAGCCAAATAAATACATAAATATATAAAAATATAATTAACCTAGTGACTTTAAAATTTTATGACTGTGTACCAATTTTAAAAAGATAGTATTACATGCATTAGATTCAACCATTAAGCCAAGAGAAGAACATATTTTTCAATTTGTGGCCATACCAAGACCTCAGTCACTCAGTTCTTTCTACCTTACCCAGTCTTCAGGTTGTATTTCATGACCCCGTCTAAACTTCACACTCATCCACTCAGTGTTTTTTTTGTTGTTGTTGTTGTTTTTTGTTTTGTTTTGTTTTTTTTCATCAGCCTAGATTTCCAAGCCCTTTTCCACCCCCATGTGTCCCTACTGCTCTTCATCTCTACACCAGTCCCACGAGGAAGACATGCAGTAATAACTGGAGAAGCAAACAGAGGTCTCACCTCTTTTTAAGGCACCTGGTCCAGACAACTGAGGCCACTTGGCTGCATATTAAGTCTCTGCCATCTCAGGCTTTTGGGGCAGGCAGTGCTAAAGGAACCTTAATTCCCTATGTGTAAAGCCCAGAATCAGGTCAGTCTTGCTTTGTGACCCATTTGGACTCTATACTCTACATCTAGTATTTAAGTTTCAGTACAGTTCCTTTTTTCCTGAACTGTTTAGGCACCATTAAAGGTTCGGTCCTCAAGTTTCTGCAGTGTTCTTTTTGTCTTCCCTGGCTTTGTCTTATGCCGTACTGCAGTCCTGCCTGGTGTCCTGCTACATGCTGAAACAATTATATACTATTTCCTCTCTCAATCTTTGAGTACTTCCATATTTCTTAGTACCACCCATACAAAAAAATCACAGAGAGAAATTCAGTTTAAGATCAATCTATATAAGATTTATATTTAAACATATTAAATGACACAAATTTTATCCATTTTATATGCAGATAAAATATATTTTACTTAAAATCTTTCAGAGATTTTTAAAAATTTAATACATAATTTAATTTGGTTTTTGATACATATAATGCCTTCATTTTATATTTAAATTATTTAAATGTCGTACCATATTAAAATAATTTTTAAATACAATTTTAATCTGCCACTATTTATACATCCCCTAACATCTATTTCAGTACCAGTGGCATATTTTTAACTAATCTTACAGTTATTGTATTCCTAAAGAATTTGTGCTATAGGATCTTTTACATTTTATTTAAATAATTCAGTTAATATATCTTGCCTTCTGAAGTAAGTTTTATCGCATTTATGTAATAAAAAAGAACAATTTTGGGGCGCCTGGGTGGCTCAGTGGGTTAAGCAGCCTCTGCCTTCCGCTCAGGTCACGATCCCAGGGTCCTGAGATCAAGCCCTGCATCAGGCTCTCTGCTCAGCAGGGAGCCTGCTTCCTCCTCTCTGTCTACTTGTGATCTCTGTCTGTCAAATAAATAAAATCTTAAAAAAAAAAAAGAACAATTTTGTTAATCAAATTTCTGTTACCTTTATAATTTATGAACTCATTTTTCTGTTTTGTTCTAGATAAAGATCAGTTTCTTTTATATAATGACGTGTATCTGGCCACCTTGCCAGGCGTTGCCACCATTTCTTGCCTCCTCCCAATAAGAGCAGCTGTTCCAGGACTTTTCAGT
The DNA here is from genome assembly GCF_963455335.1 of Martes martes. Lineage (NCBI taxonomy): Eukaryota > Metazoa > Chordata > Mammalia > Carnivora > Mustelidae > Martes > Martes martes. Next base: position 115,265,332 of record NC_137889.1, read on the forward strand.
TCCCATACTCTCCTACAAAATGAAATATGTGTGTAATCAACCCGAATTTCACCTTAGGAAACACCCTTAGGAAACATATTGCCCTAAAATAAATATGATTTCATGAATTGATTTTTCCCCTGTAGACTGTTTGCATTTACACACAAACATACACACACACACAAACACAGAGTCATCCTCTGAAGAGATGTATTTTCTTACATATGTGGTTGTTAAATATGAAATAATGATTCAAATGTCATGGCTTTTGGAGAAATTCAGTTGAAAATCAAAGGAAAACTACTTTTATCTAGTTATAACTCCAAAATGTATCATAATATGCAAACATTTAGAAAATTTGTTTTACATTCATGTAATTGTAAAGGTAAATTCTCCATATGGTAAGATTGTTAACCAAGGTGTGGATTTCAGTTTCTCCTATTTTTAGAAACCAGGGCATTCTAGCAAAAGTGATTTGTTTCCCTTTTATAGTTCAGTGAATCTGTTTAACTTCTTATCATTATTGTGATTTTTAAATTACATTTGTTTGCAGAATTTCCTGTATATAAAATATTGAAATATTTAATAGGTTTTTTTCATCAATAGAAATTTAAGAGGTTTTTTCTTTCTCAAAAAATATGAAATTAAAAAAATATGTTAAAGTAAAATAGTGTTTTTAATTACTAGGGTAAATTTAACCTCCTCCTCCAAATTAATAGGGATAGTGACAAAATGATTTACTTAGTAATGAAGTTTAACATGCCACTCTAAACAGATGAACATTATTTTTTTTCTTTCATAGAATATTAATAAAATATTTTTAAGGAAAAAAGCACCATTTTTTGAGATTGTATTGGTCATATAGTCTCTCTTTAGAAAATATTTGATGTATAGCTAGAAAAACAATGCAGTGTTTAATTTTATAAAGTAATTTAAATATTAAATGCCTAAAAATTAATTATCATTTTATGTGGTAAAATGAAATGAAAAAAATTCAACTATAGTGTCAAAGGCATTGTCTACATATCCATTATATAAGTATTAAAGTTTCTTTAAGTTATCCAGTATCTATTCTGCATATAAATTGGCTGGTTAATTTTACCAACATAATTGAATAAATGAAGAACAGAGCAGAAGATATAGGCTATGAAATCAGTTTTTGTTCAGACATATTTAATGGTTGCAATTGACCAAGAACTGAGGTTATAACAACAAACAAAACAAATGCACTATCCATTTATAGACTATAATGTATACTTGAAAGACAAGAATGACATGAGAAGTTGAATGACAGCAGAGAGCTAATTTAGAATGGAGTTGGATTTTATGTAGAGATGCAGTAAGATTAGAAACTCTACCAGCACTACTACTTTCATAAAAGTCTTATAGGATTAACTCTTTAATAATGCGTATTTTCTATTTTGTATTTCTCCTATTACAAAATAAGCATTTATTGTCAAATTCAAAAACTCAGAAATAAACTAAGAATATATGAATACACACACACACACACACACACACCCCTTATAAAACGTCGTAATCAGTCTTATAGAACAATCAACCTTCAGTTTAGTTTAACTTTTTCTAATTAGTTGATATTTCAGGTAATTATCTTTGTTACTGGATTACTGGATGCAAATCTTGGACTAATTTCTGCAGTCATTAACCAAAACTCATGTTGAGAGTGGCTTCCTATTAACATTCTATTTTGATAGCCTGAGCCCTGATGTTACCAGTGGAGGGGATTGGGGCCAGAGGCAGGTGTAGCAAACCAAGGAAATGGCTCAGGAAACAGGGAAAGACACATCTTGTCAAGAGTGAATCAGTAATGATGTTAAATCTTCCTCATAGTGGAGAGGAAGATATTAGTGAAAAAAACAATGGAACAAACAATAATGACCATAATGGGCAGTATTTCTTGATATTAATCATGTGTCATGAATTATACCTACTGCTTTATATTCTTTATTTTATTAGTCATCACTGTAAGGTAAATACTTTCATTTTTGGCACAGTGTTGAGAAAGACACTAAGACTTAGAGTTTGAGTAACTTCTCAAAGGTGACAGGTGGTTAGTGGATGTAGTAGGCCAAAAAATGCTCCCCACCCCAAAGATCTCTACCTCCCAATCCCTGGACTCTGTGAATGCTACTTTAAATCGCAAAAAGAAAGGTCTTTGGAGATGTAGTGAAGTAAAGGGTGTTGATGTGGAGATTATCCTTGATTATCCGAGTGCAATCACATGTATGCTTATACGAGGAAGGCAGAGGGATAGTTTACACCCCAACACAAAGAAGCAGAGATTGGAGCAATGTGGCTACAGGTCAAGGAATGCTGGCAGCCCCTGGCAGCTGGAAATGCAAGGAACAAATTCTCCCCTGGAATCTTCCCAGGGAGCACAGCCCATCAACACATTGATTTCAGTCCAGTGATACCAATATTGGACTTCTGGTCTTTAGAACTGTGAAAGAAAAAAAAAATCTGCTGTTTTAAGGTCCAAATGTTGTGGTAATTTGTTATAGTTGTAAGAACCTGGTAAGATATAGCTGTGAAATAAACCAGATAATGCCTCCAGAAATACAGCTTTCAACCACTTGCCAGATCATACATACATGTCCCATATAAGCATAGACATGATCAGTTTTTCCTTAGCGCTGAAAGCCAGATGGAACATAATAAAGTAAAAGAGGTGTGTGTGTATATGTGTGCCCCGTATATGTGTGCATATGTGTGTATAATATGATGATATTATTTTTTTAAGATTTTATTTATTTATTTGACAGACAGAGATCACAAGTAGGCAGAGAGGCAGGCAGAGAGAGAGGAGAAAGCAGGCTCTCCACGGAGCAGAGAGCCCGATGCGGGGCTCGATCCCAGGACCCTGGGATCATGACCTGAGCCGAAAGTAGAAGCTTTAACCCACTGAGCCACCCAGGCGCCCCTAATATGATGATATTATATTATATGCTTGATGCTTTATGAAGTTTCAGGCTCTTAAAAGTAACATCTTAATTTTATAATTTATATATGCATATCTGTTCCCAGATATAATTTGAATAAATTCAAAGTAATGGAAATTTGTATACAATGCTGTACCATACATTTATTATACTATATTCTTGAAGATACAGTTAACTTTTATAGATAATTAAAACTAGTTTGAATGTTAATCATTCCCTGAAGAGAAATACTTTCCTCCAAATTTGGATTGGTACTTGTAAGAATTTTAAAATTTATCTTTACTTAGTCTTATCAGTTAAAATCTTTCATAGCCCTTTAAAAGATTAGTTAACCTGATAACTTGATTTTTTCATTCATTTTTCCATGGCTTAAGTCTACTTCCTTTCATCTACTTCGTTATCATTGCACCCCATACTGTACCCTTTGTAGACAAATCCTGCACCAATCTATCCCTGAAACACATACTGTATTTGTGTAATTCTAAGTTTGGTTCTTGGATAATTCAGTTAACCTTGCACTTTCTTTTCTCACCCATCAGAAGACATGGGGGGGGTTTCCCCTCCCTTCTAATACTACCCAACCCCTTTATTCTAGGAGCACCATTGTGGTTGGTTTTTCCAGGATTATCAGGTATGACTGACTAGATGAATAGAGTTAAATAAATAAGAGGGAAAGAATATTTCAAATAAAGGGAATAATAGATGCAGAGACAGCAAGACAATAGTTAGAAGCTGACGGTGTGGTGTTTGTTGATGAGACATGGCATGTAGGTAGGTTGAGATCATATTTTTTATGTGAAAATGTCTGGATTATAAGGATCATCCAGTTTTCCATTTTCCTGTATGTCTGAGTTCTTCATACACTATGTCCCCTTCCTGGTATCAGTTAGTTTCTATAATAAACTGAGCCATATTTTGCCAATATTCTACCTCAGTTTGTGCAGTTTCTATGATTCAGTGATTTCAACAGCAAGACACCTCAGTGGTCTGTATATGAGATTGCTCTCTCGATGCAATAAAAACCAATATGAGTTGGACTTTGATGACAATAAAACAATATAAAAGTAAAGGCTGAAAAATAAAAGTGATCAAGTATTCATACAACACTGAAACCATGGGAGTACTTCTTATGGAAAACAGGGTCCTTATCTTTTGCCTGTGTAATTTTTTGTTGCACCAAAGAGGATATATGATGGTGCATTTTTAGTGAAGAAAATCAATCCAAAATTATATGAAACTGATTCACCACCACTATCACAACAACAACAATAGGAACAACAAATCATTTTTAATACTTTTAGATATCATCCAAATTTGTTATTTGGAATGACAGGACCTGATGGGAGTCATATGAATAGACGTGTCATGACATCTGATAATTAATGAACTTAGTGTATGTATAGTTTTGAATTCTTATCATCTGTAATAATTTTATGCTCATTTTTTTTCAAATTAACCAAATTCACAGATTATTTGGCACTTTCAGAAACTCCTGCTTTCATTAAGAGAAGTGCTTTTCATTCAAAGAAAATTATTCTATAGAATCTGACCACACTATCCAATTTAAAATTTGTGTTTCTCCTGTGTGAGGCAACATTGTTTATTAATGGTCCATATGCTTTGTGATTAACAGAAATGTGACAAACTTGGTGGCAAATGGGAGATGGGCAAAATAAAATCCCATCAAAGCATAGCAGTGTACTTGGAGTGTATTCTGTTTCTCTGGTAGATACTTGTTTAATTTTGTGAGAAATCCGTAGGTTTCTTGAAGCAGATGTTTGTGATTTATTCCACTGAAATTACGAGCAGTGGAAGGAATGTGGGTGTTAAAACTAGGATGTGCTGAATGGGAGATATATCATTCTCTGAAATTACTGGTCTTGTCTCCAAATCTCAAACACAAAGTTTCCAACATCGACTGTGTTGGAATATCTGATAATTCATGAAGTCTATAGTCTTAAAGGTAACACCTTAAATATGCCATGTAACTAAGTAAGAATGAATTTCACTAGATGTATTTACAGTACATTTGAAAATCCTGGGGTAAAAATAGAATTATGCTTTGGCTAACGCTCCTGGATGTTCTGGGGGCCTCCCTTGCCTGTGACAAGGGAGGGGAGGGGATTTCGCTAGTGTCATAAAGTGGGGAAGATGTGCCTGATGGGGAAGTACCAGATACCTGGTACAACCTGTTGCAAACATTTGCAATGTTTAAAAAATAGGCTGAGGCACATTAAAAATTTTGATTGTATATTTGAACATACATCAGTTGGAATGGAGTAGTGGTTAGGAGTGTTGTGTGGACAGAAATTAGACTGAGGGTTTTATAAAGAAGAAGCAGAAGCAAAACAATGACATTATTTCATTGGGTATTATTTCATTGGGTTTTACACAGAAGCAGCAGAAGCAAAGCAAGGTCATTATTTCATTGCCTTATTCTGGAAAGCCTAGTTGGCTCTTGGTGGGGGGTTGTTCCTAAGTTTCACTTTCTTAAATTCAAGTGCCTTGACTCTGAATTAGGTTTTGGTTTGCTTGCAAATGATACCAAGGTGTTACACCTACCCGGTCTAATGGCCTCACTGTTTAATTACTTCAGCAGTAATTTCCTATCTTGAATGGAAGCCCACATGGTAATCATATTTGCATTTGAGTATATTTGCTGCTGAGGGTTCAGTCTTAGTTCTCAGCAGAATTACAATCCTTCCTGATCACATGATCATTGTCGTTGGGGGTGGTAAAGAGACAGATAAATGGATAATTAGGGTTTCCAGTTTCCAGAGTTGGCCACATCTTTCCTTTCAAACCAGTGAACTCTGTTTTAGGGAGGGCTTACTGGTAATTTTCAGTGTGTCAGGAGCTCACAGCCAGATATGGGAGCAGTGAGCCATGTACATACATTCTGGGAGGGCAGAGGAAGGACATGATCACTCTTCTTTCTCTCGTATGCTGCTCTTCCTGGGCGTTGTCTATAAAATATCGAGGATAATGATAATGCAGAACACTCTTATTAGGAATTAGATAGTTAACAGAATTCAAGCTTTCACAAAGTATTATCAGTATGATATTGTAGTAAATTTTTGCAAGATGTTACACCTTGGGAATATTAGTTTAAGAGTGTAGGAAATCTTTCTGTTTTATTTTCTTTCAACTGCATGTTAATTGACAATAATCTCAGTAATATTTTCGGGTAAAAAAGTATTCTCAGACCATCTGAATGCTCCTTACAGGTTGGTATCAATAAAGGGAGCAGACTCCAGCTGAGATTACTCTATCAGTGGTGAATCTGAAGAGCAGTCAGCTCAATCATGGTTCTGAGCTTGTGTCTTTCCAACTTGGTGGAGCCTAAACAAGGCTTATATCCTATGTCATGATTCAGTTAAATAATTTACCCTAAGGAGAAAATAGACAGAATATAGGGGCACAGGGAACCTGTATAACATAAATACTAAATGTTAATTATAACAGTAAATTGTAATTAAAATTAAGAAAGAAAATGGAACATCCACCTGTAGATAACTGTTTGGCTATGTTGTGTTTGTGAAAGGTGGACTAAATGGACGTAGGAGGCCATTAAGGATAAGGGCATTATGCACATTTTCAGCAGATGGAACCATGAACTTCTGAACTAGGCCAAATCACAAAAATTCCAAGGATTCTGCAAGAAAACCTGCCACTTGCTATGGTAAGAGACTTTTGCTTAATGTGAGCTTTAACAACCAATTATGTTCAGTTAAGTTTGGCTTTAAGACAACATCACCAATCAAAATTCTTTATAAACAATGGATACAAATGTTCACTTTTTGCTTGAAAAACCTCTGTCTGACTTTTGCTTCCTAGTGGCACATTGTTTGGGTTGTTGCCCAAATCTTCTCGAAACTGCAATTCTTTGAGCTCAACCACTTTTGCTTAATTATTGCCCCTTCACAATTTTGGGTTGACATCTAGAGATGAGGAATGGAAATTCTTCAGATTTTTTTTATGTCAATAACATACATCTACTTAGAAAAACTTGCACTGATATTTGCAAATCCTTTCTACCATATTTACAAGGATAATTTGGCTTGATTCATTATATATCCTAATACAGTATTTTTGTTAATTCTGACTTAATGAGGTTTATGTTCCTGATTCTATATCTTGCTGGTTTCTGGTCTTTCTTTGTAAGCCTGAATTTTCTTTGTAAAGTAATCTCAAAGCCTGAATTTTTATAGAATAATGTTTTCAAAATCAAGAATGTGTTTTATTGTCTGATAAGTTAGGTCTTTTTTAAGTAAATCTTGATAAACCTTTTACAGCTTTTCTCATATAGGACATTGCACAAACTTTGCTAGATTTATTCACATTACCTCACATTTTTATATTAATGTATATGGTAGCTTATGTTGTTCATTTTTAAAATTGTATGTTCCTCGTAAAAATAATATAGTTACTTGATACATATCAATTTTGTATCCAGATACCTTGCTAAACTATTATTAAATGTAATGATTTCTTTACAAATTCCTTTGATCCCAGATGATTTTACTGTTATATTTTTGTACAGGTTATATCACTTATATTTATACAACAATTCCTTGGTTGGCTTTAATGTGTTTATATCAACATATCTGAATAAAAAAATCATTTTCCTTCTACAAAAGAATGCTCTTTTTCTATAAGATGAATCTGATGGTGACAAATTCCATAAGTCTATGTATTTGTGGGAATGCTTTTATTTCTTCTTCATTTTAGGAACTTTTTTTCTGTGTAAAGAATTCTAGGTTGGTTTATATTTTCTTCAGTATTCTTTATATATAATTCCATTTTCTTTTGAATTTCTTTATTTAGATTCATTATAATTTATAATAATTTTTAAAGCTTTTATTTAAATTCCAGTTAGTTAACATACAGTGTAATATTAGTTTCAGGTGTACTATATAGTGATTCAACACACGCAATGCTCAGGTAAGGCTGTGTGTGTGTGTGTGTGAGAGAGAGAGAGAGAGAGAGGAAGAGAGAGAAGGAGATTGATTCTGTGCTCAAGGAGATCATGGCTCTTCTTGTTAACTGTGGTTTTCATCAGATTTTGAAATTTCTCATCTATTTTCTTTCCAAATTTACACTTTAAAGTACTCTTTTTTGAGAGTCAATGAGAAGTCAGTAATTATAGTAAAATCCAAGCCAAAATATATAAACACATATTTTCTCAGTAAGAAATGTTGAGGTGCATTTCAACATATACAAAAAATGCATACACTATAAATGTTCAGTTTAGTGGAATGCTATCAAAATCATCTGTATCATTTTAATTGAAAATATAAATGCTTTATGAACAGGCTGACAGCACTTTTGAGATTACTTTACAAAGTAAAGTAAAATTGGGGGTGCCTGGGTGGCTCAGTGGGTTAAAGCCTCTGCCTTCAGCTCAGGTCATGATCCCAGGGTCCTGGGATCGGTCCTGGGATCGGTACTGGGATAGGTCCTTTATGGGTCCTCGGATCAAGCCCCACATCGGGATCTCTGCTCAGCAAGGCAGGCTGTTCCCTTCCTGTCTCTCTGCCTGCCTCTCTGCCTACCTGTGATCTCTGTCTGTCAAATAAATAAATAAAATCTTTAAAAAGAAAAAAAAAAGCCTACCAAAATAGTAAAATTAAAAAATTTATCATTGTTAAGAGTTGTTGAGGAATATAATGTTTTTAAAAATCTCCTTCCAACCCAGAATACCTCTTCACAAATGTAAAGGAGAAAGAACATAATTTTAGAATTGCATAAGCAGTGGCCAGAATGTCAGGCACATCACTGGTAATCTCCAAAGTATTGCAAAAACAGAGAAATCTCACTCTTGAATATAACCAAGTAGATTCAACCATCACATATATATTCTCAAGATAAACAGTAATGAGTTATCAACTGAGAGGATTTGATAGCACCATTTGTCACACATAGTTCATCCTAAATTAACTTGGTAATTGGGGTGAACATCTATTAGCTGACTGGCTTTATCTAAAAGAACAATAAACTTCTCATTTTTGTATGACAGGAGGTAATTTTGCAGTTTAGAGTGAGGTGCCCACTGCCGTTAGGTCCCCACCTTCCCACAGAAGCTGGGAGAGAGGGACACTATTTTCTTTGATGTTTGCACTATGAAGAAATGATTCCCAGTCCTAGAGAAAGTTATTCTGGGGTCTGAAAGCTGGTAACAGGCTTATTTAACTTTTAAAAAGACGTACGTATCTGAAAATTTTCAATTATAAATCTTCTAAAGTAAATAAGAAAAGGGAGGAAAGGAAAGTCTCTTATTTTCAACAGAGATAATTAAGCTTATTTTCAATTCATATTTGCTGTTACAGAATCTACATTGAATAGACAGAAAATTCAAAGTTTTTTTGAAAATTATATTATACATTTAAACTTCATATAGATGAAATCTCACTACATCTTTCTATATATATAAATATTTTCTGATGAAAATGTGGTATAATCAAGTGATATTATAGAAAACCATGAAGAATAAATTATTTAAAAATTTAGTCAAATTCATTTATAGCACCCTTGTATTTATATAAGGCTACATAAATTTATTATGTACATTACTTGTAAGTATGTACAAATATATATTTATGATAAAATACTAAAGGTCATATTCTCTTTTTCAGAAAGAATACCATCATAATTCACATTTTTTTGGAAATTCGTATGCTTCAGGAAATCATTGTGCTTCAAAAATCAGAACTAGTGTTTCTAATTCAGAAAATTTAATTAAGACTAACATGAACTTATTATAATAGAATTAGGACTAAAATACACTTATAATCTTCTTTCCTTTCTGCTCAGAGAAAATTTTCAAGTTAAAATTGTACACTTACTACTGGTTGCTTAAAATTTTCAACTCATTTTTCACTCTAGCACTGTGCCAGTATTAGCACCATTAAAAAATAGTCTTGGATTCTGATGTCTATAGAATGATAAGTACCAGAGCACAGACTATGAAACTTCTCCTATTGCTGATTTTGTTAATAGAGAGGGACAGTTATTGTTCATCAAGTCCGAAGATTTTTTAAGTTGTACAATTGAAAATACTCTGACTTTTTACTAAGACAGTTTTGCAAATGACCTTTTCTCTGGGATCATGAATAATGATACCCAAATTGTGACATAGACTTATGAATATGTTTTACTTTTTGTTTTCTCAATAATGAAACAAACTTTCATTCATTTATTTATATACAATAAGATTGACCCATTGTAGGTCCACAGTTTGATGGCTTTGGGAAACTGTCTAGAAACATGTACCCAGTAACATCATAATTAAGATGTAGACAGATTCCATTTCCCCAAAAAGCTTTCTCCTTCTTTGCAGTGGATACTTCCTTGCACCCTTAGTGCCAGGGAAGATGGCTCTGCTCTCTATCACTACAGTTTCCCTTTTATAGAATTTTGTATAAATCGACTTAAATTGTCTTTTACAGTTTACTACTTTCAGTGAGGGTAACGTCTAAGTTTTATCCAGGTTGTTGTGTGTATTATTTTTTCTTTCCTTTTCATCACCATGTAATAACCCACAGCATGTTGAGCCACAATTTGTTTTTCCATGCACTGGTAGATGGACATGTAGGTTGCTTGCAGCTTTGAGTTATTCTGAATAAAGCAGCTATAAATATTCATGTGTAGACCTATGTAAACAAATATTTTCATCTCTATTTGATAAGTACCAAAGCGTAGAATTCCTGGTTTGCCCAGTGTGTGTTTGTTTTACTCTATTTGATATAGCAATAGTGTTTTCAAAAGTGGTTAACAGTCTGGACACCCATCAGCATTGTGTGAAAATTTCCCTTACTCCCTGTCTTCACCATACCTGAGGATTTTAACTATAGCCATTTTAGTTGATGCATGTTTAGTTGTGGTATCCTAATTTCTGTTTTTTTTCTGAGGACTAGTAATGTTTAGCATCTTTTCACATAAAAAATTGTCATTGTTTATTTTCCCTTGTGAAGTGCTTGTATGTATCTTATTGATTTTTTAATTAGGCCATACATTATTGTGAGTTGTATAGGATCTGCAAAAAATTTCTCTAAGTCTGTACTTTGCTTTCTCTTTCCTTAGCTATGCCTTTCAAAAATAAAACTTTTTAATATTGATAAAGTTTATTTTATCACTTTTGGTGCATTTTATTTCTTCTGTTGTTTAAAAAAATCTTAGCCTAATCTAATTCTCAAGAATTTTCTCTTTTTTTTTCTTACCTTCCACATTGATGTCTGTATATGACAATAAAGATACACATTCCTTTTTATGTTTTTTAAAAGATTTTATTTATTTATTTGAGAGAGAATGAGTGAGAGAGAGAGAGAGAGTGCGTGCACAAGGAAGCACGAGTTGGGGGAGGGGCAAAGGGAGAAGGAAAAGTAGACTCCCCATTTAGCAGGGAGCCTGATGCAGGGCTTGAGCTCAGGACCCTGAGTTCATGACGTGAGCCAAAGGCAGAAGCTTAACTGACTGAGCCACCCAGGCACCCCAAGATATGTTTTATTTTAGAAATTTTTAGGTGAAATGAAAGGAATTTAAGCAGTATTATTTTAGGAAAAAGCAGTGTATTGAATTAAATATATTGCCAATAAGTCTAATCAAGAGTGCTGTTTTGCCTGTTATTTTTCTTAAAGTAAGTTTTGACTATTTATGTTCTCATAATTGTAAAAAATATGTATATTCCAGTATAGTTCCCTTTGGGGACTGTGCTAACCAAAGTACGCTGATGAGAACCATAATAAGGTAGAGAGATTGATAATAACATAAAATCACTGAGAATTAATTTACTTAGAAAAATGGCCTTAATAAAACTGTAGGAATTGATAAGTACTACCTATAGATTACCTCTTCCAAATTCTTTTTCCAAAATTTTCTATAGTGTTATCGTATTTTAAATAAACTCTAATTTAAAGAAATGTCAATGATACTGTGCCTCAACTATGATATTATGTAAGGTTGTTATTACTGAGAATTTATTTGGTAGTTTCTTTTTTTCTACATTAATTGGACTTTAGATCTTTCAAGAAATGGTGCCTTCATTTGCTTCCAAATGCATTTATGATCCCTAAGTAGGTATAACAATACATCTCACAACAAGATAAGTTACAGAAGTGTTAAATAGTATGATTTGCACATCAATACAAACTGAATATTTTGAAATTAAGTATTTATTCATAAAATATGGAGATTTTATTATTATTGAATTTTATAATACCTACATATTTCTTGTAGTTAGGGAAGTGATTTAGTATATAAGGAATTTCTTAATTAATTGTGAATATCTAATAATAAATATTTAATATTTAATAATATTTAATAATAAAGGATGAAGAAAAGAGAAGTCCTCCTTTTCTCTGGTGAATGGTAAATTCATAACCATATTTGTAGTGTATTGTATTTTCCAGAGATGGCTACATATCCCTTCTCACTTGCTGTTTTTACAATATGACTTGTACTCTTGAACCTAAGAGGTGGGATCTATGTTCCCTCCTTTTGAATCTGGTTTAGAATAATAATGTTTGTCTCCATAGAAAATGGTGGAAGCAAATTCTATGCAATTTCAGTGCTAGATCTTAAAAATGTTAACGGTTTCTATCTGGCTTTCTCTCTGTCAGGACACATGGAGATGGAGCCCAATCACTTTGCTTCAGGAAGCCTGAGCCACCCTATCAGGAGAGACCACATAGATAGGAAGTAAAGTTCTTAGGTGACTGCCACTAGCAACCATTAGATTTGTGAGTAAATTATCCTTCAAAAGATTTTAGGTCTCAGTATTTGGGTTTCATGCATGAAGCTACAGACATTCTAGAACAAAGACAAGTTATCTCTGGTATGCCTGTGTGAAGTTCTGACCACAAAATCAGAGGTTGCTTTATGCAATTAAGTTTTATAAGTTATAAAAGTTATAAAGTTAATTTATGTCTATGCATAAGTATGTTTCACCTCACTAATAATCCATTTAGGTCAATTTCATTAGTTTTAAAATTTTTTGAAAATGGTCTTAGTAATGGAATTAACAATATGAAATAAGCTCCTATACCTTATAGAAGAGAATTGGGCATTAGAAACACCAAAAGTTTTACCCATCTCTGACTTCATGATTTGACAGATGGGACCACAACTAAAGATCCTAGCCCTTGCCATAGATTATAGTTGTTCTGGTTGGCCCATGTTTCCTATTTCTGTGTTTTGCTACTATCACCAACCTCTTTGAATTCTGATTAGTAGGAATCAAATGGCAAATTTGTAACTGCATCTCAGAATTACCAGACAAAAATAAGAGTGTGTTGGAAACAAAGATGATTTATCCTTGCTAAGTAGGTAAAAGAGTGAAGAGAAAGAGAAACTTGTACACAAAATATGATAGAAGAATTCATTGTCCTTTCCTAAATAAATCAGGCCTAGGAAAGACAAAATACTGGACAAGAAAGAGTATTTTAAGTTATGGAACAGGAATTTCAAAAGGCATGCTCAATGGGGTTTGTTGAAAAAGAGAAGCGTGTTATTAGGGAGGGAGAGAAACCAAAGCACTGTGAATATGAGAATGCAAGAGGGAAAATTCTTGGCAAAGGAAAATGATGCTGAAGTAAAATAGGGCCGTGGAGCTTGGTGGATTTTGTACTGTTCATCACCTGGAGACTGATGAGCATTCCTGGTTCACAGTGCTCAGCTAAGGCCAGTGGGCATTGGATGATTCTCTAGTCTGACCTTGGTGTTACTTTCCACTTTGCTCGCAGTGATGGGTACTTACAACGGCAGGCAGAAGCCAGAGAGTATGGCCATAAGAATTTTGTGACTTGGGAACCTGGGTGGCTCAGTGGGTTAAAGCCTCTGCTTTTAGCTCAGGTCATGATCCCAGGGTCCTGGGATCGAGCCCTGCATCGGGCTCTCTGCTCGGCAGGGAGCCTGCTTTCTCCTCTCTCTCTGCCTGCCTGCCTACTTGTGATCTCTGTCTGTCAAATAAATAAAATCTTAAAAAAAAAAAAAGAAAAGAAAAGAAATGTTATTTAAAAAAAAAAAAAATTTTGTGACTTGGCACAGAGTTTAGGTGCCAGCATGAAGAAGCTGGGTTGTGTGTCACATGCCTCAAGTGACAGAGCAGAGTGGTCTGACTTGAGGAGAATACATAGGTTATGACAATTTAGTACAGTATTTATCTTGAATGTATAGTTGGTTTTGCAGAAAGAATAAACACAGTTGTTCTCTATGGCTTGATTTCTGGGTAAAACAGGTGTGATTGCTGTCAACAGTGGAAGATGGCAGAATTTGACAGCAGAGTCATTAACATAAGTGAGCTCAGCATCCTATTTTAGAGGGTTAATGGAGAAGAGGGAACAAATGACAGCTGTGGTTTGAAAACTGAGTAGATTATATAGTTGGTCATACCTAATAACAGTTGATGATGAGGGAAGGAAAAGAGGTATACAGGAGACACTGAAGTTGAGTTTTAGATCTTTCATGAGAGAATGAAGCAAGACCTTTAAAAACTACCATCATTTTTTTTTTCTTCTAATCTTAGGCTTATGTGGAGTCAGAAATATGGGTAATATAGGGCGCCTGGGTGGCTCAGTGGGTTAAAGCCTCTGTCTTCGGCTCAGGTCATGATCTCAGGGTCCTGGGATCAAGCCCCGCATCGGGCTCTCTGCTCAGCTGGGAGCCCGCTTCCCCCTCTCTCTCTGCCTCTCTGCCTACTTGTGATCTCTGTCTGTCAAATAAATAAATAAAAATAAAATCTTTTAAAAAATTAAAAAAAAAGAAATATGGGTAATATCAATAACTACTTGAGTATCCAGTTTATTCTTAACAATACTTACAATCCATTGTATAGTTTCTGTATGTTTTTTTTTTCGTTCTTGTTTCTTCCCTTTGTGTAATCGTTCTTTTCCTAATAATCTTTGTCTATAATAGAAGATAAAACACATTCCTTTTGTGGTGAATGTTAGTTTTCTTTTTATTCAAAGCTTTCTTGAAATTCTCCCATTTTAACATGTACCCAATTTGTATTTTAATTTACTTCCTTTTATTTTTTCACAGCTAATATTTTGGGTTATTTAAAGCTATTTTCAAAATAATTCCTACACTGGATTTTTTTTTTTTCTGTAGAGCATTAATTTCTCAACTCTGACTGTATGCTGCAATTCCTGGGAGAGAATATCTATGAGTGGCCCACAACTAAGTGGTTTTAATGTATAAATAAGAATGAGAATCATTGCTTTTCATATTTTCATATCTTAGAGTTTTTCATAGACTTCCTGAGTGATTTTAATATGGCTTTAATGAATAGATAAGAATAAGATCTTAGAATATTTTAATGGGAATACTCAATTAGAAATTAATTAGGAATCAATTAGAAATTAAAAATTACCATGATTTGTTATTTACTTTCACTATACTTTTTATATGAATGAAAAATCCTACAGTGGAATTTGGTCAGCACTATTGCAGGTTTCACTGAAGAAGGACTCATGAGGAGGCCATCATAAATAGTAATACTTGTCTGTAACACAGAATTTCATACCTGAAATCAAGAGTCCATTGACCTGAAATCAAGAGTCCAACTGAGTGAGCCACACAGGTGTCCTATGCTCTCTAATATCTTGAAAATTATTTTCTACATTAGTCAATTCATAGGAGTATTTTTAGTGATGAGTCACCAGCAGCTTCTTCGTGATCTTTTCATCACCAAATGAGGGTTCTTTTCTTAATAAAAAGTAAAATCTCATAGACTCAGCCACCAGTAAACCTGATGGAAATCTTTGTTATTTTTGTTTATATTTAGTTATTGAAATAGTCTGTATATAAACAGTCATAGCGGCCACATTTATTCTGTTTTTAAACACTTGGAAAGGTTGCTAGGAAAATTTCATGCATAACTTGATTTTTTTCTGGATTTCCTTTATATGCCATCTACTAATTGATAACATTAATAGAGTTTTCCTTATAATGTTTTGTCTCCGACTAATCTGTTTACTATTCTCAGCAAAAGCAATCCTTAAAAAAATGTGAATTTTGTTGCTTTGGATTCCTTGCTGAAAAATGTTACAAACCTGCTCATTCATTCAAGATTACAATTCCTGTTTGTTTAGTTGTTGCTTCATTTTTCCTTGTAATGATTCCTTGCTTAAATCACTTGTTTATTTTATAACTCAACTGTATAGACAGAGCCATACATGGTGCTCTGAATAATTTCTCTGATAGTTTGAAAATAGGAGATCTATTCTGCCAATACAGTGTTTCAGATTTTACTTCTATTCTGCTAGACTGGCAAACAGGTAGGTGAAGGCAGTTACTATAGAAAGATACCAGTTGTGTTCATGACAGCCTGCTATGATTTGAGTTGATGTCTAGATACTAAATTACTGGCTAGTTATTGAGATATCATGCATACCCAAAGAAAGTTATATGAAGGAAGGTGTATAAATTTTGTAGTCAGATAAATCTGAAGCAAGAATCTGTTGTTAATTTTAATACACTAAACGGCAGTGGATGTGGAATTAATTCTTCCTCAACCTAAATGGTAGAGTTGTTTTTAGAATTAGGTCTGACAAATTACTGAAATTTTCCAACAGTGTTTAAAAACATCAAATGGCATTATTTATTAACTACTGGTGTTATTATTTGTATTAAATATCAAAGGGTAATCTAGATACCTTTTTTTTTTTCCTTTGAATGTTTCTCCTTGTAGTAAATATCCTATCCTCTATTTTGGTCAACTGAAATGGATATCTGTCTTGTTTTCTTTCTCAACCTAGTCTGCACTCCAGTCTCCATCATCTTTTTTCTGGGTTCAGCATTATATCTGCTTGATTTTCAGACTTTGACTCTAGATTTGGGAAAAAGAAGGAAAGGAGAACTTCATATCTACTCCTATTGAACTGTTTTCATTTCAACTGTGTTTAGGCCTTACATACAAATCATGTTTTCTGTGGTTCCAAAATCTATCCTTCAATTTGTTTGTAGCTCACAAACAAAATATAAAAATGACTTATGCCCCACTTCCCCCATCTGACTAAACAGATGCCAGGGACTTCTTTATTTTCATAGCTGCTAGTACTTCTGCAAACCATAAAAACTGAAAAAGTCATAGGAACCACAAAGGAAATTTTCCTTGAAAGGCATCTATAAGAAGGAAAATTAAATAGAAGGAAGTCTAGGAGCTACCCTATGACCCAGCAATTGCACTACTGGGTATTTACCCTAAAGATACAAACATAGTGATCTGAAGGGGCACGTGCACCCGAATGTTTATAGCAGCAATGTCCACAATAGCCAAACTATGGAAAGAACCTAGATGTCCATCAACAGATAAATGGATAAAGAAGATGTGAGGGGTGCCCGGGTGGCTCAGTGGGTTAAAGCCTCTGCCTTCGGCTCAGGTCATGATCCCAGGATCCTGGGATCAAGCCCCACATCAGCTCTCTGCTCAGTGGGGATCCTGCTTCCTCCTCTCTCTCTACCTCTCTCTCTCTCTGTGATGTCTGTCTGTCAAATAAATAAATAAAATGTTGAAAAAAAAAAGAAGATATGGTATATATATACAATGGAATACTATGCAGCCATCAAAAGAAGTGAAATCTTGCCATTTGCGACAACGTGGATGGAACCGGAGGGTGTTATGCTTAGTGAAATAAGTCAATCTGAGAAAGACAACTATCATATGATCCCCCTGATGTGAGGAAGTGGAGATGCAATGTGCAGGGTTTGGGCGGTAGGAAAAGAATAAATGAAACAAGATGGGATCGGGAGGGAGACAAACCATAAGAGACTCTTAATCTCGCAGAACAAACTGAGGGTGCCGGGGGGATAGGGGGTTGGGAGAGGATGGTGGGGTTATGGACATTGGGGGGTGTGTGTGCTGTGGTGAGTGCTGTGAAGTGTGTAAACCTGGCGATTCACAGACCTGTCACCCTGGGGCTAATAATACATTATATGTTTATTTAAAAAAAAAAAAAAGGAAGTCTAGGGATTCATGTCAAAATGAGAACTCTTTCAATGCACATGCATCTCCTATGGGGTTGGCTTATCATATAAGCTACTCAATACTGACCTTTTTACAGGTTTCTATTGTGACTCTACAGTCAAGATTTGGAAGCTGTAGGATCCTTACTAACATCTTATCTCATAATACTCTATCTTTAGAGTAGTAGTCTTGAAATAAAGTCTCTAGTATATGGTTGAACTTTTAACCAAAAAACCTCCACAATAAATGGAAACTATAAGGAAAGAGAAGCTGAGAGGTCCTTGCTTTAGGTTTGAGTTTTGACTATTGCTAGAATAACCAAGATTCTAGAAATGATGTTAGATATCTAAAGATAAAATTAAAAATTTGTGAGTCTTGTTCTCATGAACTTGGTAAACTAACAGGAATAGTTGAACATTAAATATAAATATATAATGTAAATGTAAATGTAAATTTTTAAAAGTCATATTAAACTGGTATTTTAAAAAGCAAGATGTCAAATAATTGCAAAGACTATCCAAGTTAAGCTAGGAAGCTCTTTATGCTTTTCATTGGAAATTTCATTTTTGGCAATTTCTGAAAGTTCTTTAAGTTTAGTAGCTGTGAGAGTCTGAAGCACATTTAAACAAATCTTGATAATCCTTGAGATGAACTTTTTTTTTACTATGAAAAATCATGTTGTAAAATAATGCTTAATACTTTTTTCAGCCTTGTTGATACACAGTTAAAATTAAGAAATAGATCTATTTAAAGGGTAAATCTTGATACTCTGTAATTGTATAGTCATGTAAATGTCCATAATACAATATAGAACAATATCATCCTCCTTAAAAAGATTCCTGATGCCTATTTTCAGGTGATAATGTCTCTTAACTACTGGATCCAGATAATACTGATCTTTCTGTCACTATAGAAAGTCATTTCCTAGACTTTCATATACAGGTAATTAAAAATAACATAGTCTTTCATGGTTACTTTCTTTAACTTAGCATAGGTTTTGAAATTCTTATATGTTGTGTTTGTTATTGTATTTATTTTATTGTTGATTAGCATTTCATAGTTGGATAAAGTCAGATCCATTTACAATATCTGCTGATACCTGTGAGATATTGTTTTATCCATTCACAACACTTGTTAATATCATGTCAAATTTCTTCTAAAAGACCTTTCAGTTTTGGGAAGTGATCAAGCTCATACTTACTATGCTATCTCAGAAAAAAAGTTGTAAAAAAAACTGTATAAAGTCTAGATTTTATCTTTTCTGCAAACTAAAATACAAGGCTGCTATAGTTCAGGGATGATGGAAGACACAAGATTCATGGGTGAGAGACAAGGATATAGCATTTTATTGATAATGATAAGAGTAGCCAGAATTTAAGCATATGTGCACTCTCCCCAGACTCCAATTCCCACAAAGCAAAGTGAAGAGGTACAGGTGATAACAGTGCATGCAGTGGGGTATATTACAGGAAAAGAACACCAAATATAGGGAAACTGAATCTTATAAGATTACTAAATCTCACTGACCTTGCTTCAGTAAGAGACATTATCGTTAGACAGTTCAGTGAGAAAACTTTCTCACTGATTCAGAGAAAGATACAATCTTTACCTTCTAAGGCTATTTGTTCTTGTTTCCTTTTTTAAAAATTTTATTTATTTATTTATTTATTTATTTATTTTAGACAGACAGTGCAAGTGAGGGGAGGGGAAGGGGACGAAGGTAAAGAATCTCCAGCAGACTCTGTACTGAGCATGGAGCCTGATTCAAGGCTTGATCTCTTAACCCTGAGATCATGACCTGAGCCAAAACCAAGAGTGGGATGCTCATCCAAATGATCCATCAGGTGTTCCTCTTCTAAAGCTATTTGTAAGAAAAGGACAATTAATATATCTTATGGCAAGATATCCAGAAATATGAGATACCTTAGAGAATTGTCTCTCAACAGTGTTCACCACTAGTTTCTACATCTTTTTTTGGCTTCTAGTGAATGTTTCCATCAGTACACAACTTGGTTAACCTCTTTGGTAAATCTGATCAACCAAGGATAGGACCAAATTTGTTGGTTTTGTATCACACAATATTTAACAAATACAAATATCATTAAGACTCCAAGAAACATAATAAGACCAATCTGTATAATTAAACCCAACTATAACACCAAGATCCCAGACCCAACCATCTTTAAAAATCTCATAAACTATTGGTGTGTACCTGAGAAATCCAAGCATCTTTCTCTATAATTTCAGTTAGCTTTTTCACTTGGACTAAGGCATTAATTAACACATGGGGAAGCAAGATATATTAGACATTATACAGACTTTACCTTGGCTTTTAAGGAGGACATTTAGGACAATTCCATCATTCATAACAACCCTGGCCATTGAATTAAGGCTCACATGAGTGACTTACAGGCTGAAGTGGTATCATTGATCAGCTAAAGTCAGGAGAAATTTTACACCAGTTCTTTTAAGTGTATGGCTCTCAACATAGGGATTACTATCCATATAATGTTATTCCTCTGGAATACTCCTCAGTTAAGTAAGAGTAGCCTCAGTATGGAGACATTTCTATAATCATGAAGGTACTACACATAGCATCTTGTTCATCTACTGGTGATATCTCATTAAACTCTTTACGGCATTTTGTAACAGCTCTTAAAATGTAAGTCATGATATTTCTACAAGATAGGTCCACTAAAGCTTTGTTTTCATATAAGAAATATGATACCTTGGGGGTTATTAATGATCCTGGAAATAAAATGTTGTCTGCAATTGGTGGGGACCCCAATAAGATTTATATCAATTGAGGGCATAGATTGACAGCACTTCCATCTTCCCTCATGACTAGTTAGTAGATCTTAAGGTCACCAAATAGTTCAAATAATTGAGCACAGTTTTTATTTTTGCAAGGAGTCGTTTGGAGGATAATGACAAACTTTGAGAGTCAGTTAAATTTGAGGTATTGTCAATACTTTTGGAGAGCTCACCAGGAATTTTCTTCTTGAAAATGGCTCTAGGTATAGAAGTGGAAGAGATCGTTAATGTTCATTTTCCCCTTCTGTCTTCTCATGCCTTAAGTTTATTCCCCCACCTACTACTTGGGTTATCTCCATCCACTGCCATAAATCCCAGAATGTCCCATTTCAATAACTATAATTACACCATTTTTGCACTTTTCTCTACTTACACCAAGACTTACTGGTAGAAAAAAGAGTCAGGTGCAAGAGGAACAAAAATATTATCATAAAATTATGGAGAACTATATATCCCCTACTTTAGCTCACCTGAACCAGTGTAGGTGTAATATTCAGTGTATACTCAACCAAGTGGTCATTTTTTTTATTATTATTATCCAGAGACACGACAACCCAAAAAATAATCCAAGCAGCTGAGTGAGATTGTTTGAATCCCCTACACCTCTGTTAAGGAAGATAGCTATTCAGAAGGAGAAAGGGAAAAAAAAAATCCGAGGACTATCCAGGGAAGAATCTAGAATTTGCTAAAAAGGTTTGTATAACTCCTTACCACTTTGATCCTGATCATTCTTTAAGAAGTGACAAAGACAAGATAATTCTTTTTGGGGGACAATTATCCCAGTGACTAACTAAATTCCCTTGCTGAGGAGTATGGATCAAGAGGAGGTATGTCAGTAATGTTTTGAGTTAATTTTTGAGCTGTTCCAAAGGTCAAAAATATTAGATGACTGGGTGGTAGATAGCATGAAAAATATATTAAACACACTGATTATGAGCTCATTTTTGAGTGATTTTTACAATAAACATTATACCATTGTCAGACTATGAATGGTCTGGAAAGCCAAACATATAACACCCATTAGCAGTCAGTTGCTTGTGATAGAACAGCAACAGCATAATTAGAACTGTGTTGACAACAGTGAGGAAGCACCAAATATCTGATAGTCAAACTGCTGGGAGCAGCCAGAGGACAAGAGGATATGTAATATGGTCTCCTTCACCTAGACAAATGAGTCAGATTTTGACAGAAATAACAAATCTGGCATGCAGTGGTAGCCTCTGCATCATTCTGCACAATGTAGAATCTCTACATTGTGCCTTCTATTTTTATTGGTGGATGTGTTGTTTTATCTGGTATGATAATGGATCTAGGCAGCAATAGTGGCGATCTAGTTCTCTCATCAGAGAATTGCCCTTATTCTGGGCATCTATATTCGTGACCCAAACAGTTCAGTCAACAACCATAATTTGTTTCCACAATCCACAGTTCAGATTTATTTTTAATCTGCCAGTCTATAGATTTCCAAGTAGCAGTCCAAACAGCTAGATCATTGAAAACCATCCAAGAGTCAATAAAAATATAACAAAGTTTATCAAGGGGAATATTGGTCAGAGCCATGAGAACAGCCTTGATTTCTGCTTATATACTTTAACAATTGTGTGTACTTTCATTTCTGGATTACTTCTTAAGCTGATCAGCCACAGTGGCCCAATAGACACCATTAGTTTCCAGATTAGCTGGATCATCAGTAAACTAACAAGGCCCAGCAATTTAGGGAAACCTCTGTGAATCAAAGGCTTCAATGAGTAATTAGTGTTGCTTCAAGCAGCAGAGTGGGAATAAATTTATTTCAGAAATATCGATTCAGGTGGCTCAGTGGGTTAAGCCTCCGCCTTCTGCTCAGGTCATGATCTCGGGGTCCTGGGATTGAGTCCTACATTGGGCTCTCTGCTCATCAGGGACCTTGCTTCCTCCTCTTTCTCTCTCTCTCTCTCTCTGCCTGCCTCTCTGCCTACTTGTGATCTCTCTCTGTCAAATAAACATATACAATCTTAAAAAAAAAAGAAATATTGATTCAGTGTTTTCATCTAAACTTAGGTGCTATAGGGTACATGTCAACTCTTAAACATACTATCTTCATTTGATAAGAGAGGCTTTGTGGTCGGGGAGTGGAGGACTTCCAATTTGTTGTAGTCATCAAATCTGAGTTGATTCACCCAAAATGGGAACAACAGATAGGTGAATTACATGGTTTCTATGAATGAGACATTAAATTTCAGTAAAAGTCCAGTAGTAATCTGCTCTTCAAAAGTGTTTTTCCTGATAGCTGTGTCAGAGAGGTGATGAGTACAACATCCCAAGGGACTCCTTTTTCCAGAGTCTCCAAATATCAAAGTCAACCACAGAGACATTTAACTCAAAGAAATCTTAAAGTTGTGTGTACCCAAAAGTACTTGTACTTTTCTACATGTACCTCTTTCTAATCCAACCTCCCCTCCCCAGTACTTCATAGGACAAAGATATATAACAAATATATTTCAACTACACATTCAGATGTAGAAACAACAGCAAATCAATTTGTCCAAAAGGAGTTATCCACTAGGTAATATTAATTTCCCTTTCCCAAAGTAAGCTTTGTCCAAACTTACTCAATTTACAGTCATTAGAAAAGAAAAAGACCCTCAGTATGTTAGTAACAGATTTGTTTTGTTTTATTCCAGAATCCAGGCAGGAGCTAAAATATAAATTTCAGATAATTAGACTTCATTTAGCTGAGAATAAATGATAATAATTAGAGCTTCCCAGGCTGTCTCAGAAATTGTTTTTTATTAATACTTACAAGTATTGAAATAAAATTTGAGTTACCATCTGTTAATGAGATAATAGAAATACAGATTAGATGACTTTACAAACTTACTTTAGTCATACTACTGCAATAAGATGATAAACTGAAGAAATATATAGGCCACTCTTTTTTCACTTAAGCCATTCTTATATAAAATTAAACATTTAAAAAATTAAAAATATTCCTCCAAGTTTCTTAGATACATTTTGGGACACAGAAATTATAATATTCTGTCTGGGTAATTTGATATTTGATTTAGTGAACAGGAGATAATCTACTTTGAAATTGATGTAAAAAACGGGTGTGTAATAGAGGAGTACTAATGTTTAAAATTAGAGCAATTCTTAGAGCTGGATGATTTTGACTTGGGACTTTTATAAACCCAATTTATTATTAAGAAGATTTTAAAATATGAATTTGATAGCTAAAGTGACAGAAACTTTGTCCTTAAAAATTATAATAGTTAATTAATCACTTGTGTGGATTCACTTTTATGCTTTTTTTAAATTAATAGTCATTAAGATAGTTCTAATATGTCAATCAAAAAGGGTCCATAGAGATGACATCAGAAAAAATAACAAAGACCTCCAAATATTCTAACTTCCATAAAAGGAATGAGAAAACTAGGCAAAAATTTTTAAAAAGTCAAATATCAGGGTTTTTTTTTTAAACTCTGTAAATTAACTGAAAGCATGCAACAATCTGTTACATATTTATTTATTTATTTAAAAAATTTTTAAGACTTTATTTATTTGACAGAGACAGATCACAAGTAGGCAGAAAGGCAAGCAGGGAGAGAGAGGGAAGCAAGCTCCCTGCTTAGCAGAGAGCCGGATGCAGGGCTCGATCCTGGACCCTGGGATCATGACCTGAGCCGAAGGCGGAGGCTTTAACCCACTGAGCCACTGAGGCACCCGAATCTGGTACATATTTATTCAACAACAACAACAACAAAAAGGTACACTAAAAATATCTATTTAACACAAAAGAAAGCAGTAGTGTAAAAAGAAGATCCAAAAAATAAGACAAATAGAAAACAAATTGCAAAATAAGAGACATAACATCTACTATATCAATAATTACACTCAGTGAAAATGAATTAGAAATTCCATTCAAAAAGGAGAGATTGATATAAATGTATAAAAATTGTGATTCGTTGTGTGCTGAGAGACACACTTTCGATTCAAAGGCACAAATTGGTTGAAGTAAACATAAAACAAATAGAAAGAAAATAGATTGATTCTATTAGAATGGAACAGAAAGATATACATTTAAACAGTAATCAAAAGAGAGCTGGATTGGATATACTAATATCAGACAAACCAAACTTTAGTACAAAAAATTATAACTGGAAACAAAGAGGACATTTTATAAAATTATGAAATGTTAACATATCAGGAAGATATAAAATTATAAACATATATGCAACTAACAACAAATGCATGAAGCAAGAATTAATAGAATGGAAAAATAGACAATATAGTAATAATTGAAGAATTCAGTGCCTCATTTTCCATGACTGGAACAACTATCAAAATTTGAATGATACTATGAACCAACTGGGCAGACAAGTGTAGAAGTCTCCACCCATGATAACGAAATGCACATTCTTCTCAAGTGCACATGTTATTTCCATGCTAGACTATAAAACAAACCTCATTATTTTAAAAGTGTTTAAATCAATGTATGTTCTTCAACATAATACAATGAAATCAGCAAATAATAACAGAAATTTGGGAAATTAAAAATAAAGAGAAATTAAAAAATAGGAAGAAATAAAATCTCCTAATAACCAATGAATCAAAGTAGAATTCACAAGAGAATTTCAATAATAGAAGTAAATGAAAATAAATGCAACATACCAGGGGCGCCTGGGTGGCTCAGTGGGTTAAAACCTCTGCCTTCGGCTCAGGTCACGATCCCAGGGTCCTGGGATCCAGCCTCACACTGGGCTCTCTGCTCAGCAGGGAGCCTGCTTCCTTCTCTCTCTCTCTCTGCCTGCTTCTCTGCCTACTCGTGATCTCTGTCTGTGAAATAAATAAATAAATAAATAAAAATCTTAAAAAAAAAAATGCAACATACCACAATTTATGGAGCACAGCTTTAAACACTTACTTTTAAAAGTCTATATTTTAAAAGGGAAAATATCAAATAACCAACCTAAGTTTCTACTTTGAGAAAGTAGGAAAACAAAAACAAACTAAAATCAAAGCAAGCAGAGGAAAGGAATAATAAAGATCAGAACAGAAATAAATGAAGTAGAGGGTAGAAAAATAATAGAGAAAAATCAATGAAACCAAAAGTTCATTCCCTGAAAAGATCATCACAGTAGCAAACCTTTAGCTGAACATCCAGGAGAAAAATTAGGAAAGAATCAGATTACTAAAATCAAAATTGAAAGAACATTATTACAGATCTTACAGAAATATAGAAATGATTACAAGGGAAGACCATGAATAATACGAAATTACAGAACTTTAGTGAAATGAACAAATGCTTACTAAGACTACCAAAACTTACTCAAGTAGAAACTGAAAATATGAATAGACTTATAACAACAAAAGAGATCGAATTAGTAATAAAAAAGGAAATCTCCAAAAACAGAATAGCCTAAGACCAGAGACCTTCACTGTGAATTCTATAAATGTTTAAGGAATAATTAACACTAACTTTTCACAAACCTTCCAAAAAGTAAGAGGAAATACTTAAACTAAGTTTACGAGGCCAATATTATGCCAATGACAAAACCAGACAAAGATATCCCAAGGGAAAAAAAAAAATTGTGGAAAGTACATCCTTCGATAATGTGATGAGTATTTCATAAATGTTCTATTCATATAAGTACCGCGCGCTAACCGATTGCGCCACTGGAGCTCCGAAATATTCTATTCATATAAGGATCTTAACCTACTTCAGTCTATCAGCACTTATTTACTTATTCCACCCACCTTATAGCTTTTAAATTTTATATATAAATATATATATACACTTATATATAATATATGTAAGTATATATATATACTTATATATAAGCATGTATATATATATACATGTGCAAATATATTATATATATACACGCACATATGTATTATATACACATGTATATATATACATACTTATATATAAGTATATACATATACATATATACACATACTATAGATATACATATATATACACATGCATGTGTGTGTATATATATATGCATGTGTGTGTATAAATATAGTGTGTGTGTGTTTATATATGGCATTTTATGCACGATTTTCTTAAACTTTGGAATACGGAAAAAGGATAATAATTTTAAAACGACTTTAAAGAAATGCACCTGTTTAGATTCAGATATCACTAAGGTATCACTAAGTTTCTCCTAGTGATTCCTTCTGTCTTGAATGTCTGTTCATCATGCAGCCTATTTCTGAATATCTACACACAATGGCAACATTTATAGTGGCCTTAATTTACTGAGTTTGATTATTTCAGCCCTCTTAAGACTTGAAGAATCAAAGTAAAATATTAGGGCATTTAGATAAATCATTATCATTAACATTGAAGTCAGACATACCAGGGTTACTTCCCAGCTTTATTCCTTGATATCTGTGTGATTTGGGTTAATCATTTAGTTTTTTACAGCAGTTTCTACACCTGTAACATAGGTATATCTACCTCATATGATTGTTTTGAGCAGTAAAATGAATAAGATTAAGAGGTGCCTGTTAAAGGAGGAGATTTAATAAGCAATAATATATCAACATAAAATATTTTGTTAGTACATGCTTTATTTTACAGAACTACTTTGAGAACCTCGTATTCAGTCAGTTTCTAGACTTGCTAAAAATCCATTTTCTTATCCTTAGTTCATGAAATTCTGATTCATATAGAAAAGGAGAAGTAGAATAGAAACTTATATTTTGAGCAAGTATTTCTGAGACTATTTTTATGTTTATGGTAACACAATTCTTACTGCTTTGAGGACTAAAAATTACCTTTCTAGAGGGCGATAGAGAAAATGTTTCAAAATGCTTCATTAAGCTCTGTTATATTGAAAAGGACCAATATTTGTTTTGTAGTATCTAATATACTCATTTACATGATTTCATCATCAAGGAATTCCTTTAGAATGATGGTTCAGAAATCCTGGAGCACCTAGAGTTTACTTAACACATGTTTACTTAACATGTACAGTGTTACCAACATGATTCTTTGGACATCTGAAATTTTTAACCCACCAATATTTACAAACCACATATTTAGTTAGGTATGACACCACCTCAGCAATATTTATAAAATAAGGTCACATTTACCTCCTATAATTGTAGGTTATCTATGAAACACTCTACTAAAATTTACCTTTCACAAATTAAACAAGAGAATTAACGAATCTTCAAATCAAGAGTAATCAGATTAAAACTTATTTTGTTGCTAAGAAATTGACACAGAACCTTGCATTGATATTTTAAGGTCACAAGACAAGTATCATCTGTTTAAAATTAGCATAAGAAACTCAGCAATATACCATAGTTCTTTATAAGCAATTTCAAGGGGATTACTATCAAAATTCAATTTTAAAATGATTCTGTTAATATATTAATGAAAGGATTTCAATTTATCCCACCTAACTAGGTCAGAAACACTAGTAGGATATTAAATTCAAGAGTCATAATAATATTTATAATGGTTTTACTTTTCAAAGCACTGTGTGCCAAATTAAACCTTAGAAGAAAGTTGATGAACCATTCGATTCTATAATTATTGACTTGGCTGTGGGCAAGCTGCTCACTGTAGATAGTTATGATGGAAAGTTGATTGCCCAGCTGTTGTTGGAACATTAAGGGATTATATAACTGAGCAATAGTTTAAATCCTCGCCCCAAGTTCTTTATTTTCAACAGATAGGATAGTTTGGTGATTTTTTTTTTCTAAAGAATGAAGAAATTCTTTTTTTTTTTTTTAAAGATTTTATTTATTTATTTGACACAGATCACAAGTAGGCAGAGAGGCAGGCAGAGAGAGGAGGAAGCAGGCTCCCTGAAGAGCAGAGAACCCGATGCGGGGCTCGATCCCAGGACCCTGAGATCATGACCTGAGCCGAAGGCAGAGGCTTTAACCCACTGAGCCACCCAGGCGCCACAGAATGAAGAAATTCTTAAATATCAAATATACTACTTCAAAATGAGAAATACAAATTATATAAAACTTGTTGTTTTAGTAATATATATTTTTAAAGTATCAAATTGTCAAAAACAGTTGACCCATATGTCCAAGAGCTGATAAACAATCATGATATAATTAATTGAAATAAATAAATGTTACTTGAATTTTGTTTATTTTCATGAATTAAGCTATCAATGCAATATAATATTTCTCATAATAATATGCTTGTATTCTCAGGTAAAATTAAACTTTGATGAAATGGAAGGAATTAAATCTAAAATATTATAATATTAATGCACACGACAGCTTGACAATTGTGTAGCATTTTGAATTTAAAAGTTCACTTTGTGTTATATTATGGCTTAATGTTCTTGAAATTATTAATTTAGAGTACATTTTATATTTGATTTAGTTAACTTTCCATGTATATTTGATTTATTTAACTTTCTGTGTACCAGCCAACTGAGGAAGAAGACACCTGTTGTTCTAGGGAGGCCTCAGCTGTTTAGACTCATATTTGTTCCATAATGTCTCTCATTGACCAGGCAGCAGGTTAAGTTGTTCATATGGTGCTGTGTTTCCCAGGATCAACTAGTGAACCTGCCCTAAAACACAAGCACTTTTAAGCCTATGCTTCTGTTACATTTGCTTATTATCCTTTTGGTAAAGCCAGAAACGTGGCCAATCTTAAAGTCATTATGGGAACTTATTACTGGAGGGCACGGAACAAGGGAGAGAAAACTTTTGTAGCCATTTTTACAAACTACTAAACAGTTTTACCTCTGGCCATAAACTACTCATAATCTTTCCCCATTAAAAAATCCTATCATATGATCTCCCTGATATGAGGAAGTGAAGAAGCAACGTGGGGGGTTTGGGGGGTAGGAAAAGAATAAATGAAACAAGATGGGATAGGGAGGGAGACAAACCATCAGAGACTCTTAATCTCACAAAACAAACTGAGGGTTGCTGTGGGGAGAGGGGTCGGGAGAGGGTGGTGGGGTTATGGGCATTGGGGAGGGTATGTGCTATGGTGAGTGCTGTGAAGTGTGTAAACCTGGCGATTCACAGACCTGTACCCCTGGGGCTAAAAATACATTATATGTTTATAAAAAAATAAAAAAAAAAAAAGGGTTGTTGGAAACATTAAAAAAAAAAAAAAAACCTTAATGCCACTCTAGAACCTCCACAAATTGAATAAAACCATTGTATCAGCCTCAAAGGCCAGGATTTCACGACCTTTAACTATGTATTAAGGAAATTTTTGAATACAGAGACTGATGAACTTAAAAGATGTTTTCTGCATCTGACCTCCCCAACATCCAATGCTGAGACAAGGGATTACCTGCTATAGACATTTATATTCCCATAAGAGTTCCTGCTTCTTAGCAATCTGAAATGCGAAGGCTACCTTTTCTGGTAACGAATATGTATCTTCCTTAGGCCTAGCTTGTGTCCCCCGGAAGTGAGTCCTCTGTCATTTTTTGCCCTCAATTTTCTCTAGGAATCCTCCCCCATTCAACATTCTTTGAGTCTCTTGGCTCTGCTCTCAGGTTTATTGACCCTTTTCTCCAATAATTCCTTTATGTTCCCTAACAAATGGTCCATATTTGTTACTAAATAGCTCTGCCAATGTGCCTTCTGCTTGGAGACAGTTGAGGCCCCAGTGTTCTCTTTAAAGTTCAACTCAAACTCTTTAAGTTCAAACCCTTGGTCCTTTTGCTAGTTCAACTTATATTTAAATCAGCAAATCAGTGATGTATGGTGTAAGATTTTGTCAGCAACCCTTTAATTATGTATCATCTTTTTTTGTTGTTGTTGTTAACTCTACAATAAACTTAACACAAAACAAAGTGGAGTTTTTTGTTAGTTTGTTTGTTTTGTTTTTAAACAAATATTAATCATATCACAAACCACAGGTTAACAGTTTGGGTTGGGCTCAGCTGGGTGACTCTTCCCTTCATCTTACCTGGGCTCATTCATATGTCTTTAATTGGTTAACCAGTTGGCTCAGGCTCGTTGATTCAGTAAGGCTTCAGTTGATATAACTCATATATTCTCCATATACTATCTTCTCTTCCAGAAGACTAATCCAGCTTTTTCACATGGTAATAGAGTTCTCTGTCTCAGATTGAGTTTTCTGAAATCATGCCAGGAGATGAACTGTGAGGTGCAAGTTAGTTGTTTGTGATCAACACCTATAAAAAGAAGCCAGAAGAATCACAGTTGGAAAGAGAGAAGTCAAACTGTGAAACTGCTCCAGTGAATCCTTATTCCATTCCAGTCCATCATAGAGTTCTAGAGTGAGTAGTGAATACCGGAAAGGCTTCACCTCCAGCACCATAAATCATTGAGACAGACTCTGAAAGAGCTAGGAGATATGTCTTGAACTCTACTGGATTTCCTAAAATAACCAGAAAACAATCCTCAGCATTTCATATTTGCTAATGTCTCATTGGTCAAAGGAAATAATATAACCAAGTGATGCACTAACAAAGGAAATGGCCACAATGAAAGGATAGATTCAGACAATTTTTGCATTCTATCATATTATTATTCTAGTATAGTGATGATCTTGTAATAGCAGCATAAATTAAAAATAACAAACATATATTTCTGTCTCCTCATGTTGAAAATTAGCTTATTCTCCCCCTAAATATCAAATTAAAAGAAGTCTAGAAGAAAGAAATCCAGTTGAAAAAAGTGGAAGAGAAAACCATAGAGAACAACAAAAAAACCCCAGTCAGGTTACTTATAACACTATTTTAGTGAAGCAGGAGAATAATATGATACTTTCTCACAGAATTTATAGAGCTCAGAAGACTATGCCTCACTAACATATGTTTTAGATGTTCAAATATTTTGGATTAGAAATTACAATGTTGCTTTTCTTCTTGCAATGTTAAGATCATTTAGAGTCGAATATGACCTAAATGTATTTTCCTGCTAAGGACTGACATTTTCAATTTGGCTTCCATTTATTTTTTTCTTTCCAAATAAGAGAGCTTCTAAATTCTTGACAGAAGGCTCTGAAGACAGAAGCAGCTTATCTTCCTTCTGTTTATGAAACTTTTTGAGAAATATATTCATGAGTTGGCAGAGACAGAGCCCACACAGCCTGGCATAGCTGATTATCATGTCTTAGGAAGTGAAGAGAGTCCTAAGGCATTAAGGACTCTCAACCATTAATAGTGGCTTTCCCACAAGGTAGTTACATAAAATGACAGTTTGGCAAAGGTAGCACATCTTGCTTATCCCTTCATTGATTGACTCTGAAATTTCATTAAAAGTACAAAGAATTCTCATTTACTTACTGCTACATTTTAAGTCCCAGGCTTTCATTTTATGTATAAAAATTGCAGTTTAGGCTGATGATAACATGTTTTTCATTACATTGCAAATCATAAAATTGTATACTTTGGTTTCTAGCTGTGAAAATATTGTGAAATGGGTGGTTTTGTTCAGCCATTCAGATTATTATAATCCTTCTTTTAAAAATGTCCTAGAACTATTATAAAGTAAAATTTAACATTCACCAATATTACAAGGCAGTTGTTCCAAATTGTT
Organism: Martes martes; assembly: GCF_963455335.1. Lineage (NCBI taxonomy): Eukaryota > Metazoa > Chordata > Mammalia > Carnivora > Mustelidae > Martes > Martes martes. The sequence continues at coordinate 115,297,549 of NC_137889.1, forward strand.
TACAGCCTCATTGTGTAGTGACTGCAAATATTTCTCAGTGATTGTGTGTATGATTCTCACAGAAAATGAAACTATTGCATGAGATGCACTATAATGACTCTGATGTAGAAGCTGAGATTTGAGTGTTAGCCAGTATAGGAAAACTGTCACAGGGTTTGGGTGACATATCCCTTTTAAATTATTTGACTCAGAAACATTTTTGAACAGATCTAATATTCTTTTTTATTATTTTTTTTTTAATTAGAGAGAGGGAGAGAGAAAGCTAGTGGAGGAAGGGAGGGTCAGAAGGGGAGGGAGAAAGAGAATCTTAAGCAGACTCCATGCCCAGCTTGAAGACCAACGTGGGGCTTGATCTTATGAGCTAAAATCAAGAGTAGGACACTTAACCAACTGAGATACCCAGGCACCCCTTGGACAGACCTAATATTCTTATGAATTGCCTCAGACGTATGAACATATCCCAATGTATTTATCCATCATATCTTCATAAGCTCAAACTTTTTAGGAATGGCTTTGGACATAGAAACCAAAGACGACTGATGAAATTATTCCCAGATTTGGTTGGAAAGATTGGATGATGGAATTGAGTTTCAAATTAATGTATGTTGCTTAGGATAAATTAAAGGCTGGCCCCAAACATAAAATATTTATGTACAAGATGGGAGAAGTACAACATATCACAGCAGATACAACATAGGTGTATTTGGTATATTGAAATACTCTCTATGTATTAACTGACATGTAGAATACAACGGTAAGGTGGCAATCAGAAATTTTTGTCTTTGTTTCCACTTTTTATTTAAATTATTTCTGTTGGTCCTTAATCCTTATTTCCTTTTTCCTAGATGAAAGCATAAGTAATTTCTGTAGGATTCTGTACAGGTGATATGGTGTCCACATATGCTGCCTGGCTTGACTCTTGCATGAAATGCAGGATTAAAATCTGGACATGATGACAGGGATGCCTGTGTGACTCAGTGGGTTAAAATCTGGACATGGTGCATAGGGAAAGTGTCTAGGGAATGAAAAGTAAATAGGAACTGCTGGACCAGAGAAGAACACCAAATTCCAAGCACCACTAAACCTGCATGAGCTCATTTTTAATTTTCCTTACTAATGCCCTTAGTCTCCCACATTAATTTAGCTAAACTAGAAATCTGGATTGAGTATCATGGTACAGATACCTGCAAGTGAAGCTTCTTACTTCTGGCTTAAGGAACAGGAAATGAAACATATAATGTTCAGAGTGAGGGTAGAAAATCCCCTGTAATTTTTTTTTCTTTTACTTTTTTCTGTTTCCTCATACCCCAGATCATAGACAATTTCATGGCATTGACAGCTTCATTGGTGGTAAAGAGAGAAGTATTAGGAGGATAAGAATTCAAATAATTTTTTCATCAGAAACCATGAAGTCCAAGAAGGAACTGTGGCATGCATATTTAAAGTATTAGAAAAAAAAAAAAAAGAACTGTCAGTGTTAAATTCTATACCTACTGAAAATATGCTTCAGAAATGAAGGTGAAATAAAGACATTCTCAGATGAGGAAAACCTAAGACAATTCATAGCCAACAAAGAAGCTCTAAAATTGTTGGTAAAGAAAGTCTTTAAACCAAAGGGAATTATATCAGCAGGGAACTTAAAACACTAGAAAATCCAGAAGGAAGGATTGGCAACAGAAATTACATATTTGAGTAAATATAATAACTATTCTTCTCTAGAATTCTTTTTTTAAACACAATTTTTTAAATTTGATGTGCAATTGATGTATAATATTAATTCCAGGTTTAAAACACAACAATTGAAAATTAACATTCATGGTAAAATTATTATTGGTTCATGTTTAGCCATCATCTGTCACCACACAGTTACATAATTTTTTCTTCTGATGAAAACCCTCAAGATCCATTGTCTTACCAACTTTACAGTGTGCCATACAAATTACTGACTGTAGTCTGTGTTGTATATTACACCCCATACCTTACTTATTTTATAAATTGAAGTATAACTTCCTCACCCATTTCATCTACCACACAACTCACCATCTATTTTGGCAAACACTAATTTGTTCTCTGTATCTATGAGTATTGTTTTGTTTGTTTATTTTTTATATTACACACATTTTTAGATTACAGAAATCATACAGGATTTTTCTGTCTCTGTCTAACTTATTTTGCTTAACATAATGCTGTCATGATCCATCCTTGCCAATGGCAAGGTTCCATTCTTTATTTGGCTGAGTAACATTTCATTGTGTGTGTGTGTTGGTATATGTGTGTGTGTATATATATATATATATATATATATATATATATATGGTGAATAAAGATTTAGGGTGTGTGTGTGTGTATACATATATATATATATATACACACACACACACACATATATATATGTGTATATATATATATATATTTTCATCCACTTGTGGAAATTCAGGTTGTTAACATATCTTGGCTATTGTAAATAATGGTGCAATGAATATGGGAGTGCATATAACTTTTCAATTAGTATTTGGATGTTCTTCAAATAAATACCTAGAAGTGTAATTGCTGGATCATTTGGAAGTTCTGCTTCTTAATTTTTTGAGAATCCTACATGCTGTTTTGTACAGTGGCTACACCAATGTACATTCCCAATAACAGTTCCCATTTTCCATATGTTCACCAACACTTGTTATTTCTTATCTTTTTGATAATTTCCATTTTAAAAAGTGTGAAAAAGATCTCATTGTGGTTTTGATTTGCTTTACCCTGATGTTTAGTGATGTTGAGCATCTTTTCATGTGCCTGTAGGGAGCCATCTCTATGTCTTTTTTTAATATTCCCTATTTAGATCCTCCACCTGTTTTTGTTTTTTGGGTTTTTTTTTTTTGATTGGTTTTGTTATTGTTATTGAGTTGTATGAGCTCTTTACACACTTTGGATGTTAACCCCTTATCAGACACATGACTTGTATTTTTTTTTTCCTAGTCAGTAGTTTGTATTGTCTTGTGCTGTGCAGAAACTTTAGTATCATGTGGTCCCACTTGTTTATATTTGCTTTTGTTTCCTTTGCTTTTGGAATCAGATCCAAAAAATCTGCCAAGACTGATATCAAGGAGCTTACAGCCTGTTTTATTCTAGGAGTTTTATGACTTAAGGTCTTACATTCAAATCTTTAATCCATTTCTGAGTTAATTTCTGTGTCTAGTGTAAGATAGTGTTTTAGCTTCATTCTTTTGCATGTGACTGTCCAGTTCTCCCAGCACCATTTATTAAAGGACCATCATTTATCCCATTGGCTATATATTTGGCTTCTTTGCATAAATTAATTGACCATTTACACATGGCTTTATTTTTGGCTTTCTATACAATTCCATTGATCTATATATCTGTTTTTATGGCAATATCATACTGTTTTGATTGTTTTGCTTTTGTATTATAGCTTAAGTCAGGGAGAGTCATTCCTTCAGATTTTTGTTTTTTTTTTTTTCCTCTCAAGACTGCTTTGGAAGAGAGAGAAAAAAAAAAAGAGGCTTTGGGTACTCAGGGTCATTTGTGGTTCCATATAAATTTTAGGGCTCTGTATTCTATTTCTGTGAAAAATGCCATTGACATTTTGATAGAGATTCTATCAAATCTGTAGATTTCTCTGAGTAGTATGAGAAATTTAACAATAAAAATTCTTCCAATCTATGAGCATGGAATATCTTTTTTTTTTTTTTTGTCATCTTCAAATTATTTCACTAATGTGTTACAGTTTTCGGAGCACAGGTGTTTCACCTCTTTGGTTAAATTTTTTTCCAATTATTTTATTCTTCTTAATGCAATTATAAATGAGATTATTTGCTTAATTTCTCTTTCTTATAGTTCACTATTAGTGTGTAAAATGCAACCAATTTTTGTATATTGATTTTGGACCCTGAAAATTTACTGATTTCATATATCAGTTCCAATAACTTTTTGGTAGAATTTTTAGGGTTTTCTAATATAGAATTATGTAGTCAGAAAATAGTGAGAATTTTTACTTCTTCTTTTACCTACTTGGATATGGTACTTTTTTTTTTCCTTAGTTGCTTTGACTAGGACTTCGAATACTGTGTTGAATATAAGTGGCACTAGTGGCCAATCTTGTCTTATTTCTAATCCTAGAGGAAAACTATTCAACATTTTTCACAACCAAGTATGATGTTAGATGCGGGCTTGTCATATATAGTCTTTATTATGTTGAGATATGTTCCCTCTAAACCAACTTTGTTGACAGTTTTTATCATGAATGAATATTATTTTCTTTCAAATGCATTCTTGATGTCCTTTGAGATGGGATTTGTTCCTCTTTTTCTATTTCCTTTAAGTGTAAGGTTAAATTTTTTATTTAAGATGTTTCTTGTATTCTGAGGTAGGCCTGTATTGCTGTATGCTTCCCTACCAAAACTGCTTTTGCTTGGTCCCAGAGATTTTGGACCTTTATGTTTTCATTTTCATTTATCTCTGTGTATCTTTTTTCATTTCATTTTTATTTCTTTTTGACCCATTGTTTAGTAGCATGTTGTTTAACCTCAAAATATTTGTACTTTTCCCAATTTTTTTTTCTATTAATCTATTTCTAGTTTTGTACTGTGGTCAGAAATGACATTGCTTCAACATGATCTCAGTCTTCTTAAGTTTATTGAGAATTGTTTTTTGACCTAACATGTGATCTGTCCTAGAGAATGTTTCATATGCTCTTTAAAAGAATGTGCATTCTGTTTTGTTTTGTTTTGTTTTGTATGAAATGTTCTATATATATATCTGTTAAGCTTAATATGTTAATATGTTAAGCTTAATATGTTGATCAAAGCCCCCTTACCTTGTTTATTTTCTGCCTGGGTGATCTGCCCATTGATGTAAGTGGGTGTTAAAAGTCCCCACTATTATTTTATTAATGTCAATTTCTCTGTTTATGTCTGTTAAAATTTGCTTTATGTATTTAGATGTTCTAATGTTGGGTACATAGATATTTACAATTGTTATATCTTCTTGTTCAATTGATCCTTTTATCATTATGTAATACCCTTCTTTGTCTCTTGCTATGGTCTTTGTTTTAAAGGTTATTTTGTCGTGTTGCTGCCTTTTTTTTTTTCACTTCTTTTGCATGTAGTATCTTTCCCCATCCTTTCACTTTTAATCTGTGTGATCCTTAAGTCTGAATTGAGTCTCTTGTAGGCAATATGTAGTTTTTTTTTTAATCCATTCAGTCATCATATTTTTTTTTTATTATAGCATTGGGAATGTTTACATTTAAAGTAATTACTGATATGTATATTTTTATTGACATTTTGTTAATTGTTTTCTGTTTTGCATATCTTCTCTATTCCATTCTTCTTCTCTTGCTCTTTTCTCTTATAGCTTGATTACTTTCTTTAGTATTATGCTTGGATTCTTTTATCTTTATTGTTTCATATATCTATTGTAGGTTTTTAATTTGTGGTTTACAATGGGATTCATAAATAATATCCTGTTTGTATAGCAGTTTCTATTGCGTTGATGGTTCCTTAAGTTCGAACACATTCTAAAAGTGCTAAATTTTTACTACTCTCCTCCATGTTGTATGTACATAATGTAATGTTTTACATCTTTTTATTTTGTGTATGCTTTGACTATTTTTTTAATGGACATAGTTGATTTTATTATTTTTGTACTATAATCCTTATACTGGCTTTATAAGTGTTTAAATTACTACCTTTACTCTATGTTTGCTTTTACCACTGAAATATTCTCCTTTCATTGTTTTCTTATCTCAAGTTATGGCCACTCTTTGCCACTTAAAGAATTTTCTTCAATGTTTCTTATGAGGCTGGTTTAATGATAATGAACTCTTAAATTTTGTTTGTGTGGGAATCTTTTTATCTCTCCTGTTCCAAATAGCATTACTGAATGGAGCATTCTTGCTTGTAGTTTTTTATTTTGTTTTGTTTACTTATTTATTTTGTTTATCTTTCTGTACTTTAAATATATACCCTGCCATTCTCTTCTGGCTTGCAAAGTTTTTGCTGAATAATCAACTATAACCTCATGGGATTTCCTTTGTATATAACTGTCTTCTGTTGCTGCTTTTAAAATTCTATCTTTATTAATTCATTTTGTTCTTTTAGTTATTATGTGTCTTAGCATGGGCCTCCTTAAGTTCACTTTCTTGGGACTTTTTTTTATTATTATTTCAGGAACTGGATGTCTTCTTTTCCCAGGTTAGGGATTTTCAGTTATTTCTTCCACACTCCAATTTTTTCCAACTTGTTTGTTTGTCTTTATTGAATTATAACTGAAATACAGTGCTATATTATTTTCAGTTGCATAATTTAGTGATTTAAAAATTTCATACATTTCTCAGTGCTCATCCAGATAAATGTTACTTTTAATCCCCTTTACTTATACCAGCAGTCCTCTTACCTACCTCCCCTCTAGCAACCATCAGTGTGTTCTTTGTACTTATGAGTTTGTTTTTTGTTTGTATGTTTGTTTTTTTCTCTCTTTATAGGTTTTATTTCTTAAATTCTACATATACATGAAACCATATGATATTTATCTTCCTGTGACTTACTTCATTTAGTATTATAGCCTCTAGGTCCATCCATGTTGTTGTAAATGGCAAGATTTCATTTTTATCATATGGCTAAGTAATATTCCATTATTTATATGTATGTGTGCATGTATGTATGTGTATGTGTACATGCACACATACCACATCTTTATCCATTTATATTTCTGCCCCCTTATCTCTCTCATTTTTTTTGGGGGGGGGTCCTTATAATGTAGACTTATCAATGCTGTCATAGAGCTCTCTTAACCTATTCTCATTTTTCATTATTCTTTTTTCTTGTTTGCTATTTAGTTTGGTTTCTTTCCATTATTCTGTCTTCCAGATTGCTGATCCATTCTTTAGCATCCTTTAATCTGCTATTGATTCTCTCCATTGTATTTTCACTGTTGTTGCTATAGTCTTCGGCTCTGACTGGTTAGTTTATTTATTTATTTATTTATTTATTTATTTATTTATGTTTCTATTTCTTTGTCGGAGTTCTCACTGAGTTTATCCACTCTTTTCTCAAGTCTGGTGAGTGTCTTTATGACTTTGAATTCTTTATCAAGCATGTTGTTTATCCCTGTTTCATTTGCTTTTTCTGTGATTTCAATTCTTTTTCTGTGATTTTCTTTTTTTTTTTTCTTTTGTGTAGGGTATATTCCTCTGTCTCCTCATTTTGTCAAACTCTCTGTCTGTTTCCATGTATTAGATGAGTCAGCTATGATTCCTGCTCTTTAAAGTGGTGGCCTTGTGTAGAAGAAGTCCTGCAGTGCTCTGAAGACAATCCCCCCTGGACACCAGAACCAGGCAATTCAAGGTCGTCTCCTGAGTAGGCTGCATGAGCCTTCCTGTTGTGTCTAAGTCACAATTTCTGTTAGAAGACTGAGGGTGGGGCTGGCCTTCAGCCCACCTGGCATAATGGCCCACTTTGCCTGCTGTGGGCATACTGAGCAGGTTTTCTACCGCACTGTTGAGAGGCCCAGTTGTGGTTGTTATGGGCTCACTTGCTGGTTTGATGGGCCAGCAGTCAGCCCAGCTTTCTCAATTTAGCCACTGTAACAGCTGTGGGCACAGCAAAGGGCAGGATTTGCTCCTTCCCTGCACAGCCAGCCAAGATGTCCAGCTGTAGGAACTGGGCATGCACTGGTGTGTTGGATTATCTCTCCCCTCTCCCCAGGGCAGGAGCTACTTTGGATGGGTGTCTCCGAAAGTGGGAAGGTTGGGGAGGGTGAGTCTTCAGGAGAAGACTGGGGAATAACATGTGGTGCTAAAAAGGAAGATGTAAAGTGTTAGAATGGCTTCTGCAAGCATTTAGCTCTCTAGGCAGCAAGCATCCAGCTATCTAGGAGAGCAAGATAAGTTGCACCCATGAACACTTTTGTTCTCAGAGAAATCTACTGCAGATCCCTGCCTCTCTGGCACAGGTCCTAAAATTAGTCAATAAACTCCATTCACATATAACTTAGGCTCTTTTAAAACTGTTGGTTCTGTGCTGTGTTTTGGGCCATGTTACTTAGTGTGGGGCTCTTTATAGGTGTAGTCTCAGTTCCCTGTAGCCCTCTGGCTCTTCTGGAGTTAAACCCAGGTGAATTTTAAAGCTCCCAGACTTAAGCCACATTGATTTTCAAAGCCAGACATTATAGGGCTCATCTTCCCAATTTGGGGCTAGGTGGTGCCTGGTGCTTGATCCCTTTACTCATTCATGCTTTTTTTATTTATTTCTTTTTTTTTTTTAAAGATTTATTTATTTATTTATTTTAAATTTGTCAGAGAGAGAGAGAGAGGGAGAGAACAAGCAGGCAGAGTGACAGGCAGAGGGACAGAGGGAGAAGTAGACTTGCTGAGTAAGGAGCCCAATGCAGGACTTGATCCCAGGACCCTGGGATCATGACCTGAGCCGAAGGCAGTGGCTTAACCAACTGAGCCACCCAGGCCTCCCTCATTCATGCTTTTTATGTCCCTACCTTTTATTGTTAGTCACACCAATGGTTTGATTCTCAATTGTGTCCCTACCCTTACTACCCTTTATAATGCAGCATTATCCCTATGTTAGCTGTGGAAGATCTGTTATGCCAGAGTTGACTGCCATACATATAGTTGTTGTCTCAGTGTGTCCATGTGACAAGGTAAGCTCAGGATCCTCCAAAACTACTATCTTCCCCACCTTCCTCTATTTGGGATTTTTCTTATTCCTTAAAGTAGGCCTGTATCACTCTAAACTCCTCTTTTAGATCTGCTTTTGTTGCATCCCATAGATTTTGGTATGTTGTAGTCCCATTTTCATTTGTTTCCAGATAATTTTTATTTCTCCATTGATTTCTTCATTGATTCATTTAGTTGTTCAGTAGCAAGTTGTTTCGTCTCCATATATTTATATATTTTTTACGTTTTCTTGAAATTGATTTCTAAAACCATTGTTGGAAATGTTGCTTAATATGATTTCAGACTTCTTAAATGTATTGAGACTTCTTTTGTGGCCTAAAATACCCTTGATAACATTCCATGTGTACTTGACAATAATGTAAATTTGGCTTTTGGATTTTATGGATTTGGGGTTATAATTTGTGTGGCCTATGTATTATTTAAGTCTACCATTTCCTGTTGATATTCTGTTTGAATCATCTATTCATTAATGTAAGTAGGACACTAATGTCCCATACTATTACATATTGTTGTCAATTTCTCTTTTTAGGTATGTTATTTGCTTTCTGTACTTAAGTTTGCCAAACTGGGTATATACATGTTTAAAAAACTTATATATTCCTGTTGAATTGACCTCTTTATCTTTTAATGCCTATCTTTGTCTTTTACTATAGTCTTTGTTTTAAAGTTTATTTTGTCTGATGTAAGTATAGCTACCACAGCTTTCCTTTTGTTTCTATTGCATGAGACACTTTTTTCTATCTCTTAACTTTTAGTTTGTGTGTTTCCTCACATCTGAAGTAGGTCCTTTGCATTTGGCATATATAATGGTCTTATTTTTTAATCCACGTGGCCACTCTGTATCTTTTGATTGAAGAATTTAATCCACTTACATTTAAATCAATTATTGATAGGTATGTACTCATTGCCATTTTGTAAATTAGTTCTGCCTGTTTTGTGGTTTGTTTCTTGTTTTCTTCCCTTGTTGTGATGACTTTCTTTGTGTTATGTTTCTATTCCTTTCTCATTACCTTTTGTGTATCTACAATAGGTTTTTTCTTTGTGAGTTACTTTCAAATTACAATTAATACTCAATCTGTATAACACCCTACCTCAAATTAAATTTGAAAGCATTTTAAAACTCTGCAATTCTACTGCCACCAAAATGTTTTATGCTTTATTTGTCACATTTTAAATAATATTGTGTACCACAATTAGTTTTTGCTACTTTTCTATTTTAGCCTTCATACTAGCATTAAAAGTGATTAATTTACTCTCTTTACTATATATTTACCTTTACCAGTGAGATTTTTACTTTCATACATTTTTGTGTAATTACTTAGTACCATTTCTTTTCAACTTAAAGAAGTCCCTTTAACATTTCTCATAAGGCCAGTTTAGTGGTGATGAATTTCTTTAGCTTTGCTCTTCTGGAAAACTCTGAAGGAGATTTATGTTCTAATTGATAACCTTGCTAGGTAGAGTATTTTTCTTTGGGAGATTCTGGCCACTGCCTGCCCCCACTACCACCATTTTGATATATCATTGTATGCCCTTCTAGCCTATGAAGTTTTTGCTGAGAAATCTGCTGATAGCCGTATGAAAGTTCCTGTGTATATAATAAGTTGTTTTTCTCTTGTTTCTAAGATTCTCTATTTATCTTAAAATTTTTACATTTTAATTATAACACATCATAGTGTGGTTCTCTGGGATCATTTTAATTAGAACTCTCCAGGTTTCCTGGATCTGGATGTCAATTTACTTTCTCAGGTTAGGAAAGTTTTCAGCCATACTTTCTTCAAATCAGTTCTTTCTTCCTATCTTTCTTTCTTTCTTTCTTTTTTTCTTTCTCTCTTTCTTTCTTCTTCTTTCAGATTTATTTATTTGAGAGAGAGAGAATACACAGGGAGTTGGGGAGGGGCAGAAGGAGAGAAACTCAAGTAGTCTCTTTGCTGAGTGAGGAGCCTGACCTGAGACCCAGCACAGGACTTGATCACACAACCTTGAGCTCGTGATCTAAACTAGACAGTTAACTAACTGAGTCACCCAGGTGTCCCTCAAATAAGTTTTGCCACTTTATCTCCTCTCCTTTTGTACTGCTATTATACCAACATTACTTTTTCTCTTGATTGTCTCATAGTTTCATTGAGTTATCTAAGAAAAAAAAAAGGTTTTTTATTTGTTTGATTTTTGTTTTTTGTGTGTGTGTTGTTGTTGTTGTTGTTGTCTTTGTTTTCCTCTCTTTGGGTAAGTTTCACTGTCTTGTCTTCCAGAACACTGATTCTTTCTTCTACCTAATCTAGTCCTCTATTGAACCCTCTGGTGTATTTTTTAAGTTAGTTGTTATATCCTTTAGCTCTGTACTTCTGTTTGGTACTCTCAGATATTTTTTTAATCTCTTTTTTGAAATTCTCACTATGTTCATCTATTCTTCTTCTGAGTTCTATGAACACCTTTGTGACCATTACTACCATTACTTTTAATTCTTCGTCATGTAAAATACCTATCTTCATTTTTATTGTGTCTTTTTTTCTTTTCCTTTTTCTTCCATTTAAAATATATTCCTTTTTATTATTTTGTATGATTCTCTGTTTCCTTTTTTCTTTTTTTTTCAAGTTTTATTTAAATTCCAGTTAATTAACATACAGTGTAATATTGGTTCAGGTGTATAATTCTATTTATTAGGTGAAATAGCTACCTCTCCCAGTCTTGAAGAAGTGGTCTTGTATCAGAGGTGAACCTCATTATTCAACCTTGCCATAACTCCTGATTGTCTCTCAAACCTTGGTCATTGTGTAAATAGGTTTATTTACTCTTGATACATCCCAGTTGCTGAGGGTATGCCAAGATCTGTCAGCATCTAGCATCTAGCTTGAGGATGATTGGAAGCCATACCCACAGACAGCAATTTTTAAGTGTGCAAATTTATGCAGTCTTGTAAGACCATATCAGAAACTGCTGGCCTCCAGACCGGGTGATCTGGAAATGTACCCTGGTGAGAGTTGCAGAAATCAGGACTCCAGACATGTGCATAGGCTCCTTTTTGTGAGGTACCAGTGAACTGCAACAAGGCCAAGATAGATGGCAAAGATGACTTTCCTGGTTCTTGTTCCCTGAAAGCAGCTCTGAAATCTCTAAATATGTGGCAAACATGAGGTCTAACCCTCAGGCCAAAAGTTTAAGGACAAATAAATAATCCTCGTTCACAGAAATATTAGGAGTGTGTTTTAGGCTGCTTACTGTAGATTGTTTTTGGACCTGTAGCCTGCCAAGAAGTGTCTTTTCAATTTTATAGGCACATGAAGCCAGATATGCAAGCCTCTGCCTATCAGAACCCTGTGATCAAAGGGTACCTTTGTGTGGACTACATGTACCCCTAGCTTTAGCAAGGCAGTTGTAGAATGTAGAGCGAAGGCATGCTTGCTGGCCTTAACATTTCAGCAGGAGAGCACAAGGGCAATTCATACCTGCCAGTTTCTTGAGACAACAAGAGAGTATTGTGACTATGCCTACCCATTGGTGGTAGCAAGGGATAAGAAGAGTGCAAAAATGATGCCTACCAGTGCCTCCATCCCTGAAGTGATTTCTAACAGAAATCTTCCCCTCTGGCAGGCACTTTAAGATTAGAAAATGAATATCCTTCATGTACAGTCAAGTTCTTTCCAAATTGCTGCTCTTGTACTAGGTGGGTCCCAGGTTGATTGAGTCTGCTTGCAAGCCCCTTCAGAGAAGTATTTCAGTTTACTACATCCCCTTGGGTCTGCTAGATGTAGTCTCAATTGATTTGAAAAGGAAGACATTTTGGGGGTTCATCTCTCTGGACAGGTCCCAAGGGTTAGTGGGTCTCATGTGGGACACAAACTCCTTGCTCCTAAGGGAGAAGCTCCATATTTGTGAGTTCCCGATTAGTGATTGCCACACCAAGGGTAATGTTTTTGACAGGATTGTATCTCTGCCTCTTCTAATCATCTTCATGTGGCTGTTTTGTCCATCATTTTAGAGGGCCTATGCAGCTAATTTTAGGTATTTTTCAGAAAGTATTATTCCATATGTGTGTCCATGGAAAACAATAAGTTCAGTGTCTTCCTATGCTGCAATCTTGAATCCCAGCCTGTCTTCTAGAGTTTTTAAAATGTGATTGGTAATTGTATTGTGTGTGTGTTTGTGTGTGTGTATTTATACAATTGCAAATGTGTTTTAAGAACTCTAGAAGAGAAGGGTTAATATGTGCATACACAAATATAGTAAATATATATACACAGACATATAAACAACATTGAAAATGTTTTCAGTATATGTATATGTAATATATAATTTAAATACAGCTTACTTAAAGTGGAAAGGGTAAAGAGAACTGTAAAGTTTCTAAACTTTCATCTGAAGTAGAAAATATTGGTTTTAAATGGTTTATGAAAAATAAGTATAAATTTTAAATCCTGCGGTAACAACTAAACCATTATTCGAGATACGGTCAAAATTACAAAAGATAAATTAAGCTGGAGCATAAAAACATTCAAATAACCCAAAGTAAAATAGGAAAAGGGAAACAAATGAACTAATAAGAGGGAAGAAAAAGAAAACATAACAAAAAATAGTACTTCATAACATCAATAATTACATTAGTGTAAATGTTCTAAAAACATCAGTTAAAAGACATAGATTGTCAAAACATGTTCAGAAATATAACTAAACTATGTACTACCTATAAGAAACTCTCTTTAAAATTAATGATATAGGTAGGCTAAGTTACGATGGGAAAATTTTTGTCATACAAAAGTTAATCATAGCTTGAGTGGCTATACTAATATACAAAATAGTTCTCCAAACAAAGAAAATTGCCAATGGTGAAAAAGGAGTATTGCATATTGAAAAAAAGGATTAGTTTACCAAATAGAAATAATAGTATTAAATACTACACCTAAAAATAGAACCTCAAAATATGCAAAACAAAACCTGAAAGAATTAAAAGAAGAAATATGTGAATCCACAATTATAATTGAAGTCTTTAACACTTTCCTGTCACTAATAGAACTAGTAAATCAAAAATCAAAAAGGATATAGGGGATTGGAAACAAACAAAACAAAAACACCATCAAGCAACTGGATCTAATTGACATTTATAAAACACTCCACCTAATAATAGTAAAACATGTATTCTGTTCTTAAGTGCACATGGAACACTTTCCTTGGTCCATGAAATTAAATTTAGACACATTTAAAAGATCTGGAATAATATAAACTATGTTATTTTACCATAATGAAAGTAACTAGGAATCAATAATAAAATATAACAGAAAGCTAGGGGCGCCTGGATGGCTCAGTGGGTTAAAGACTCTGCCTTTGCCTCAGGTCATAATCTCTGGGTCCTGGGATGAAGCCCCACATCAGGCTCTCTGCTCAGCGGGAAGCCTGCTTCCCCCTCTCTCTCTGCTTGCCTCTCTGCCTACTTGTGATCTCTCTCTCTGTGTCAAATAAATAAATAAATAAATAAATCTTTAAAAAATATAACAGGAAACTCAATGAATACTTCAAAATATGCACAGCAAAACTGAAAGAACTGAAAGGACAAATGTATGATTCCACAATTATAGTTGGGTCCTCTACATTTCTCTATAAATAAAAAGAACTAGTAAAGAGAAAATCAGATTGTTGTGCTGAATTTAAGCATTTGAGCACAGGAAGCCTACACATTCTTACCTTTATCTGCCACCTCTCTCTCTCACAGTGCCATGTCATTTTTTTTTAACTGAAATTTCTATTATTTCCATCACTATCCAAATGTGTTGTATTATTACCATCTCAGTTAATATATATATATATAAAATATATATACACATATATATTATATATATATACATATATATATATATATTTGCTTGTCCTCATGTCACTCTAGAAACTATCATGTTTTTCTTTTTTATAGTAAACCTCCAGAAAGAGTTGTCTATGTTCCCTGTCTACATTAGTACTCTTGAAATTGCATATTGAACACAGTTTAATAAGGCTCAAATCCCCATAATTCCACAAAAATTGCAGTTATCCAGGTCAACACAGGCCTCAATGCCACCTAATCCAACAGTGATTCTTACTTATCTCCCTCTTCTATTGGCAGCATTTGACTATGCAGATCATTCTCTCCTCCCACCTCCTGGCTGCTGCTTCTCTTCCTCCTTTTCTATTTCATGTCAAATGACTAACCTGTGAACAAGGAAAGATTCTACTACCCTAATATCTGCTTTTTCTAAATTTGCTCAATTTGTTACATATTCTAGTTGCTCTGGCCAAAACATAAACAACAACCACAGCTCCATCTTGAATGTTTCTATGTCATCTTTCACATGAAATTCATTAGCAAATCCAATTTGAAATTCATTCTGGATTCCACTGTTTAGCCTGTGTTCATGGCACCATCATCTTCACTTAGATTTTGCATTAGCCTATAACAAATTATTTTCTTTTATCCTTGTTTCCATATCTACAAACTGTATTTTCCACATTTTATGCTGTGATCTTTAAAAATTGAGGTTAGATCATGTCATGTCTCTGTGGTTCTCTTCTCATGGTAAAAGCCAAAGAACTTCCATGTCAATCAAGTTTCTATATAATTCTTCCCCTACTGACAATCTGTTTTCAATTCCTTCTCTTAGCTCACTCACCAACACCATTCCAGCCACACTGATTATACTCTTCTTTCAATGCATCAAGAATGTTCCAGTCTCACGTCCTTTGTAACTGCTCATCTTCTATCCCACTGTACTTTTCCACAGTTGTATCTCTTTCACTTGCAATCCTATTAAAAACACTATCTGTCATCAGTTTATGACCCTTAACCTTTAACCTATTTTTTCTCATTCTAGTACTTTATACCACTTACCGTATTATATATGTATATATGTATTTATTTATTCATGTCCTGCTTTCCTCCAGTAAAGTCAAGCATTATAAATACAGGACATTTTTTCTTTTTTTCTGTTTTCTTTCTTTCTTTTTATTGAGATGGAATTGGGATATAACTTTGTTTTTGTTTCAGGTATACAACATAATGACTATATATATATATATATATATATATATATATATATACACACACATACACACACACACACATATATAATAAAAATGATCATAATAAATCTAGTTAACATCCATCACTATACATAGTTATTTTTTCTTCATGGTAACTGTTAAGATAAGATCTACTCTCTTAGCATCTTTCAAATATATACTACAATACTATATTATTAACTATAATCATGATGCTGTGCATTATATTTCTGTGGCTTCTTTATTTTATGACTGAAAGTTTATACTTTTGAATATCTGCCTTTTTTTTGTTGTTGTTATCTATAGTATCCCCATTATTGAAAGTAAAGACTGGCACGTAATAGATATTTGACAAATGAATAAGAAAATATCAAAGTAACCATTGTTTCTGAAACTTAGAGAATGAAGATCAGAAGGAATAGTGGTTGACATATGGAAGAAGAACAAAGGCAATGAAAAGCCACTCCTTGACTTGAGGAAGACATGACATTAACTGAGTTAGACTGGTAAGGAATCACTTTGTATACAGTGGAAAGAATGGGTTTTAGGAAAAACAGATTAGAAAAAAGTGAAGAGAGGAGTGAATGGTTTAGTTAAAAAGGAATTTTGGCCTAGATATGCATAGTAGTTGATTCCAGCATTGGCAACAGAGGGTGTGGTGGTGCAAGTCACCAAAAACAGAGATGTCCTCAGGCTTCCAAGAAGACAGTTTAACATGGGCATCTAAAGATCAGTGCTGGGGATCTCTAGGTGGGAAGCTACAGCATGGTGTGTGAAAACAAAAGATCAGATGAGATTATTTAGATAAGTATAGATAACAGTACAACAAATAAGCTTAGGTATTTGAATAGGGCCCAGTAAACAACAGTAACAGCAATAAAAGGAATAGCCAAAAGTATAAAAATATTAGCCATAATATGGTATAATAGTATTAGCAGAGAAGTCAATAGAAACCAATAGAAGTATAGTGTTTCAAGATGGAGAAAAGCAGTTACAGAAAGAAAGTATGTTGGTTAAGAATATAGAAGTAGCTATTAATTTCATAAAGTTTGTATTGACATGGTACAAAAGAGTGTATTACACTTTGGACTGCACTAAATTTTATGAAAGAAGATAAAGTTACCAAGCTGATATATTCTAGTGGACAACACAGACATTAAGTAATTGATTGCAAATAAATCATTTTATAATTTATATTTTTCAAAGATGCCATTATACAATCATTTGACCAGGCAGTCTTCATTCAAGGAATTGATTCTACAGATGTATTTGTACATACAAAATATATACAGAGTTATTTATTGTATCATCATTGATTACATCATTATGTCTGATAACAAAATAATGTTGAAACAGGATGCTTGTCCACAGGAGACTGATAAATAAGTTATGTTATGTCAGTAATGCTTCTGTGTAGCTGAAATATGAATGAGTAATGTGTTTATGCACTAATACTAATTGACTATGATGATACACAGACATAAAATCTGTATAGATTTTAAAAAGCTGAGTACTGAATATTATCAATAATATGACACCATTAGATTTCCCACATACAGCTGTGGGGCCCTGAGAAATTTCTAGAAATTTCATGATTTACTTGACAAATGCATATTCATATATATATTGTTTTTCTTTCTTTAATTAAATTCTGAGCTCCTTTAAAAAATAGTAATAGTAATAATATGGCACCATTAGTATAAAAAGCATAAAAAAGAGTATATATTTTGACTTGAATATATATAACATACTTTTTAGAATTTTCTTCAAAACACTGGGATTTTTTTTTAATTTGCATATAGATATAGGACTTAAGGGCACAAGGATGGGGACTAGATCTTTACAATGTATTGTTTTATAAATTTTACATTTGATAACATGAAATATATCATAATAAACATATAAAATAAACATTTTAAAATGACAATTTTAAGAAGGGGGTGCAGAGTACTTTGTGTTCATTTCTTTTTGCTGTTTTTATTATAATTTTTTTTAAACAGTGATCTAAAACATTGGAGACAATATAACAGTATATACCCTTGTGGGAGGTAGGAAGAGAACCGCCTGTCATGAATACTTGTAATTATATCCTCTTCCCCTACCTCATCATTACAGATTATTTATAATGAGTCTCTGGTCACTGATACTGATATAAGTGCATCATATCCTTAGGTCAAAAAATTACAATAAATAGGCTCAGAAACATTTTTAGAATAAAACATAAATCACTTCTTAAATTGAAGTCAATAGTAGTAACTGTTAAATAAATTATATATTCTGAAGATCATTATTTTGCTTTGTATTAAACTCTATTCTTAGCCAATGTAAGTCTTAGAATTTGTTTCATCTGTAAATAATTTAATACCTAATATCACTCAGTTTGTTTTTACTAAATATGTAGATAAGTAAATTCAATAGTATTAAGTGTAACATAAACTTAGTAGCTATACACATTTAGCAAATTTTAAATGTTGTCTGCAGGATTCAGAAAACTGTATCTTACATTTAAAGTATGTATTTTGTAAATGAGCATGGATTTTCAACTTGATATATGAACACTCAATAGTTCAACAGCTCTCTTCACAAAGTGGTTGGAAGAAATATGATTAAGTTTGAGCTTCTGTTATAGAAGTGGTCAATTAGGATAAGGACCTCCAACTGAAAGGGACAATCAAATCTCCATCCATTTAATACAATAGTGTAAGCAAGAGGCCAAGAAGAGAAGTAGGAATGTTTCATTTTCCCCCTTGGACCTGTATTGGTACAGTGTCAGTCAAATGATATGTAGTATAAATGGGGGTAATCCTCTCACTGTTGAAGAAACTTGAATAAAAAGTTCCTGCCATTTCATGGACCTGGGGGTCTGAGGGAGGGAGAAATAAGACAGCTGGGAGGGGAAAAGTACTGAATCAGAGTGGAGAAATATCTTAGTCAAGACCCTACCCCAAAACATCTAAGCAGGGCTAGCAACAAAGACATGTGTATGAACATGGAAGGCCATGGAAGGAGGGACTTGGAGGAGGGGTTTAGGGCTGGGTCCTGGTCTGCACCTCTCTCTAAAAAAGTAATGCCCTGGGTGGGCACTAAGTCTAATACGGGGAAGGCTGCTTTCCCCTTTAAGTCTTGCCAGCCAAAGCCTTGTGATAGCCTGTGGTTGGCCTTGAAATATTCTACATACAATTTGGCCTGGAACTGGACTGTTTAATATATAACCATATTTCTGAAAAGATAAAACATTATTTTTATTTCAGTCGCACATATTAGTAATGCAATTAAAAGCATAAATGTCCAACCAGTATTTTCTTATACAGAGAAAATAATCCATAAAATATTTAAGCCCAAGAAAAATGTTATTTTGCCCTTGCTTTAACCTCTTATAGGTGAATCCTAGAAAGATTTTAATATTAACTAGAAAATAAATTGTCAATATAATAATGATGTGGAATAGTTAGAAATGCTAATTATACTTATTAAAATGCAGAGGAAACTTTCTTTGTTGGGAACAATAAGTATTGGTAGGTGAAAATATGATTTGACATCCAAATTTCCTGGGAAATTTGAAGTGACTCTATGAGTGGGTTGTACATGATGATATTTAAGCTTTTAAATATTTCTAATATAATTTGGTTTTGATTGATTTAGTCTTCACTGTATTATGGATGTCTGAATCTACTTGGAAATAGTCTTTGGCTTCCTCAAACAGTAGCAGATGGACTATTTGCATAAGTAGGATGCTTTATGTAGGCCTGTATTTTTTTGATGCCTCTAGATTTATGACACCAAGTAATGTTGTATGCAGATGGAAGAAAATCTGATGATGTAATGGATGTCAGTTAAAAAATATAAAAGAATTACATTTCCTTTAAAAATAGTAAATATTTTTACAGTTACTTTGGTATATATTTGGATATGTGAATTGATTGTTTCATTCATGTGTGTATAAATCAGAAGTAGAAAGTTTTTTAAGTAAATAAATGTCTTTAATGTCTAGAAAAAGTTTGCTTCAGTATTCCTAATTTTATTCAACCTTAATAATATGTTTGAACTCTTTAGTAACTATGTATTAGTTTTCACTATAAGGTTATGGATATAATCTGCCTATCCTATAATTATATATCAATTTAAATAATTTGAAGTAAATATAATTACATACATAATTTTTAGAATGTATAATAATTATATATCTTTTGGTATGAAAATGTTTTCAGAGTAAAGAAAGTTGGGAAATGAGTTCCCATTTATAATATGATACCCATTTATTTTATGAATGTTCAACACATTTAATTCTAATATTTCAATTAGAGACATGAAGCATAGTGAAATGAGCACTAGCTTTGACTCAAATATTCTTGGGTTCAAATCTGTATGCTATACTTACATTGCTAAACAGAGACAAATTGATTAGCTCAGTTTCCTCAGTAGCATTTAAATGAGTAATAAAACCACCAAATAATTATGTTGGAATATTTTAATTATATATTTATTTATATATGTGTATGCATGTATATGCAATTATATATACATATACACCTATTATACATTCATATATATGATGTGTGTGTGTATGTGTGTATGTATGCATCTCTGGTACTGAATATACAAATAAAACTAACAACCCTTCTTCAGAAGGTGGTAGAGACAGAAATAAGGTAGGCAGACATGTAGGATATTATGGAGAACAGATGAGAAGCAATCTAAGCTGAGTGAAGCATTTTGGGGAAAACATGAGGATTGGATATGGCCAAAATCCAGTAGAATTTATAGAAATTTCTATAAGTAGCATATCTCAAGATAGGCAACAAAAATAAAATTAAAAATAAAGACTGTGTCAAAGGGGAATATGGTTCAATCATGCAGGAAGCATAAAGATACAGAAGAATGAAACAAAATTATGTAAATGGGAAAGAAGTCTTTCTCATTGTTGATGATTAAGCAAGAAAGAAAGAGAAAAGATGAGGGTGTAGATGACTAGCAGATTTTGTGTCATGGAATGATCTTTGAACTTTGGTTGAACAATGACTATATTCATCAACTTTTTTTCTTAGAAAGTTACTTCCAGAAGGTAGGTGGATAATGGATTTGATGGGTTAATATTGGAAGCAGGAAAATGAATCAGTTGATTATTATCATTTTTAGCAGACAGGTGAGAGAATTCTAAACAAAATATAACATAGATAGAATATAGATAGAAAAAATAGGAAAACATAAAAATATAAAGTATTACAATCTATCCCTTAGTATAGTTTAAAATCTCACATTCTATATATTTTTTATACTCTAAACAGCAAGTGCAGTGATGTATTACATTTCTACACTGAATAATTGAGTAAGACTTAAAATATACTTTTATATATACTTGTCTTTTAGAATCTGGCCAAATATGTCAGATTTTAGACAAACTCACTATATATCCCCACCCATCTATTTCTGTGCTTCTGTTTCTTATCATTACTCCCTCTATGGAAAATATAAATTCAAATCTTAATAACTTTTCTGCAATGCATTTTGAACAATGTCTATTCAAGTCCCTCTGCCCTTTTTTTTTTTTTTAGTTATTTTTGTTTTTGTTGTTATTTTATTTTTTAGTGTTGAGTAGTGTTAGTTCTTTTTAATTTGAATATTAACCACTCAATCAGATAAATCAATTGCAAATATCCTCTCCTATTCAGTAGGTTGTCTGTTGTTGTTGTTGTTGTTGTTTTTAAGATTTTATATATTTATTTGACAGAGAGAGAGATCACAAGTAGGCAGAGAGGTAGGCAGAAAGAGGGGGGAAGCGGGTTCCCTGCTGAGCAGAGTTCCCTGATGCAGGCCAATCCCAGGACCCTGAGATCATAACCTGAGCCAAAGCAGAAGCTTAACCCACTGAGCAGCCCAGGTGCCCCTGTCTTTTTGTTTTGTTGATGGCCCTTTTTGCTATGTAAAGTGCTTTCAGTTTGGTGTAGTCCTACTACTTTATTTTTGCTTTTATTTCCCTTGCCTGAGGAGACATACTTAAATATGTTGCTAAAGTCGATGTCCAAGAGATTACTGCCTATGTTCTCTTTTAGAAGTTTTATGGTTTCAGGTCTCAAATTTAGGTTTGTTTGTTTGTTTGTTTATTTTTGTTTTTGTTTTGTTTTGTTTTCCTTTTCAGTGTAACAGAATTCATTGTTTTTGCACCACACCCAGTGCTCCATGCAATACGTGCCCTCCTTAATACCCACCACCTGGTTCCCCCAACATCCCAACCCCCGCCCCTTCAAAACCCTCAGGTTGTTTTTCAGAGTCCATAGTCTCTCATGGTTCATCTCCCCCTCTGATTTCCCTCAACTCCCTTCCCCTCTCCATCTCCCCATGTCCTCCGTGTTATTTGTTATGCTCCGCAAATAAGTGAAACCATATGATAATTGACTCTCTCTGCTTGACTTATTTCACTCAGCATAATCTCTTCCAGTCCCCTCCATGTTGCTACAAAAGTTGGGTATTCATCCTTTCTGATGGAGGCATAATACTCCATAGTGTGTATGGACCACATCTTCCTTATCCATTCATCCGTTGAAGGGCATCTTGGTCCTTTCCACAGTTTGACGACCATGGCCATTGCTGCTATAAACATTGGGGTACAGATAGTTCTTCCTTTCATTACATCTGTATCTTTGGGGTAAATACCCAGCAGTGCAATTGCAGGGTCATAGGGAAGCTCTATTTTTAATTTCTTGAGGAATCTCCACACTGTTCTCCAAAGTGGCTGCACCTTGGAGTCACTTTGGAGAACAGTGTAAGAGGGTTCCCCTTTCTCCACACCCTATCCAACTCACATTGTTCCTGTCTTGCTAATTTTGGCCATTCTTACTGGTGTAAGGTGGTATCTCAATGTGGTTTTAATTTGAATCTCCCTGGCTAGTGATGATGGCTAGTGATGCTAGTGATGATGAACATTTTTTCATGTGTCTGATAGCCATTTGTATGTCTTCATTGGAGAAGTGTCTGTTCATATCTTCTGCCCATTTTTTGATATGATTATCTGTTTTGTGTGTGTTGAGTTTGAGAAGTACTTTATAGATCCTGGATATCAGCCTTTTGATTGTACTGTCATTTGCAAATATCTTCTCCCATTCCGTGGGTTGCCACTTTGTTTTGTTGACTGTTCCAATTGCTGTGCAGAAGCTTTTGATCTTTTTTTTTTTTTTAAAGATTTTATTTATTTATTTGTCAGAGAGAGTGAGCACAGGCAGACTGAGAGGCAGGCAGAGGCAGAGGGAGAAGCAGGCTCCCTGCTGAGCAAGGAGCCCAATGTGGGACTCAATCCCAGGACGCTGGGATCGTGACCTGAGCCGAAGGCAGCTGCTTAACCAACTGAGCCACCCAGGCGTCCCAGAAGCTTTTGATCTTGATGAAGTCCCTAAAGTTCATTTTCGCTTTTGTTTCCTTTGCCTTTGGAGACATATCTTGAAAGAAGTTGTTGTGGCTGATATCGAAGAGGTTACTGCCTATGTTCTCCTCTAGGATTCTGATGGATTCCTGTCTCACGTTGAGGTCTTTTATCCATTTCAAGCTTACCTTTTGTGTATGGTGTAAGAGAACGGTCGAGTTTCATTCTTCTACATATATCTGTCCAATTCTCCCAACACCATTTATTGAAGAGACTTTTTTCCACTGTATATTTTTTTCCTGCTTTGTTGAAGATTATTTGACCATAGAGTTGAGGGCCCATATATGGGTTGTCTACTCTGTTCCACTGGTCTATGTGTCTGTTTTTATGCCAGTACCATGCTGTCTTGGTGATCACAGCTTTGTAGTAAAGCTTGAAATCAGGTAACGTGACGCCACCAGTTTTATTTTTGTTTTTCAACATTTCCTTAGCAATTCGGGGGCTCTTCTGATTCCATACAAATTTTAGGATTATTTGCTCTAGCTCCTTGAAAAATACTGGTGGAATTTTGATTGGAATGGCATTAAAAGTATAGATTGCTCTAGGCAATATAGACATTTTAACAATGTTTATTCTTCCGATCCAAGAGCATGGAATGGTCTTCCATCTTTTTGTGTCTTCTTCAATTTCTTTCATGAGTGTTCTGTAGTTCCTCAAGTACAGATCCTTTACCTCTTTGGTTGGGTTTATTCCCAGGTATCTCATGGTTCTTGGTGCTATAGTAAATGGAATCAATTCTCTGATTTCCTAATTCCCTAATTTCCCAAAATAATAACTGTATTTTCATTGTTAGTGTGTAAGAAAGCCACTGATTTCTGCATATTGACTTTGTATCCTGACACGTTACTGATTGGCTGTATGAGTTCTAGTAGTTTGGGGGTGGAGTCTTTTGGGTTTTCCATATAAAGAATCATGTCATCTGCGAAGAGAGAGAGTTTGACTTCTTCATTGCCAATTTGGATACATTTTATTTCTCTTTGTTGTGTGATTGTTGTAGCTAGGACTTCTAATACTATGTTGAACAAGAGTGGTGAGAGTGGGCATCCTTGTCGTGTTCCTGATCTCAACGGGAAGGCTGCGAGCTTTTTCCCATTGAGGATATTTGCTGTGGGTCTTTCATAGATAGATTTTATGAAGTTCAGGAATGTTCCCTCTATCCCTATACTTTGAAGCATTTTAATCAGGAACGGATGCTGGATTTGGTCAAATGCTTTTTCTGCATCAATTGAGAGGACCATGTGGTTCTTCTCTCTTCTCTTATGGATTTGTTCTATCACATTGATTGATTTGCGAATGTTGAACCATCCTCCTTACCCATGGATGAGTCCCATCTGGTGATGGTGGATAATCTTTTTAATGTGATGTTGGATCCTTTTTGCTAGGATCTTGTTGAGAATCTTAGCATCCATATTCATCAGTGATATTGGTCTGAAATTCTCCTTTTTGGTGTGGTCTTTGCCTGGTTTGGGGATCAGGGTAATGCTGGCTTCATAAAAAGAGTCTGGAAGTTTTCCTTCTGCTTCAATTTCTTGAAACAGCGTCAGGAGAATAGTTGTTATTTCTTCTTTGAAAGTTTGGTAGAATTCCCCAGGGACTCTGTCAGGTCCTGGGCTCTTGTTTTTTGGGAGGTTTCTGACCATTGCTTCAGTCTTGTTGCTAGATATCATCTATTCAAGTTGTCAATTTCTTCCTGGTTCAATTTTTGGAGTTTATAGTTTTCCAGGAATGCATCCATTTCATCTAGGTTGCTTACCTTATTGGCATATAACTGTTGATAATAACCTCTGGTAATTGTTTCTACTTCCTTTTTGTTAGTTGTGATCTCTCCCTTTTCATCCATAATTTTATTAATTTGAGCTTTCTCTTCTTTCTTTTGGATTAGATTTATCGATCTCATTGATTCTGTCAAAAAACCAGCTTCTAGTTTCATTGATACGTTCTACTGTATCTCTGGTTTCTACCTCATTGATCTCTGCTCTAATCTTGATTATTTCCCTTCTTAGGTGTGGAGTTGGTTTGATTTGTTGTTGATTCTCCAGTTCTTTAAGGTGTAGAGACAGCTGGTGTATTCTGGATTTTTCAGGGGTTTTTTTGAGGGAGGCTTGTATGGCTATGTTTTTCCCCCTCAGGACCGCCTTTGCTGTATCCTATAGGTTTTGGACCAAAGTGTCTTCATTGTCATTGGTTTCCATGAATTGTTCAAGTTCTTCTTTGATCTCCTGGTTGATCCAAGCATTCTTAACCAAGGTGGTCTTTAGCTTCTAGGTGTTTGAGTTCCTTCCAAACTTTTCCTTGTGATTGAGCTCCAGTTTCAAAGCATTGTGATCTGAGAATATGCAGGGAAGAATCTCAGTCTTTTGGTATCAGTTGAGTCCTGATTTGAGACCCAGTATGGGGTCTATTCTGAAGAAGGTTCCATGTGCACTTGAGAAGAATGAGTATTCTGTTGTTATAGGGTGGAATGTTCTGTATATATCTATGAGGTCCATCTGGTCCAATGTGTCATTCAATGTTCTTGTTTTTTTATTGATTTTCTGCTTGGCTGATCTGTCTATTACTGAGAGAGGCATGTTAAGATCTCTGACTATTAATGTATTCATATCAATATGACTCTTTATCTTGATTAATAGTTTTCTTATGTAGTGGGCTGCTCCCCTATTGGGGACATAGATATTTACAATTGTTAGATCATCTTGGTGGATAGTCCCTTTAAGAATTATGTCGTGTCCTTCTGTATCTCTGACTACAGTCTTTAGTTTAAAATCGAATTTACCTGATATGAGAATCGCTACCCTGGCCTTCTTTTGAGGCCCATTGGCATGAAAGATGCTTCTCTATCCCTTCACTTTCAGTCTGGGTGTATCCATAGGTTCGAAATGGGTCTCTTGTAGACAGCATATGGATGGGTCCTGTCATTTTATAGAATCTGCAACCCTGTGTCGTTTTATGGGCACATTTAGGCCATTCACATTGAGAGTGATTATTGATAGGTACGTTTTTATTGACATTGTGTTACCTTTGAAGTCTTTCTTTCTGTAGATTGTCTCTATATTTCTGTTCAGTGATATTCTTAGGATTTTTCCTCTTTTAATAGAACCCCCCTTAATATTTCCTGCTGTGTCGGCTTGGTGGTCGCAGTCTTTTAAGCCTTGCCAGTTTTGGAAACTCTTTATCTCTCCATCCATTTTGAATGTCAGTCTTGCTGGATCAAGTATTCTTGGCTGCATGTTCTTCTCATTTAGTGCCCTGAATATATCTTGCCAGCCCTTTCTGACTTGCCAGGTTTCTATGGACAGGTCTGACGTTATTCTGATGGGCTTTCCTACATAAGGAGCCTCTTTGTCCTAGCTGCCTTCAAGAGTGCCTGCCTACATTTATAATTCCTCATTCTTACTATCAGGTGTCTCGAGGACTTTCAAGAATCTATAATCTTGGGGGGAGACTATTCTCCCTCTAGTACATGGACGCTGGTTCCGTTCACGAGATTGGGAAATTTTTCATGGAGAACTTCTTCCACTCTATCTTCTACAGTTCTTTCTCCTCCCCTTCAGGGATTCCAATAATTCTGACATTGGAATGTTTCATGGCATCATTTCTTTCCCTGATTCTGTTTTCGTGGCTTCTAAGCTGTTTGTTCCAGGCTTCCTCCTGATCCTTTCTCTCTATCTGTTTGTCCTCCAGATCATGAATTCTATCTTCTGTCTCAGTTACCCTAGCTTTTATAGAATTTAGATTCGATTGGAACTCATTGAGAACACTGCGAACATCATCCCTGGTGACTTTCAGTTCTGCCCGAACATTGTGAATGTCACCCCTGGTGGCTTTCAGTTCTGCCCTAATCAATTCTGTTTGGTCATCCATGGCTTTCTCCAACCTAGCTATTGCTTGGATAATTGTTAGCCTGAATTCCCTTTCCGACATATTGTCTATGTTGGTAGCCATTAGCTCTGTTGCAGAAGGCCCATCCTCTGAATTTTTCTTCTGTTGGGCATTCCTCCTCCTAGTCATTTTGGTGAGAGATGGCTGAATGGATGTAGCTGGATGTATCGAATATGGTGCAGTCAAGGTGCACCCTGGAATGCTTCTGAGCAATCAGGAGTCCCCACCCAAACGAAAGAAAAAAGAAAGAGAGAAAAAAGAAAAAAAGAGAAAGAGAGAGAGAGAGAGAGGAAAAAAAAGAAAGATAAAAGAGAAGGCTCAGCCCAAATGGGCCCCAAGGTAAGATTTATGAAGTATACAAACAAAAAGGCTGATAAAAGTATATGGCAAGAGAAAAAATATATATATAAAAGCAAAACAAACAAACAAACAAAAGAACCTCATCAAAAAGAACCCCAAGTATAAGATTTATATACTACCACACACACACACATATACACATATACACACACACATACACATATACACACACATACACACACACACACACACATATACAAACACAAATACACAGAAACACTGGCAGAAGAAAAAGATGGGAGAGTGTATATATTCTCAGTGTGGGTGAGGAAGTTTATTTTGATTCTTCATGGATGTATCTTGATATCTTTGTTAAAGGACTCAACTTTCCTAAGATAAAGGGGGATTAAAAATTGGTTTACCTATAGGGGTAGCATTCATTGGGGAAAGGGGATTACCTTGAAGTTTAACTCTATATGAATATTAAAAAATAAAAATTTAAAAAAAAATGAACTAAACTAAACTAAACTAAAATTTTAAAGAAATTTTAAAAAATAGAAAAGCAAAAGAAAAGCACAGGTATATGTATCAAAAAGTTCAGGTTAAAAGTGTATTATGGAATTTGATGTACTGGACATCTCACTGTGATGGTAAATAGGCTAAAAAATTATCTATATAAAAAATTTTTAAAAAATTACAAAATGAACCAGAACAGTGGGAGTGAATTAAAAATAAGATTTGTATCTATGAAGTAGTAGCGGTGGTCGTTCTCTTGTTGTCTTGTTTTTTGTTTTATGTTTTTTGTTTTTTTGTTTTTTTGTTTTTTTTTTTCTGGTTGGCTTTCTGGGGGAGAGGCCTGCCACATGGGTTTTCAGGCAGTATTTCCTGAGTTAGGTCCTCCCGCCCCCTCAAGGGGGTGGGCTCTGAGGAAACTGGTTTTTCAGGCTTTTGTTCTCTGGAGGTTTTTAATGTTTGTTCATTTGTTTTCTCTCCCCTTGGTGGCTCTTGATGGTTTTTGGAGGTTTAGAGGAAAGCAAACTGCACCCAGTCTTCCCGCTCAGAGAGAAGCCTCAGTCTGTTCCCCTCTGGGTGATGCGGAGCACATAAGTTCCCCCTTGGCCACTGGCAGAGCACATTCCCAGTCGTGGTCCCTGGGGACACCTGAACTCCTGCTTGTACCCCAAACCACAACAGCAGCAGCTGTCTGGGCAGCTCCAGACTGCCAGAGACATTCCAAGCAGCGATCGCACACTGAGATTTTCCTGCTGGCCCGGACTGGGAGTACTCAGCCTTTCCAGGACCGAGAGCTCCTGGCTGGTGCCTGCACGCACCTCTCTCAGGGAAGGGTCTGGGGTGTGATTCAGACTCTGATAGCATGGCGCAGTGCGTGAGGACTGCAAAAAGGCTGTGTTTCTACCAGCTGGTGAGGCTCCCAGCCCCTCACGGGAGCCGTACCCCACGTACCCTCAAGCATGCTCGCTCACAGCTCAGGGACCAAGACATGGTTTCTTTGCTGCACTCTCTCTGGCTCAGCACCAGGGTTGGCTGTCCTTGGTCCAGGGACTTAAGCCCCTATCCCTAACAGCCCCGATTCCCACAATTTCCCCCCGCAATCCTTTGCTCTTTTTGAGTGCTTTTAACCAGACTCCAGGTTAATCCTGGTCCCCAGTCACAGGGCACTCTCGTATTGGGGTATTACTTTCCAATGGATCGCTTCTGGTGGCTCCCTCCCCCTTTTGTTTATCTTCTGATACCAGTCCGACGATCCCACTCCACTTTACCTGCCCACTGGCATCTTCTGCCCCGGTAGAGATCCAGACATGTATAATTCTAATCTCAGCTGATTTCATGGGTGATCAGATTTCTTTGGTAGGTAATCAGCTCACTTTACGGTACAGGTTGAAAAGGCGCCTTCTCCTAGTTCTCTGCCATCTTGTCCCCCCAACTCTTTACTCTCAAATTTAGGTTTTTATGCATATTCAGTGCTGCTGCTGTTGTTGTTGTTGTATATGGTGTAAGAAAATGATCCAATTTCATACTTTTGTGTGTAACTGCCCAGCTTTCCTAACATCATTTATTGAAGAGACTGTATTTTCCCCATGGTGTATTCTCTCCTCCTTTGTCATAGATTAATTGATCATATAAGTACAGATTTATTTCTAGGTTTTCTCTCCTATTCCATTGGTCTATGTGTGTGTTTTTGTGCCAGCACCATACTGTTTTGATTACTGTATCTTTGTAGTATATCTTAGAAATATGAAACTGTGATACCTCCAATTTTGTTCTTCATTCTTAAGATTTTTGAGGGTAATTGGAATCTCTTGTGATTCCACATAAATTTTAGGATTATTTATTCTAGTTCTGTGAAAAATGCTTTTAATAGCAATAGCATTGACTCTGTAGTTTACTTTGTGTAGTACAGACGTTTTGACCATATTAATTTTTTTAATCCATGAGCATGAAATATCTTTCCATTTGCTTATGTCATCTTCAGTTTCTTTGAGCAATGTTTTATGGTTTTCAGAGTATAGATCTTTATTAATCTTCCTTGGTTACATTTATTCCTAGGTGCTATTCATTTTGGTGAAAATGTAAATTGAATTTTTTTCTTGATTTCTCTTTCTGCTATTTCATTATTAATGTATAGAAAAGCAACAGACTTCTCTATGTTGATTTTGTATCCTGTAACTTTAATAAATTTATTCATTCTAATAGCTATTTTGTGGAGTCTTAAGGGCTTTCTATATATAATATCATGCAAATAGTGACAATTTCACTTCTTCCTTACCATTTTGGGTGATTTTATTTCTTTTTCTTGTCTGATTGTTGCACCTAGGACTTCAGTACTATGCTGAATAAAAGTAGTAAGAGTGGACATCCTTGTTTGTCCCTGATCTTAGAAGAAAAGTTCTTTTTTTTTTAACCATTGAGTATGATCTTTGCTGTGAGATTTTTATATATGGCTTTTATTATGTTGAGGTATATTCTGTCTAAAGCCACTTTTTTGAGAGTTTTTATCATGAATGGACATTGAATTTTGTCAGCTCTTCTTGGATCAGTTGAGATGACCATATGATTCTTATCTTTATTAATGAAATGTGTCATGTTGATTGATTTGTGAATAGTGAACACAAAGGAGAATTTGATAGTAATAATCCCACTTGATTGTGGTCAACATACCTTTTAATGTATTATTGGATTCAGTTTGCTAATATTTTGTTGAGGATTTTTGCATCTATATTCATTAGGAATATTGGTCTGTAGTTTTCTTTCTCTGTAGCATCCCTGTATAATTTTGGTATTGAGGTAATTCTGACCTTGTAAAGTAAATTTGGAAATTTTCCTTCCTCTTCTGTTTTTGGAAAAGTTTGAGAATAAGTATCAGCTCTTCTTTAAATGTCTGGTAGAATTCATCTGTAAAAATGTTTGGAATTGTGTTTGTTGGTAGTTTTTTGTTTACTGATTCAATTTTGTCACTAGTAATTTTTCCAATTATTTTTTTCTCCCTGATTCAATTTTGGAAGATTATATGTGTCTTATCCATTTCTTCTAGGTTGTCTGATTTGGCATATAATTTTTCATAGTAGTCTCTCAAATATTTTGTATTTCCATGTTGTAGGTTGTTGCTTCTCCTCTTTCATTTCTGATTTATTTAGGCCTTTTTGTCTTGATGATCATGGCTAGTGGTTTATCAATTTTTTTTTTATCTTTTAAAAATTAACTCTTGTTTTCATTGATCTTTTCTATTTTTTTAATTCTCAATTTATTTTTTCCTCTGATCTTTATTATTTCCATCCTTCTACTGAAAGGTGGTTTTGTTTGTTTGTTTGTTTGTTTTGTTTTTGTTTTTTTACTTTGGACTTTGGAGATTTTTCTTGTCTTGTGAGGTAGGCCTGTTATGTTATAAATCTCCCTCTTAGAAACTGCTTTCACTGCATCCCAAATATTTTGGACTGTTGTGTTTTCATTTTCACTAGTTCCCATGTTTGTGTGTGTGTGTGTGTGTGTGTGTGTGTGTGTGTGTGTGTGTGTGTTATTATCTCTTTGATTTCTTCATTAACCCATTGTTTATTTAGTGGACTTTTTTTTAGCTTCTAAATGTTTGTGTTTTCTCCTACCCCCCCCCATAATTGATTTCTAGTTGTGGTCAGCAAAGATGCTTGATTTCATTTCAGTCTCCTGAAATTTATTGAGAACTGATTTTCAGCCCAATATGTGATCATCCTGGTGAATGTTTCATGTGCACTTTGAAAGAATGTGTATTCAGCTGTTTTTGAATGGAAGTTTCTGGATATACCTGTTAAGTCCATCCGGTCTAATGTGTTGTTTAAAACCACTGTTTCCTTGTTGGTTTTCTGGATACTTTGATGTAACTGGGGCCTTAAAGTCTCCTATTATTGTTGTATTACTATCAAGTTCCCCCTTTATGTTTGCTAATGTTTGCTTTATGTATTTTGGCCCTCCTATATTGGATATGTAGATACTTAAAATTGTTATAGCCTCTTGTTGGATTGATCCCTTTATCATTATGCAGATGTCCTTTGTCTCTTGCTACAGTCTTTGTTTTAAAGTATATTTTGTCTTATATAAGTATTCTTACTCCAGGTTCTTCCATTTTATTTATTTATTTATTTATTTATTTATTTTTGCTTCTGTTTGCATGGAATATCTTTATCCATGTCTTCACTTTTAGCTTGTATTGTCTTTATGTCCAAGTGATTCTTGTAGGCAGCACATAGATGGTCTTGTTTTTTTGTTTTGTTTGGTTTGTTTCTGTTTTTGTTTTTATCCATTCCATCACCCTATGTCCTTCAATTAGAGCACTAAGTCCATTTACATTTATTGATAGGTATATACTTATTGCCATTTTGTTAATAACTTTTTGGTTGTTTAGTAGTACTCAGTTCATTTCTTCATCTTTTGCTGTCTTTCCTTGTAACTGATGACTTTAATGTTATGTTTGGTTTTCTTTCTTTTTTCTGTATTTATCACGTTTTTGGCTTGGGGGCTCATCTGTAATATCATATGTGTATGGAAGTTTATATTAAGTTATTAGTCATTTTATTTTGAGCACATTCCAGTGGAACTTCATTCTTACTTCCATCCTCCATGTTTTATGTGTAGATTTTCATATTTTATGCCTTTATTTTGTAAAACCCTTTAATTAATTTTTACATGTAATTGATTTTACTACATACTAGCTTTATATGTGTTTGATCTACTCCCTTAACTGTATCTTTGCTTTTACTTGTGAATTTTTTTCCTTCACAATTTTCTTCTTATTATGTCTTTCCTTTTCTGCTAAAGAAGTACCTGTAACATTTCTTGGTTTAGTGGTGATGAATTTCTCTAATTTTTGTTTTCCTGGGAAACTTTTTATCTCTCTTTCAATTCTGAATAATTGCTAGGTAGAATATTCTTGGTTGAAGTTTGTTGCTGTTGTTGATTTAATTTAGCACTTTAAATACATCATTCCATTCTCTTCTGGCTGTTAAGTTGTTGCTGAAAAGTCAGTTGATAGCCTTCAGGGGTTTCTTTTGTATGGAGTCATTTCTCTCTCTTTGTTTTAAAAATTCTCTCTTTATTTTTAACTATTTTTTTTAAGATTTTATTTATTTACTTGACAGACAGAGATCACAAGTAGGCAGAGAGACAGGCAGAGAGAGAAAGGAGGAGGTAGGCTCCCCGCAGAGCAGAGGCTCAATCCCAGGACCCTGAGATCATGACCTGAGCCGAAGGCAGAGGCTGTAACCCACTGAGCCACCCAGGCACCCCTAACTATTGTTTTTTAATTGTTATGTGTCTTGGTGTGGACTTCCTTGGATTCATCTTGTTTGAAGCTCTCTGTGATTCCTGGACCTGAATATTTGCTTTCTTCCTCAGGTTAGGGAATTTTCAACTATTATTTCCCCAGATAAGTTTTTCTTCCCCTTTCTCTCTGTCTTCTTTTTCTGGGACCCATATAAATTTGAATGTTAGTTTACCTGATGTTTTCCAAGAGATCTCTTTACCTATATTTTACCTAAAATTTTCATTTTTTTTTTCTTTTTGCTGTTCAGCTTGGATGCTTTCTATTACACTGTCTTCAGACACTGATCTGTTCTTTTTCATCCCCTAATCTCCTGTTGCTTCCTCTAGGGTATTTTTCATTTCAGTTTTTTTTTATTCCTATTATTATTATTTTTTTTTAATCTCTTTGTTGAAATTCTCATTGAATTCACCTATTCTTTTGTCCAGTCTGGTGATCATCTTTATGATCATTACTTTGAACTCAATATCAGATAGATTTCTTTTTTCTCTGTTTAACTTTTTATTTCTGAGGGTTCTGTCTTATTTTACCATTTGGAGCATATTCCACTATCTCCTAATTTTACTTGACTTTCTATGCTTGTGTCTATAAATTAAGCAGAATAGCTGCTTCTAAACTTGAAGGAATGGACTTGTATAGGAAGTCTCCTTTGTAGACTGTGTTTGTCTGGAAGCTTTAGTTGGTTGGCTGGAACTGTGGTGAGCATAACCTGCGAGTCCCTCAGTACTCCAAACTGGGGACACCTTGGTGTAAGAGCTAAAACTAAAGTGGGCACAAGTGGGGCAGGAGTCCTAGGGCTGAACACAAAGAAGGAACCTGGAAGAGCAGCTAAAGCTTGAAGTGGTTGCAAGTTGCCAGTTTCTGGGTGTTTCTCCAAAGGGACATCCTGTAGCAGTGCTTGGAGCCAAAGGAGGCATAAGCCAGGGGTTTCTTGGGTGCTCCACACCAAATTTGTTTGGTGCAATGCCTGGAGCTGAATTGGGCACAGGCTGGGGAGTCCTGGGGTTCTCTGTGCTGGGGCCCTGTGGCAGCACATGTATCACTGAAGCAGGTACAAGTAGGAAGTCCTGGGGCATTTCATGGAGGAAGCACCCTAGCAAGTCATCTGCAGCTGAAGTGAGTGTTGGCTTTGGGTGTCCCAGGGTGTTTTGTGCCTGTGAAACCAGGTGAGATGACTGAAACTATAGTGGACACTGTCTAGGGTTTCCCAGTATGATCTGTACTGGGGCTGTCTTATGAGGATAGATGGGGCTAGTATGGACTAGGGGCTCAGGATTGACTGAGGCAACAGGCCAGCTATGGCATCCAGACCCTGCTACTGTTAGTGCTATCAAGGTGTAAGGGAAATGAAAACCACAGCACTCTGGATTGAGTTCCCCTGAAGTTTGGCAGAGGGCAAGTCTCTTTATATTTCTTTATATTCTACTTGCCCTTTTAAACATGACTTTTTTTTTTTTTTTTTAATTTCTGTGCCCCAAGACAGACAAATCTGCTCCCAGGCCCCCAGTGCTCAGTGCTCAGTGCTCAGTATTGCAGGTGAGGGTTCTCTTAATTACAGTGTCTCTGTTTCTCCTGCTTTGTGTGTTTCTCTATCCTTTCTTGCGCAGAAGCTTTTCATTCAGTGCCTAATTATTCTTCATGATGAATTGCTATGTAGAAATGTGTAGAATCAGTGTGTGTGTGGAGGAGGTGAGTTTAAGCACACATCTATATCTTTAACAGCCTTGCCAGACAATTTTGATGCACAAATTGAGAAGTGCCACTCAAAGCAACTCATCTGATCCTACTGTGCCTGTGTTCCTTGTCATCATATAAACATTCCTAATAATCACTGAACAATTTCTGTTGATTTTTTAAACATTTTTGAGATGTAATTGACATATAATATTGTGTAAGTTTAGGGTGTATGTAAAGTATGTTGATTTGATACCTTTATATATTGCAAAATGATTGTCATCATAACATTAGCTAATACCTTTGTCATGTCACATATTTATGTATTTTTTTGGCGAGAACATTTAAGATTTAGTCTCTTAGCAATCAGTGCTACAGGATTTTTTACTATAATCACAATGCTGTGCATTAAGTCTCCAGAATCTATTCATCATCTAACTCAAGTTTGTATCCTTCAGCCAACATCTCCCCAGTTCCTCTACCCTTTAACCCTTGGTAACCATCATTCTATTCTCTTTCATTTGACTTCTTCAGATTTTGCATATAAGTGATACCATACAGGATATGTTTTTCTTGGACTTATCTAAGTTAATATAATACTTCCAAATTTCATCCATATA
Source organism: Martes martes (assembly GCF_963455335.1). NCBI lineage: Eukaryota > Metazoa > Chordata > Mammalia > Carnivora > Mustelidae > Martes > Martes martes. The sequence continues at coordinate 115,332,972 of NC_137889.1, forward strand.
GTCACAAATGTCAAGATTTCTTTCTTTCTCGTTTTCTGTATAACTTCTTGGGGATATAAGTTTTGGAAGGTTTTGTTTGTGTGTGTGTGTGTTTGTTTGTTTTGTTTTGTTTTGTTTTAGAGAGGGAGTCAGGGGAGGGGCAGAGAGAGGGGGAAGAGAGAATCTTAAGCGAGCTCCATGCCCAGTGCAGCACCCAGTGGGGGGCCCATCTCACAACCCTGAGATCATGGCCTGAGCCAAAATCAAGAGTTGGATGCTTAACCAACTGAGTCACCCAGGTGCCCCAGAGCCTTGGATATATTATGATAGACCTTTGCAAATGATTTAAAAATATTACAGAATTAAAGATTTTTTTTTGTAATTTTATTGTTATAACATAAAATTTATTTTCAAAATTAGATTTCAGGCAAATCAACTATTAGTTCTGGTAGACTCTTCTTTGTTACTCTGAATGATTGTGAACACTCTGTGTTCTGAGAAGCAGAAGACATTTAGAAATATTCTTTCTAATATTTAATCTTTTCTTACCATGTTAAGTGATAAAGTAGGAAACTCTACAGCAGAATATGGATATGAGCAGATGAATATTTTTCTTTTTCTTTTTAGTATAGTTAATATACAATATTACATTAATTTCAAGTGTACTGGGCAGGTAGGTTTTCATTACATGCAGTAATAAACCACATATCTATATAACTAGTGATGAATTCAGTCCCTTCAGAAATTGGTAAAGCAAACCAGTTCTCTGTAAGAGAATCATTTTTCACCAGTGTTAAAATAAGGATTAATAATAACTTTCTAATATTTAAGAACATTTAATATGAGATTAATAACAGAAAAAAAAAACATTACATGGAGTCAAAGTAATTTGGCTGTATATGAGCACTTATTTTTCATATTTAGTATTTGTTTTTAAAATTCATGATTTTTAGAGTCAAATTAATTAAAATTACTTAAAGCAAACCATGTAATATGCATGATATAAAATCTTATATCATGAATATTATTAAGATTCTATATATATCTTATACTATATATTTGAAAAGGATTTTAACAATTTAAAATCAAATTATAAAATTTAAAGGATAGTCACCATTTTGCATTGAAAGTATTTGGCCTTAAGTCTGGCCTACAATTTTTTTTTCTACAAATAAAAGTTTTATTAATATTGCATGTCTCATTTTTAGAGATTCAAGTATATATTTATTTTTATATTTTACACAGATATTCTGGAGCATTTTTTTCCCCAACCTCAAACATTTTCTCCTAAAGGATAAAAAGTGGGTTAATTTATAACTGACATATTTTTACATTTTGTCATGCATACACACACATTTATACATAAACACACAAATGTTCCCCAAAACAATCTCACCATTGACACATGGCAGTAATTCAGAAGTAAAGTGATTTTTGTTGCTGTGTTTTATTAGACACGTAAACAGCCTTCATTTAGCTATATCAGAGCTGCTTCTATTGTGGTTGATGTGTAGTTGGCAAGAATAATTTTCCTTTTTAAAACCATAATTGTAACACACAACTTCCAATAAGCACATGAAATACAAAATATTCTGGGCTAATGAACACAATATTTTTGTGAAGTCCAACTAGTTCCAAGCAGTTATCAAAAGGTAAATCTTATGCTGAGGAGTGTATACATATTAGCTTGCTTAAAATATATTTAGTCTTTAAACCATTTCAAAGAGTATCACTTTTTTTGACTTATAAGCTTTATCTTTAAATTAATATTTTGTGTTATAATTAACTTTTAGGGTTAAACAAAAAACAATATGGTAGACTTAGGTTAATTTGTTTATTTTTCCTAAGTGCCTCTAGGAGGAATGTATGGTAGATCATTATCAGGCAAATACAATTATTTGCAACTGATTATTTTCACTCCTCTTATTTGTTCTTACATCCATACATGGTTGCTTATCACATTGACCCATTCACCATTGCTGAAAGTTCAAAAATATTCTTCAATGATCTACAGTAACTCTAGAATTCATGAGAGCATCAATCAATAAATCAAGCAAAATCCTGGCTCATTTTATTACCTTTTGAATAAACATTAGAATTTCGATCTTAACACATTCATGTTGAATATTAAAAAATAATGAACAGATTACAATGTCACTATTGCATACTTTAATTCTATATTCAAACATACCATAAAAAAGCAAACCTAAGACAATTATCATTGCAAAATAAGTACCATTTTTACACAATGCACTCCTTAACATACATAAAGAACTTTAATTCTGCTAAAATTTTCTAGGTTCTGAAAGATGAATTTTTTTGTATCAGTTTGCTATAGTTTTATCATAGAAAGGCAGTTTTAATTTCAAGGCAGAATAATGAGACTGGTAAAGACTACGTTTCTGTTGTGTTAAAGAAATAATTAGTGTCTAATTATACATGATATGCTAATGAAATATGAATTCTGAAATCATCAAAAAGAAAATGCAGCGTATTAACCTTCATTTAATTATAGGGTACCTTTAAACAGCACTGCATAGTAATTTTCCTTCAGTATACACAATGCTAATCACAATATCAAAATGAACCTCAGTAATAAGCTTGAATGAGATTTTCTGTAAAGATTTCCACATTCCAGGGTGCATGGGTGGCTCAATGTGTTAAGCCTCTGCCTTCCTCTCACAAGGTGGTCTCAGGGTCCTGGGATGGAGCCCCACATCAGGCTCTGTGCTCAGCAGGGAGCCTGCTTTCCCCTCTCTCTCTGCCTGCTATTCTGCCTACTTGTGATCTCTCTCTCTCTCTCTGTCAAATAAATAAATAAAATCTTAAAAAAAAAATTCCACATTCCTTTGGTGGTGAGTTAGAGCTGTTAAAGTTATTTTAAAGTCAGTTTTCACCATAATATTTTTCACTTAAAGAGTTACATATTATAAATCAAACATGAATATCTAATTCCATAAAAAAGCTTGATACATACAGATACAGAAACATCTGTACATACACATACAGAAATACATACATACACATACAGAAAAGGTTGATGTTTTGAGAAAATAATTAAAACATTCTAAACAAATGACACTTAATCCCAAAGCATGGATGTTTCAAGTCTTGATAGCATACTTAATTTGGTTACTTGGCCTTTATATTCATGAATAATTGTATATAATCAATGGAAATTTTTTTTTTTAAATTGATAAATTTATATGTTCTTACTTTGAGAAAATCTTTTTTTTCTCTTTCCCTAAATCGCAAGGCACTTGGATTGAAATTGTAAGAAACTTTTGAGTCTCCACACTCTATCTTTTGCATTAAGCCCTTCTTAGCTAGTATTAGTCTTTTTTTCACCAGTGATTCAAAGTCAGAAATTAATTGTACACATTTCAGATCACTTAATGAAAGAACAAAATAATGAGCCACTCATGTAACCTGATTAATGCTACAAAATTATCTAATATTGCTGTAGAATTAGCTGAAGAAATTGACAAAATTCACCTATTAAAAGTTGGAATGTGGTTTTATGATTAAAGAAATAAACCTTTCAAAGGAACAGAATTAAATTCACCTCTTATGTCCCTTTAGTGCAATATATCCTGTGATATTGATGTATTTTTTAAAACTCCATTGGCATGACTGTGAGACCAATGCCAGTGAAAAATTTGATTGCAGTGTAACCTCCATTTCTCCTACAATTTTGGAGTTTTGATATCTACAATATTACTTCTACCTCTATCCATCTACTGGCAAATTAAATAACACATGAAAAAAAGATGATGTTATCAAATACTCTTAGCAGGGAGCTGTTTGTTTTCCTAAAGCATGATTTTCTCATTCAAACAAAATGTTAAGTTCCATAATTGTTTTTGCTAGATTAAAATTAGAAATGATAAATATCGGGGCGCCTGGGTGGCTCAGTGGGTTAAAGCCTCTGCCTTCGGCTCAGGTCATGATCTCAGGGTCCTGGGATCGAGCCCCGCATCGGGCTCTCTGCTGAGCGGGGAGCCTGCTTCCCTTCCTCTCTCTCTGCCTGCCTCTCTGCCTACTTGTGATTTCTACTGTCAAATAAATAAATAACATCTTCAAAAAAAAACAATTAAGAAATGATAAATATCAAGGAATGCTATTAATACACTCTCAAATGCAGCTAAGAACAAAAATTTCTTCCAAACACAGGATACAAGTGGTAAATTTTTAGAATAGAACATTTATTCTGTATGCAGTTATTAAACTAGACTCCTGAAAAGTGTATTCTAAATATTACCATACTCACACATAGTACCAATTAGATTAAGAAGTCCTGGTTTCTGTTTAACCTGTGATATGTCTTAAGAAAAAGTTCAAGTCTCACTCCTCTAAAGACTCACATTTAATGCTGAATATGGGATGGGATTGTATCCTCTGCATCCTTTTTCTTCAGTTTCTGTCATCATCATTGCCATTATCATATATATGATCTTTATCTTCAGAAAAGCCAAGTGAGTAAATATTATGATTTATATTTTATATATGAGGAATCTCATAGAAATTTTGCTTTTATATATCTTCCAGGTGGAACTTACTCCCAGAACACATGATCCGCAAAATAAGGTTTGGCCAACTAAGCCTTCTTTGCAGTTGCTGAAAGAAGAGCAAAGAACATACTTCTTTATGGCCATACTTGTTTAAGAAAAAGAGAAATAAAATAAGCTAAATAGGGGTCAAGAATCTGCCCTTGGCTCAGGTCATGATCTCAGGGTCCTGGGTTTGGGTTGCACATTGGACTCTCTGCTCAGCGGGGAGTCTGCTTCTGTCTCTCCCTGACTTGTACTCTCTCAATCTTCTCTTTCCCTCTCAAATAAATAAATCATCTTTAAGGAAAAAAAAAAGAAAAGAAAAGAAAAGAAAGGAAGGAAGAAAGGAAGAAAAGAAAGAAAGAAAGAAAGAAAGAAAGAAAGAAAGAAAGAAAGAAAGAAAGAACATAAGCCAAATAGCTTCAGGTAATAATGAAAAGCCTGGATATTGAGCTCACATGGACATGGGTCCATGTGAGTGGATTTGTGGAAGGAAGAGAATGTTCTTCAAGGGTTATCCCTGACTATGGAGGTGAGACAAATGCATACCAACCAGCTCTTCAGAAATGCTAGGGCTGTATGGAAGTCCATCAGCTATTGAGAATGTTTAAGAACATGAATAAAATTCAGTGACAGATTATTTTCCTTCAGAACAAAACAGACCACTCAGTATAAAGAAGTATTATTAGAAGTTACACCCACATTTATCTCAGACCTGGACTTTTCAGGGTGTATGATGTCTCAAGCTCTTTTGGAAAGGTTGCATGAACTTTAGTAGGAATAGTAAAAGACTAAATATTGTTGCTAGGTTACAAATAATACAACTGGGTCTGAATGAAACACACACCTAGAAGCTGAATCTTAATAATAAAGGAAACTCACTAAAAACTGTAACCCAAAATTAAGGTATTAAGCTGTATCCAAATTTCATCTAGGTCAATTTGAGTCTGTAACAGTAACCCACACATGAGCCTATGGTGTGACCTTCATTACCATGGTCCTCATTAGTTTGGAGGAATAAGTTCATAGCCTATATTTGGTAACCATTTTTGGAAGCAATGTGATTTTTGGTTGGAAAAGAGTATATTTACTGATGTCACCTCCTTTTCAGGGAAGAGCTGGTACTATCTTTGGGTAATTCCATTTTTGTAAATATTGATGATCTTTTAAGGAAGGAGAAAGCATTGATGATCACCAATGATATTAGTTGTATCTATTACATCAAACTTTCAAATTTTATTTCTCTTCCTCAGATCAAACAACTATATAAAATATTTCAAATTGAACTATTATAAGTGAAGGTAGTATCAAAGCATGTCGCTTGTCATGATCTTTGAACTGTTCTTTATATGAATCCACAGTTACCAAGTGGATACCATTTTTTAAAAATCTTTCTGAAGAAATTATTTACCATTAAGGCATATTATTAGTTTAATTGACTTAAATATAAAATTAAGATGAATCTTGATAATTAGTTTGTATGAATTAAAAGTGATATATATGGCAAATTTAGACATTTTTTGGAAAGCAAATTATGTTATTTATCTTCTGCAATATTATTTTAAATTCAGAAAATTAAGTTAAGTGGAGAGAAAGATACTCTCAAACCACATTTATACACATATAAACACAAAGACTTAAATTGACTTTCCAAATTTGTGAAAAACATATGGGTACACCTGTGAAGACCTTTGTGCTATGTTTAAATTACATTACAAATTAGGTAAAACTGATACAGATAAATAAGAAAAAGCAATTATTTGAAGATGCTTAATATTTTGAACGTATTATGTTACATAACAACTTGTGGTTTATTAATAAAATATAAATGAGAGTGAGCTACAATTATTAAAATTTTCAACCAAACTGCTGGATGATCTTATCTGTTTTATATTATATATGGATCACAAATGACTCACAAATGAAATTTGTGAGACATTTGATTCTTAATCTTTATTCTGTACAACAGTGTCAATTTTGAATAATATCTAGGATCGAATCAGAGAGTAAACTTACATCTTATTAAAGATGCATTTTTCCCTCTAGGTATTAAATATCTCTCAACTATTGCTATGTTATTAACCCTGTTAAATAAGTTAAGAATATATTAAATGTTATCAGCTAAGTATGTGAAGACAAAACAAACAAGCAACATTTCATATACTCTGGCAACATTTAATCTCTCTCCTTTAACATAATACAAAAAATAATAATAAAGTTATATTTAAGTTTTCAGCTAGCTAATTTTGAAACCCAGTGTTACTTATGAGCTGAATTAATGGTCCAAATGTTTTGCCTGCTTGGGAAAAATAGGATATACATAAATTTGTCTATGTTTCCTTTTGAAATACATTGAAAACCTTTCAAATATGTATTCAAATGCTAATATGCTGCTGTTTTAGAATATGGTAGTCTGGCCATTAATGAATTTCTGTGCAGACACAACTTTATTCAAAGTAGGTAGTGCCTTTCTGTTCTTCAGATGAATCCATTTCCTAAGAGTATACAATGTAAGAAGCCTACAAATACATTTGGGAAGAATTGAACAAATGTAAAATACTTTACTACCTGCTCATCATTAGGGAGACATGTGTTTGTAAAAGATGTATTTTGAATTCTTTGAGATTGGCTCTAGTTATTAATTATAATTAACTAATTTGAATTATTTGATCTAATTCTAAGTTACACATTTGATTGCATCTCAGAAAACTAAAGCCAAAGCAGGGAGACTAATCGTGGTTGGGTTCTCCATGGTTGTGAGTCCTAAATGCTCAAATTTTCAGCAACTGTTATTGCCATTCATTGTGCCAGCCACAGGTAATTAACATGATACAATAATAGGTAGGTGTGGCTTCCATTTAAAATATTTATTGAGGAAGATAGATTAATGGATACATAAAAACATAGATCAATAGATAGGTTGCATATGTAATAGTAAAGATGTCCTTCAGTTTTATTTAAGCACAAAAGGTTTTTGGAGGAGGTAATGCTGTGGGGAACAGTGTAGTTCTTGCTGTGTTCTAGAACCTATATGTGTGAAAGACAGAACGCGAATGCAAAACTACAGTAATAAGATGGGGCAGAAATCTATCATAGAGATTCGGATGATAACTTCTTAAAAGGGGTTGAAAAGTGGAGAGGGAAGAAAATTTTGGGTGGTAAACTGTAGGAAAATGTTAGTGATTTTATTTGTAATAAGAGTTAAATTCTATTTTGATGATTGACTCTAAACAGCTTTTAGACCTCACGTTTGCCTCTTCTTGTGCCCCACACCTGGGCAAAGACATAAAGGACCCCAAGTGTTTCCCTTCACACTTGCAGGAGATTCAAACCACCCAATTTCCTGCCTTTCTATGGGAGTCCTCACCCAGGCCCACCCCTGACTACAGCAAAAGCCCCAGGCCAGAATGCTTTCCTTGCTTTCACAAGCTGTTGTGGAACTTCTTGAGACTGCTCTGCTCATCTCTGAGACCTCAAATAAGTAAGTATAGTAATCTTTTTCATACTTTGGTGCATGTGGCATTGTGTGTCTGTGTATTCAAACCAAACCTGGGTGGAGGTTCCTCATGTATTAAGAAGAGTTCAGGTCACAACAGTGTTGAAGAGAGTTTATTGGTCATGATTTCCAGATTTTTGCTCTCAGTTACAAGGTGTTGGTAGAAAGAGCTGGATCATAATGAAATTCATTGGAAGTTATGATGACTTTTCAGTTTTATACCTGCTGAATTTATGGTGCTTGTCTAGATATTTAGTCCATTTTTGGTTTATGAAATCAAAAAAGGGAACATAGGATTCAGAGCCATTTTAATAAAAAGAATAGTTGAAATCATATGCAAACTAAGGGAAAGTGTCTACCCAAGAAAAGTCGTCTTGGATTAAATGAATAGAAACTATCCAAGGTGATTGGGTGGCTCAGTCAGATAGGCATCCAACTCTTGGTTTTGGTTCAGGTCATGATGTCAAAGTTGGAAAATCAGGCTCAGTGCTCAGTGGCGAGTCTACTGATTCTCTCCTTCTGCTCCTCTCCACCACTTGTACCTGCATTCTCTCTCTCCAGTAAGTACTGAAAAATCTTTAAAAAAGATATTATCCATAGCTCATAACTTAATTTTTATATGAAATTCACTTCATAAAAATGGCAGTGAAAGCCAATTGTCCACTTTTACATATTAAGTTCTAATGACAGTACCATCCAGTGTTAAATTAAAAGAAATAAAAAATCCTAACAACAAATACTTTCTCTCTCTTTATATACATGTGTGTATACATACATACATATATATATATATTTAGTCTGTATTAAAATATATGTATTTTAAAATATATACATATATATTTAAATATATGAATATATGTATAGGCATGTACATAACTATTGTTGACATTAATAAAAAAATTTCAGGACTGTCCTCTGATTCATATGGTATTGAGCCTTTATTTTACTAACCATATGATAAGGTGGAAAACTGATAATAAAAATTAAGATAAAACTTTCTTTCCTGTTATTGCACTGCTGTATAAGATGGACTACATCAGGAATAGAGAGCATCTTTCTATGTTGAATGAACCTCTGCTCAGCTAATCTGATTCTCCTTTATTTTGGTCATTTGTAAGTATTTGGTTTCAGTTACCACTTTATTATTTCTATATCCGAGCATATAATTTTTATTTTTATTTATTTTTTTAAATATTTTATTTATTTATTTGACAGAGATCACAAGTAGGCAGAGAGGCAGGCAGAGAGAGAGGAGGAAGCAGGCTTCCTGCTGAGCAGAGATCCTGATACAGGGCTTGATCCCAGGACCCTGAGATCATGACCTGAGCCGAAGGCAAAGGCTTTAACCCACTGAGCCACTCAGGTGCCCCCGAGCATATCATTTTTAGATATTACTCTGCATGTGTCCAAAATTCTATACTATGGTTAACTTATTCAGATGGATAGGTAATTAAATTTGGGGGGGAACTAAGGTCATTTAGTGAACCAGGGAAGCACAAAACAACAATCTAAAATGAGTATCATTTTAATTTTGTTACTAACAAAAATATTTCTAAAAATCCACAAATACAAAACTGGCTTACTCTGGGAGGGGGAACAAACTTAAATCATAGTTTTATTATTATATTTATATATTTAATAAAATTATTGTCCTTATAATGGACAAAGAACAATTTTCCTTTATTTAAAAGTTTAGAAGTCCTATTTCTCTACTTATTTATATGTAATTGCCTTGAAGATCAGCGAATTGGACTTACAATTCTTGACTCTTCCTTAGACTCACATTTTAATTTTTACAAACTCATTGCCTCTGTTTAAATCTGAAACATTTAGAATGATCACAAATAAAATTGTATATAGCAATTAAACTACTAGATTGGAATATTGAACAGTTCTTTGGTATTTTCACCTGGATTTGCATAATCTCTGTGATAGTAAAACATTCCATATATAAGCCCTTACATTGGTATGAGAGAAAGGTACTTGAGTTTAATTATTAAAACAATGCACTGTTACTAATCAATGAACATGATTAATGTACCAATTGATATGAGAAGCTGGTACATGAATCCTGTATGAATTGAAATTAAAGTATCTTGAAAAAATAGCTTTAGGAACTATTGGATGCTATTTTAAATATAATCATCTGGTAATAGTCAGGATAAACAGTATAATGAAAATGTCATACAGATGTAGTAGCTTTATTCTGGTTAGTTTCTTTTGAGGGCTGGCCTGGTTAAGAACAGTGCTCCTGCTGTATTTCATAATGGTTCCTTTTCCCCTTTGCCTGCTGGATGCACAGGATTTTACTCCAAGAACCTAGTAGAGATCCTGGAGATGAAACTCACAAACTTGTGGAGACTCCCCTGTGACTGAGTACCCTTTGCATTTTTGATGGGGTTGTCCATACTGAGTCACAGCAATTTGTCAATTATAGTTCAGGTTTTCTTATCCTGGCACTGATTGCCTCTAGGTTCCCCATCAAATTCTTAGTAAATATCAGACAAATCCCTTTATGCTTCCAGCAGGCAGAGGAAAAAGAAACCATTCTGTGATAACTCAGAGCACTCTGCTCTCCTTATCAATCAAAGAATGTTGGTTGCAAACTCAAGGTTAACCATTTTTTATAACTTATATACTAAGAAATGAAATTACATAATCTTCAATAAAAATCAGAAAACACAATGGAAGATAAAATGAACAAAGAACAGGGCAGCAACTAGAAAACCATGATAGTTCTATGATAATCCAATTGTACCAATAATGACAGAACATCAATAGTCTAAAAGCCAGTTAAAAGACAAATTGTCGTGGGGCACCTGGGTGGCTCAGTCAGTTAAGCGTCTGCCTTCGACTCTGGTCATGATCCCAGGGTCCTGGGATCGAGCCCCATATGGGCTTCCTGCTCAGCAGGGAGCCTGCTTCTCCCTCTCCACTTCTCCTGTGCTTATGTTCCCTCTCTCACTATCTCTCTGTCATAAATAAATAAAAATCTAAAAAAAAAAAAAAAAAAAAAAAAAAAAAAAAAAAAAAGACAAATTGTCGTTATATATAAAGGTGAATACTGTAAGTAGATGGGTGGTGAAAATATACCATGCTAAGAGTAATCATAAAGAGCAAGAGTAGCTATATTAATTGCACACAGAGCTAACTTAAAGCAAGTAAAGTTGTCAGTGATGAAGAAGGGCATTACATAATGATAAACTGCTCTGTTGTCCATGAAGGCCTATCAATCCTTAAAATCTGTGTGTCTAACAAAGTTTCCAGACTGTAGTGTTGGAAAAACTGATAGAACTGTACGAAAAATAGACAAATCCATTATTATAGTTGGTGGCTTTGACACAACTTTTATCCAAATGGACTCACCTGGCAGGCAGAAAGTCAGTGAGACTATTATCTATAATATCCAAACAACTATTTAGACTCAACCTTATAGTGGATTCTGGGTGGCTCAGTTTGTTAAGCAGCTGTCTTCAGCTCAGGTCATGATCCTGGAGCCCTGGGATCAAGTCCCACATCAGGCTCCTTGCTCGGCGGGGAGTTCTTCTGCCTCTGACCTCTTCCCTTTCATACTCTCTCTCTCTATCTCAAGTAAATAAGTAAAATCTTAAAAACAAACAAAAAAACTCAACAATATAAAAGCACTCTAACTGAAAAACAAGTCAGACTTTAGCAGATACCTCAGAAAAGAAATACACAATGTGCCACTGTGGTGGGGGACATTGATCATGGAGGAGGCCTTACATGCATGAGACTAGGGGTTATATGAGAAATTTCTGTACATTCCTCTCATTTTTACTATAAATGTAAAGTTAGTCAAAAAAGTCTTAATGGAGGGGGAGGAGTCAAGATGGCGGAGAAGTAGCAGGCTGAGACGACATCGGGTAGCAGGAGATCAGCTAGATAGCTTATCTAACCATTGTGAACACCTACAAATCCAATGGGAAATTGAAGAGAAGAGCAACAATTCTAGAAACAGAAAATCAATCACTTTCTGAAAGGTAGGACCTGCGGAGAAGTGAATCCAAAGCGATGGGAAGATAGACCCCAGGGGGAGGGGCTGGCTCCCGGCAAGCGGCAGAGCAACGGAGCACAAAATCGGGACTTTTAAAAGTCGGCTCCACTGGGAGACATCGCTCCAGAGGCTAAACTGGGGGGAAACTCAGGCGGGGTCAGCATAACCCCAGGTCCCAAGGGGTCACAGAAGGACTGGGGGTGTCTGAGTGCCACAGAACTCACAGGTATTAGAGCGGGGAAGCTGGCCACAGTGACAAAGCCGAGGAGTGAGCTCTAAGCACGGGGTTACCTTGTGCCAGTCGCAGGCTGGGTGGGCTCAGAGCGCGGCTGGAGACTGCAGAGACAGAAGCGACCCGGCGCTTTTCTCCAGCTCCAGCAATTGACTGCTTTCCTCAAGGTGCGACCGCAGGCCACGGAGGCGGGGCGGTTGGGTGCTTTGCTCTGAGAGCTCACTGAGGAGCAGAACCCCAAGCTCCCGGCTCCTCCGGGCCGAGAGATTGGGAGGCCGCCATCATCATTCCTGTCCTCTGGAACTCTACGGAAAGCGCTCAGGGAACAAAAGCTCCTGAAAGCAAACCCGAGCAGATTACTTAGCCCGGCCCCTGGCAAGGGTGGTGCAATTCCGCCTGCGGCAAAGACACTTGAGAATCACCACAACAGGCCCCTCCCGCAGAAGATCAACAAGAAACCCATCCAAAACCAACTTCAGTCACCAAGAACAGCAGAATTCCACAGCAGGAGAAAGCAAATCCTACCTGGACAAAATGACAAGGCAGAAAAACTCACCTCAAAAAAAAGAACAAGAGGCCATACCGAAGGCTGGAGACCTAATCAATACGGACATTGGTAACATGACAGCTCTAGAGTTCAGAATGACAATTCTCAAGGTTCTAGCCGGGCTCGAAAAAGGCATAGAAGATATTAGAGAAACCCTCTCCGGAGAGATAAGAGCCCTTTCTGGAGAAATAAAAGAACTAAAATCTAACCACGTTGAAATCAAAAAAGCTATTCATGAGGTGCAATAAAAAATGGAAGCTATCACTGCTAGGATAAATGAGGCAGAAGAAAGAATTAGTGACATAGAAGACCAAATGACAGAGAATAAAGAAGCTGAGCAAAAGAGAGACAAACAAATACTGGACCACGAGGAGAGAATTCGAGAGATAAGTGACACCATAAGATGACACAATATTAGAATAATTGGGATTCCAGAAGAAGAAGAAAGAGAGAGGGGAGCAGAAGGTATATTGGAGACAATTATTGGAGAGAATTTCCCTGCTATGGCAAAGGGAACAAACATCAAAATCCAGAAATCAAGAACGCCCCTCAAAATCAAGAAAAATAGGTCCACACCTCATCAACTGATTGTAAAATTTACAAGTCTTAGTGACAAAGAGAAAATCCTGAAAGCAGCCCAGGAAAAGAAGTCTGTAACATATAAGGGTAAAAACATTAGATTGGCAGCGGACTTATCCACAGAGACCTGGCAGGCCAGAAAGAACTGGCATGATATATTCAGAGCACTAAACGAGAAAAACATGCAGCCAAGAATACTATATCGCGCTAGGATATCATTGAAAATAGAAGGACAGATAAAGAGCTTCCAGGACAAACAAAAGCTGAAAGAATTTGCAAACACCAAACCAGCTCTACAGGAAATATTGAAAGGGGTCCTCTAAGCAAAGAGAGACCCTAAAAGTAGTAGATCAGAAAGGAACAGAGACAATATACAGTAACAGTCACCTTACAGGCAATACAATGGCACTAAATTCATATCTCTCAATAGTTACCCTGAATGTTAATGGGCTAAATGCCCCAATCCAAAGACACAGGGTATCAGAATGGATAAAAAACCAAAACCCATCAATATGTTGCCTACAAGAAACTCATTTTAGACCCAAAGACACCTCCAGATTTAAAGTGAGGGGGTGGAAAACAATGTACCATGCTAATGGACATCAGAAGAAAGCTGGGGTGGCAATCCTTATATCAGATCAATTAGATTTTATGCCAAACTATAATAAGAGATGAGGAAGGACACTATATCATACTCAAAGGGTCTGTCCAACAAGAAGACCTAACAATCTTAAATACCTATGCCCCTAACATGGGAGCAGCCAACTATATAAACCAATTAATAACAAAATCAAAGAAATACATCGACAGTAATACAATAATAGCAGGGGACTTTAACACTCCCCTCACTGAAATGGACAGATCATCTAAGCAAAAGATCAATAAGGAAATAAAGGTCTTAAATGACACACTGGGCCAGATGGACATCACAGATATATTCAGAACATTCCATCCCAAAGCAGCTGAATATACATTCTTCTCTAGTGCACATGGAACATTCTCCAGAATAGACCACATCCTGGGTCATAAATCAGGTCTCAATCGGTACCAAAAGATTGAGATCATTCCCTGCATATTTTCAGACCACAATGCTCTGAAGCTAGAACTCAATCACAAGAGGAAATTTGGAAAGAACACAAATACATGGAGACTAAACAGCATCCTTCTAAAAAATGAATGGGTCAACCAGGAAATTAAAGAAGAATTGAAAAAATTCATGGAAACAAATGATAATGAAAACACAACAGTTCAAAATCTGTGGGACACAACAAAGGCAGTCCTGAGAGGAAAATACATAGCGGTACAGGCCTTTCTCAGGAAACAAGAAAGGTCTCAAATACACAACCTAACCCTACACCTAAAGGAGCTGGAGAAAGAACAACAAAGAAAACCTAAACCCAGCAGGAGAAGAGAAATCATAAAGATCAGAGCCAAAATCAATGAAATAGAAACTAAAAAAACAATAGAACAAATCAACAAAACTACGAGCTGGTTCTTTGAAAGAATTAATAAGATTGATAAGGCCCTGGCCAGACTTATCAAAAAGAAAAGAGAAAGGACCCAAATAAATAAAATCATGAATGAAAGAGAAGAGATCACAACCAACACCAAAGAAATAAAAACAATTATAAGAACATATTATGAACAACTCTATGCCAACAAATTTGACAATCTGGAAGAAATGGATACATTTCTAGAGACGTATAAACTACCACAACTGAACCAGGAAGAAATAGATAACCTGAACAGACCCATAACCAATAAGGAGATTAAAACAGTCATCAAAAATCTCCAAACAAACAAAAGTCCAGGACCAGACGGCTTCCCAGGGGAATTCTACCAAACATTTAAAGAAGAATTCATTCCTATTCTCCTGAAACTGTTCCAAAAAATAGAAAGGGAAGGAAAACTTCCAAACCCATTCTATGAGGCCAGCATCACCTTGATCCCAAAACCAGACAAGGATCCCACCAAAAAAGAGAATTACAGACCAATATCTTTGATGAACACAGATGCGAAAATTCTCACCAAAATACTGGCCAATAGGATCCAACAGTACATTAAAAGGATTATTCACCATGACCAAGTGGGATTTATTCCAGCGCTGCAAGGTTGGTTCAACATCCGCAAATCCATCAATGTGATACAACACATTAATAAAAGAAAGAGTAAGAACCATATGATACTCTCAATAGATGCTGAAAAAGCGTTTGACAAAGTGCTGCATCCCTTCCTGATTAAACTCTTCAAAGTGTAGGGATAGAAGGCACACACCTCAATATTATCAAAGCCATCTATGAAAAACCCACCGCAAATATCATTCTCAATGGAGAAAAACTGAAAGCTTTTCCGCTAAGGTCAGGAACACGGCAGGGATGTGCGTTATCACCACTGCTGTTCAACATAGTACTAGAAGTCCTAGCCTCAGCAATCAGACAACAAAAAGAAATTAACAGCATCCAAATTGGCAAAGAAGAAGTCAAACTATCACTCTTTGCAGATGATATGATACTATATGTGGAAAACCTAAAAGGCTCCACTCCAAAACTGCTAGAACTTATACAGGAATTCAGAAAAGTGTCAGGATATAAAGTCAATGCACAGAAATCAGTCGCATTTCTTTACACTAACAACAAGACAGAAGAAAGAGACATTGAGGAGTCAGTCCCATTTACAATCGCACCCAATACCATAAGATACCTAGGAATAAATCTAACCAAAGAGGCAAAGAATCTATAATCAGAAAACTATAAAGTACTCATGAAAGAAATTGAGGAAGACACAAAGAAATCGAAAAATATTCCATGCTCATGGATTGTAAGAACAAATATTGTGAAAATGTCTATTCTACCTAAAGCAATCTACACATATAATGCAATCACTATCAAAATCCCACCCATTTTTTAAAAGAAATAGAACAAATAATCCTAAAATTTATATGGAACCAGAAAAGACCTCGAATAGCCAAAGGAATATTGAAAAAGAAAGCCAAAGTCGGTGGCATCACAATTCCATACTTCAAGTTCTACTACAAAGCTGTCATCATCAAGACAGTATGGTACTGGCACAAAAACAGACATATAGACCAATGGAACAGAATAGAGAGCCCAGAAATAGACCCTCAACTCTATGGTCAACTAATCTTTGACAAAGCAGGAAAGAACATCCAATGAAAAAAGACAGCCTCTTCAACAAATGGTGTTGGGAAAATTGGACAGCCACATGCAGAAAAATGAAATTGGACTGTTTCCTTACACCACACATGAAAATAGATTCAAAATGAATGAAGGACCTCAATGTGAGAAAGGAATCTATCAAAATCCTTGAGGAGAATGCAGGCAGCAACCTCTTTGACCTCCACCGCAGCAAATTCTTCCTAGGAACATTGCCAAAGG
Source organism: Martes martes (assembly GCF_963455335.1). NCBI lineage: Eukaryota > Metazoa > Chordata > Mammalia > Carnivora > Mustelidae > Martes > Martes martes. The sequence goes on from NC_137889.1 coordinate 115,349,765, forward strand.
CAACAGAAGCAAGGGAAAAAATGAACTATTGGGATTTCATCAAGATCAAAAGCTTTTGCACAGCAAAGGGAACAGTTAACAAAAGCAAAAGACAACTGACAGAATGGGAGAAGATATTTGCAAAGGACATATCAGATAAAGGGCTAGTCTCCAAAATCTATAAAGAGCTTATCAAACTCAATACCCAAAGAACAAATAATCCAGTCAAGAAATGGGCAGAAGACATGAACAGACATTTCTGCAAAGAAGACATCCAGATGGCCAACAGACACATGAAAAAGTGCTCCACATCACTCAGCATCAGGGAAATACAAATCAAAACCACAATGAGATACCACCTCACACCAGTCAGAATGGCTAAAATGAACATGTCAAGAAATGACAGATGCTGGTGAGGATGCGGAGAGAGGGGAACCCTCCTACACTGCTGGTGGGAATGCAAGCTGGTGCAACCACTCTGGAAAACAATGTGGAGGTTCCTCAAAAAACTGAAAATAGAGCTACCCTACGACCCAGCAATTGCACTACTGGGTATATATCCTAAAGATACAAACGTGGTACTCCGAAGGGGCACGTGCACCTGAATGTTTATAGCAGCAATGTCCACAATAGCCAAACTGTTGAAAGAGCCTAGATGTCCATCAACAGATGAATGGATAAAGAAGATGTGTTATATATACACAATGGAATACTATGCAGCCATCAAAAGAAATGAAATCTTGCCATTTGCGATGACGTGGATGGAACTAGAGGGTATCATGCTTAGTGAAATAAGTCAGTCGGAGAAAGACAACTATCATATGATCTCTTTGATATGAGGAAGTGGAGATGCAAGGCGGGGGGGGGTGGGGGGAGGTAGGAAAAGAAAAAATGAAAAGATGGGATTGGGAGGGAGACAAACCATAAAAGACTCAATCTCAAGAAACGGACTGGGGGGTGCTGGGGGGAGGGGGGATGGGAGAGGGTGGTGGGGAAATGGACATGGTGGGGGTGTGTGCTATGATTAGTGCTGTGAAATGTGTAGGCCTGGCGATTCACAGACTTGTGCCCCTGGGGATAAAAATACATTATATGTTTATTAAAATTTAAAAAAATTTAAAAATAAATAAATAAATAAATAAAGTTTAAAAAAAAAGTCTTAATGGAGACTTTTTTTGAAAATGCTTTCTAATAGTATTTCAAACCAACTTAAATTTTCATTAAATCAAAGTAGGCCTACCAAAATGTGCTATCCCTCTCAAGAAATAGCTGATCAAATTCTCCTTTAGACAAAAACTGCCATTGTTTATAAGAAGTTTATTCTCAAACTCATGTTACTTGATGATACTTGAACATCTGAGACTGAATATTTCTATTTTGGAGGGAGGCATTTTGAGAATATGTCCCTTTGTATGCCTGATAAGTATGATAACCTTGTTAATCAGACTGTCAAGAACTAAACTGTACACTGGGACAATGAAAAAAAGTCATGAGAGGCTGAAAACTCTCTTCCCAGACAATGTCACAATGAAGGAACTGTTTTGTTGCTAAGTGAGACTTTGTTTTTCCCTGTTTTAAAAAATCTAGTTAGGATTTTAAAGTTCAGTTTTAGTGTTGCTTTAATAACACCAAAATTCAGAGAGAGAGGGCAGTGGAAACATTTTATATGAAACAAATATTGGATGAGGGTCAGAAGTAAATACTGATCTCAAGGTATGAAGACATTGATCCAGATACTTGCTCCAGTGAAGTACGTGGCTGATGGACAGCCTTGAGAAGGAATTCTACAAGTCAAGTGACTTGAAAGTTTCTAACCAAATTCATAGTAAACTAAAATATTTTGGGACCAGGAATTGTATTATGAGACAACTTAGACTTTGAGTTTAGCAGAGAGCTACCTTTCCCCTCTCCTAAAGTTTTCATGTGTGGGAGCAAGAAAACGGCCAGCCCTGATGTGAAGCAAAGTGCATAATATGATTAGAATATTAGGAATTTTATTGCATTAGTATATGGATTTGTAGGATTTTTTTGTTCCATTAAGTTTCTGTAGGTTTGAATGATTTCTAATCTTATTTACCAAACATATAATTTTAAAGAAACTCCTATATACTTATGATTAAACTTCTGACTTAAAAAATCTATTGCATAAATAGGTCACCTTTTAATTGCTGATTTTGTTTCATGCAAAAGATAACATATTTGAACTTTAATGCTGATGTTTCATTAACATTCAGAGTTGAGCATATATTTTGCATAAATTTATCTAACAGACATATAATAAAATTAAGCTGGATTTTTAAATCACATATCAAATACAAAAGGAAATTTAGGAAATAAAGAGTTAATGGCTTATCTCTCTCTCTCTTTTTTTTTTTTTGGTAGCAATTATATAGAGTCAATACATTAAGTTATATAATTCAAGAAATTAAATTTAGCTTTAAATATATTTTTTTTAATTACATGATTTTGTGGATATTCAAGCCCTGAAAGAAAGAGCTTTGAAATGATGGGTGAGATAGGACTACAGACGTTATCACCTATAGCAGGGGAGGCTTATAATCCTAATAGTTCCTCAAATATAAGTAGAAGTGAGGTGAAAGAATAGAAGTCATAAATAGTAAAAGTAAAAAGAGATAAAGTCGAGGAGGAATCAAGATGGCAGAGAAGTAGCAAGCTGAGACTACATCAGGTAGCAGGAGATCAGCTAGATAGCTTATCAATCCATTGTGAACATCTACAAATCCAACAGGAGATGGAAGAGAAGAACAGCAACAATTCTAAAAACAGAAAATTGACCACTTTCTGAAAGGTAGGACCAGCGGAGAAGTGAATCCAAAGTGACAGGAAGATAGACCACGTGGGGGGGGGGAGGGGCCGGCTCCCGGCAAGTGGCAGAGCAATGGAGCACAAAATCAGGACTTTTAAAAGTCTGCTTCACTGAGGGACATTGCTCCAGAGGGTAAACGGGTGAAGCCCACGCGGGGTCAGTGTGGCCCCAGGTCCCACGGGGTCACAGAAGGATCGGGGGTGTCTGAGTGTCACAGAGCTCACAGGTATTAGACAGGAGAAGCCAGCTACAGAGACGGAGCCGAGGAGTGAGCTCTCAGCTCGGAGTTACCTTGAACCCGTCACAGGCTGGGTGAGCTCAGAGCGCTGCCAGAGGCAAGGGACACAGGAGTTATTGAGCGCTTGTCTCTGAGGGCGCACTGAGGAGTGGGGACCCGAGCTCTCAGCTCCTCTGGGCCAGAGATTGGGAGGCCGCCATTTTCATTCCCATCCTCCAGAACTCTACGGAGAGCATTCAAGGAACAAAAACTCCCGAAAGTGAACCCGAGTGGATTACTTAGCCCAGCCCCTGGTAAGGGTGGTGCAATTCCGCCTGGGGCAAAGACACTTGAGAATAACTGCAACAGGCCCCTCCCCCAGAAGATCAACAAGAAATCCAGCCAAGACCAAGTTCACGTACCAAGGAGAACAGCAGAATTCAAGAGGAGGAGAAAGCAAAGCATGGAATTCATGGCTTTCTCCCCGTGATTCCTTAGTCTTACAGTTAATTTAATTTATTTTTAATTTCATTTTTTTCTTCTAATTTTTTTAACATTTACCTTTTCCTCTTTTAACATTTTTTAACTAGTTTATCTTAACAATACCTTTCATTTAAAAAATAATAATAATAATCTTTTTTGAACCTTCATTATTATAGTCATATTTTATCCTTCATTGTATCAAACTTTATTTTTTGTATACACATAGGGTTTTTTCTTCTAAAAAATCTGGGGTACAACTTCTTCTAAAAGATCAAAATACACCCTAAATCTAGCTCTGGGCTTGTTCTAGTCTCCAGCCTGAGCAAAATCTCTCCACATTCTTTTTCTTTATTCTCCCAACCAACTTACTTTATCAACTCCTTTTTTAGAAATTTAAAAAAAATGTTTTTTTCATATTTATAGGCATATTCCATCCCTTCATTGTGTTTACCCTTATATATGTTTTTCATTCTTTAAAATTTGGGGAGGTAGTTTCTTCTAAGAGACCAAAATACTCCCAAAATTAAGTGGGTGACCCTGTCACCAGTCTAATATGTATATATTTTTCTTTTTAATATTTTTTTAAATTTGTTTTTTTTTTTTAATTTTTTTTTTTCTGAACTTCTTTTTATCTCCTTTCTCAACACCATTATATGGGGTCTCTTCTGATTTGGCTAAAGCACATTTTCCCGGGGTCCTTGTCACCCTTTTAGTATTTTATTTGCTCCTTCACATATTCTTATCTGGACAAAATGACAAGGCCAAGAAACTCACCACAAAAAAAAGAACAAGAGGCAATACCAAATGCTGGGACCTAATCAATACGGACATTGGTAATATGTCAGATCTAGAATTCAGAATGACGATTCTCAAGGTTCTAGCTGGGCTCGAAAAAGACATGGAAGATATTAGAGAAACCCTCTCTAGAGAGATAAAAGCAAAAAATAAATAGAACCTCGAGAAATAAAAAGAGAAATAAAAGAACTAAAATCTAACCAAGTTAAAATAAAAAAAGGTATTAATGAGGTGCAATAAAAAATGGAGGCTCTTACTGCTAGGATAAATGAGGCATAAGAAAGAATTAGTGATATAGAAGACCAAATGACAGAGAATAAAGAAGCTGAGCAAAAGAGGGACAAACAACTACTGGACCACGAGGGGAGATTTTGAGAGATAAGTGACACCATAAGAGGAAACAACATTAGAATAATTGGGATTCCAAAAGAAGGACAAAGAAAGAGGGGAGCAGAAGGTATATTGGAGAGAATTCTTGGAGAGAATTTCCCTAATATGGCAAATAGAACAAGCATCAGAATTCAGGAGGTACAGAGAACCCCCCTCAAAATCAATAAGAATAGGTTCACACCCCATCACCTAATAGTAAAATTTACAAGTCTTAGCGACAAAGAGAAAATTCTGAAAGCAGCCCAGGAAAAGAAGTCTGTAACATACAATGGTAAAAATATTACATTGGCAGCAGACTTACCCACAGAGACCTGGCAGGCCAGAAAGAACTGGCATGATATATTCAGAGCACTAAGTGAGAAAAACATGCAGCCAAGAATACTATATCTTGTTAGGCTATCATTTACAATAGAAGGAGAGATAAAAAGCTTCCAGGAAAAACAAAAACTGAAAGAATTTGCAAACACCAAACCAGCTCTACAGGAAATATTGAAAGCGGTCCCCTAAGCAAAGAGAGACCCTAAAAGTAGTAGATCAGAAAGGAACAGAGACAATATACAGTAACAGTCACCTTACAGGCAATACAATGGCACTAAATTCATATCTCTCAATAGTTACCCTGAATGTTAATGGACTAAATGCCCCAATCCAAAGACACTGGGTATCAGAATGGATTAAAAAACCAAAACCCATCAATATGCTGCCTACAAGAAACTCATTTTAGACCCAAAGACACCTCCAGATTTAAAGTGAGGGGGTGGAAAACAATGTACCATGCTAATGGACATCAGAAGAAAGCTGGGGTGGCAATCCTTATATCAGATCAATTAGACTTTAAGCCAAAGACCATAACAAGAGATGAGGAAGGACACTATATCATACTCAAAGGATTTGTACAACAAGAAGATCTAACAATTTTAAATATCTATGCCCCTAACGTGGGAGCAGCCAACTATATAAACCAATTAATAACAAAATCAAAGAAACACATCAACAATACTACAATAATAGTGGGGGACTTTAATACTCCCCTCCCTGAAATGGACAGATCATCCAAGCAAAAGATTAACAAGGAAATAAAGGCCTTAAATGACACACTGGACCAGATGGACATCACATATATATTCAGAACATTTCATCCCAAAGCAACAGAATACACATTCTTTTCTAGTGCACATGGAACATTCTCCAGAACAGATCACATCCTTGGTCATAAATCAGGTCTCAACTGGTATCGAAAGATTGAGATCATTCCCTGCATATTTTCAGACCACACTGCTCTGAAACTAGAACTCAATCACAAGAGGAAATTTGGAAAGAACTCAAATACATGGAGCATCCTTCTAAAGAATAAATGAGTCAACCAAGAAATCAAGGAAGAATTGAAAAAATTCATGGAAACAAATGATAATGAAAACACAACTGTTCAAAATCTGTGGGACACAGCAAAGGTAGTCCTGAGAGGAAAATACATAGCAGTACAAGTCTTTCTCAAGAAACAAGAAAGGTCTCAAATACACAACCTAACCCTACACCTAAAGGAGCTGGAGAGAGAACAACTAAGAAAGCCTAAACCCAGCAGGAGAAGAGAAATCATAAAGATCAGAGCAGAAATCAATGAAATAGAAACCAAGAAAACAATAGAACAAGTCAACGAAATTAGGAGCTGATTCTTTGAAAGAATTAATAAGATTGATAAACCCCTGGCCAGAATTATCAAAAAGAAAAGGGAAAGAACCCAAATAAATAAAATCATGAATGAAAGGGAGAGATCACAACCAACACCAAAGAAATAAAAACAATTATAAGAACATATTATGAACAACTCTATGGCAACAAATTTGACAATCTGGAAGAAATGGATGCATTTCTGGAGACATATAAACTACCACAACTGAACCAGGAAGAAATAGAAAACCTGAACAGACCTATAACCAGTAAGGAGATTGAAACAGTCATCAAAAATCTCCAAACAAACAAAAGCCCAGAGCCAGATGGCTTCCCAGGGGAATTCTACCAAATATTTAAAGAAGAACTAATTCCTATTCTCCTGAAAGTGTTCCAAAAAATAGAAATGGAAGGAAAACTTCCAAACTCATTTTATGAGGCCAGCATTACCTTGATCCCAAAACCAGACAAGGATCCCATTAAAAAAGAGAATTACTGACCAATATCCTTGATGAACACAGATGGGAAAATTCTCACCAAAATACTGGCCAATAGGATTCAACAGTACATTAAAAGGATTATTCACCATGACCAAGTGGGATTTATTCCAGGGCTGCAGGTTGGTTCAACATCACAAATCAATCATTGTGATACAACACATTAATAAAAGAAAGAGTAAGAACCATATGATACTCTCAATAGATGCTGAAAAAGCATTTGACAAAGTACAGCATCCCTTCCTGATCAAAACTCTTCAAAGTGTAGGGATAGAGGGCACATACCTCAATATTATCAAAGCCATCTATGAAAAACCCACCGCAAATATCATTCTCAATGGAGAAAAACTGAAATCTTTCCCGCTAAGGTCAGGAACATGGCAGGGATGTCCATTATCACCACTGCTATTCAACATAGTACTAGTAGTCCTAGCCTCAGCAATCAGACAACAAAAAGAAACTAAAGTCATCCAAGTCAGCAAAGAAGTCAAACTATCACTCTTCACAGATATTATGATACTATATGTAGAAAACCCAAAAGACTCCACTCCAAAACTGCTAGAACTTGTACAGGAATTCAGTGAAGTGTCAGAATATAAAATCAATGCACAGAAAACAGTTGCATTTCTCTACACCAACAGCAAAACAGAAGAAAGAGAAATTAAGGAGTCAATCCCATTTACAGTTACACCCAAAACCATAAGATACCTAGGAATAAACCAAACCAAAGAAGCAAAGAATCTATACTCAGAAAACTATAAAGTACTCATGAAAGAAATTGAGGAAGACACAAGGAAATGGAAAAATGTTCCATGTTCCTGGATTGGAAGAATAAATATTGTGAAAAATGTCTATGCTACCTAAAGCAAGCTACAAATTTAATGCAATCCCTATCAAAATACCATCCATCTTTTTCAAAGAAATGGAAAAAATAATCCTAAAATTTATATGGAACCAGAAAAGACCTCGAATAGCCAAAGGAATATTGAAAAAGAAAGCCAAAGTCGGTGGCATCACAATTCCAGACTTCAAGCTCTATTACAAAGCTGTCATCATCAAGACAGCATGGTACTGGCACAAAAACAGACACATAGATCAATGGAACAGAATAGAGAGCCCAGAAACAGACCCTCAACTCTATGATCAACTAATCTTCAACAAAGCAGGAAGGAATGTCCAATGGAAAAAAAGACAGTCTGTTCAACAAATGGTGTTGGGAAAATTGGACAGCCACATGCAGAAAAATGAAACTGGACCATTTCGTTACACCACAGATGAAAACAGACTCAAAATGGATGAAGGACCTCAATGTGAGTAAGCAATCCATCAAAATCCACAGGCAGCAACCTCTTTGACCTCAGCCGCAACAACTTCTTCCTGGGAACATCACCAAAGGCAAGGGAAGCAAAGGCAAAAATGAACTATTGGGATTTCATCAAGATCAAAAGCTTTTGCATAGCAAAGGAAACAGTTAACAAAACCAAAAGACAACTGACAGAATGGGAGAAGATATTTGCAAAGGACATATCAGATAAAGGGCTAGTATCCAAAATCTATAAAGAGCTTATCAAACTCAACACCCAAAGAACAACTAATCCAATCAAGAAATGGGCAGAGGACATGAACAGACTTTTCTGCAAAGAAGACATCCAGATGGCCAACAGACACATGAAAAAATGCTCCACATCACTCGGCATCAGGGAAATACAAATGAAAACCACAATGAGATACTACCTCACACCAGTCAGAATGGCTAAAATTAACAAGTCAAGAAATGACTGATGCTGGCGAGGATGTGGAGAGAGGGGAACCCTCCTACACTGCTGGTGGGAATGCAAGCTGGTGCAACCACTCTGGAAAACAATGTGGAGGTTCCTCAAAAAACTGAAAATAGAGCTACCCTATGACCCAGCAATTGCACTACTGGGTATATATCCTAAAGATACAAACGTGGTGCTCCGAAGGGGCACGTGCACCCGAATGTTTATAGCAGCAATGTCCACAGTAGCCAAACTATGGAAAGAACCTAGATGTCCATCAACAGATGAATGGATAAAGAAGAGGTGGTATATATACACAATGGAATACTATGCAGCCATCAAAAGAAATGAAATCTTGCCATTTGCGATGACGTGGATGGAACTAGTGGGTATTATGCTTAGTGAAATAAGTCAATCGGGATCAACAACTATCATATGATGTCCCTGATATGAGGAAGTGGAGATGCAACATGGGCGGTTTGGGGGGTAGGTAAAGAATAAATGAAACGAGATGGGATTGAGAGGGAGACAAACCATAAGTGACTCTTAATCTCACAAAACAAACAGGGTTGCTGGGGGAGGGGGGTTGGGAGAGGGTGGTTGTGTTATGGACCTTGGGGAAGGTATGTGCTACGCTGAGTGCTGTGAAGTGTGTAAACTCAGTGATTCACAGACCTGTACCCCTGGGGATAAAAATACATTATATGTTTATAAAAAATAAAAAAAATAATAAAAAAAGGAAAAAAAAGGGATAAAGTCCTTGTTTTCCAGTAAAACTTTAACAAATACAACAGAAACAGCAAAAGAGAAAACACTACAGCTTAGAAGCTAATTTGCCATTGTGTCCCTTCATTTCTGGTTGATAATGGATTTTTGTCATTTCCTTCATAGTAGGTTGGTGATATATCCAATTTAGAGCAAAGTTAACCAGAGGGTCTTAAAAACATGTTATTTTTCATATGATCTTTTTATATACATAAATCTGACACAAACTGTAAAAACCCTAATTTAATATTGAAAAAAATGTCAGCAAGAATTTTTTTTTTTTTAGTTTATTTACATAATCTCTACACCACTATGGGGCTCAAAATTATGAACCTACAATCAAAAGCCACAGGATCTTGTGACTGAGCTAGCTAGGCATTCCTGTGAGCAAGAATTTTCTTAATTCCCTGTTGAGGAAAAATTACCAATACCTAGTTTATTTCCCAACATTTTAAGAAAATGCTATTTTCTATGTATATCACTGATATGTCCATGGCAGAGAGATAGCAACCTTCAAGCAGCTCACCACCAAGCAAGCCTTCTCTCTCATGTCCATTCCATGGCATGCGTGCCTGTAAAGATGCAAAACAATCCACCTGTCAATAAACCAACCAGTCCAGCAAATCCAAACTATGTAAATAGCTTGTAAAATGTGCTTAGCAACATTTTTCTTTTAGTGAAGCAAAGGATAAATTTAATAACACATATGTGCTCTCACTTAATTGGAGGGCTTTAGTTTAGCTAACAATGGCTCACACAGACCTAATGGATTTCTGTGATAAGGAAGTACAAAGCTAGCCTGCCTCTTGGTCTTTTTCATCTGGATTAAAAAGTCTAGCTTTTTTAATTGTATGTATCAAAACTTTGGTTTACTTTCTGTCCAATTACCTCTACATTTTCAGAGGATATAGATCCTGTTTCTAACCCATACAATTACTTATACTTGCAAACTGAGCACAAAGTGGCACTGGAAAAATAGTCATAGGATGAATAAATGTATGAAAGTGCAAAATAAACACACTAAAGACTAGCATGTTGAATGAAAAAAGAAGAAATTATGACTACATATTCATAAGTAAAATAAGTCAAATAAAGAAAGTTGATTATCATATGACTTCACTTATTGGTGGAACATAAGGAATAGCATGGAGGACATTAGGAGAAAGAAGGGAAAAATGAAGGGGGTGAAACTGGAGTGGGAGACAAACCGTGAGAGACTAGGGACTCTGGGAAACAAACTGAGGGTTTTAGAAGGGAGGGTGTTGGAGAATGGGTGAGCCCAGTGATGGGTATTAAGGAGGGCACAGATTGCATGGAACACTAGGTATTATGCACAAACAATTAATCATGGAACACTACATCAAAAACTAATGGTGTACTGTATGATGACTGACATAACACAATTAAAGAAAAAAAGGACTACATATTCCATTTAGAGTACACACACTTCTGAGCTTTGGCTGAAACAGATAATAAAAAGTGATTAATTACAAGAAAGAAAAAAATAACCAATACCTTAGGGACACACTTGTCCCCTCACCCTCACACACACACGTGTTGTTGTCTTTTTCTCTCTTCTTTGAACACTTATATTTTTCTTAAAAATGTAAAACTTAATATATTTTTTATTTGAATATCGAATGAAAAAGTTTAACTTATTTAATGCCTTTTAATTTTGTTTTTTTTTTTCAAATTGCTTTGCATTAGAAATGTGTTTTCCCTACTTCTAATGTTTTTTTTTTTTTTCTTTTCAGCATGACAGAATTCATTGTTTTTGCACCACACCCAGTGCTCCATGCAATACGTGCCCTCCTTAATACCCACCACCTGGTTCCCCCAACATCCCAACCCCCGCCCCTTCAAAACCCTCAGGTTGTTTTTCAGAGTCCATAGTCTCTCATGGTTCACCTCCCCTTCCAATTTCCCTCAACTCCCTTCTCCTCTCCATCTCCCCATGTCCTCCGTGTTATTTGTTATGCTCTGCAAATAAGTGAAACCATATGATAATTGACTCTCTCTGCTTGACTTATTTCACTCAGCATAATCTCTTCCAGTCCCCTCCATGTTGCTACAAAAGTTGGGTATTCATCCTTCCTGATGGAGGCATAATACTCCATAGTGTGTATGGACCACATCTTCCTTATCCATTCATCCGTTGAAGGGCATCTTGGTCCTTTCCACAGTTTGACGACCATGGCCATTGCTGCTATAAACATTGGGGTACAGATAGCTCTTTTTTTTCACTACATCTGTATCTTTGGGGTAAATACCCAGTAGTGCAATTGCAGGGTCATAGGGAAGCTCTATTTTTAATTTCTTGAGGAATCTACATGCTGTTCTCCAAAGTGGCTGCACCAACTTGCATTCCCACCAACAGTGTAAGAGGGTTCCCCTTTCTCCACATCCTCTCCAACACATGTTGTTTCCTGTCTTGCTAATTTTGGCCATTCTAACTGCTGTAAGGCAGTATCTCAATGTGGTTTTGATTTGAATCTCCCTGATAGCTAATGATGATGAACATTTTTTCATGTGCCTGATAGTCATTTGTATGTCTTCATTGGAGAAGTGTCTGTTCATATCTTCTGCCCATTTTTTGATATGATTATCTGTTTGTGTGTGTTGAGTTTGAGAAGTACTTTATAGATCCTGGATATCAGCCTTTTGATTGTACTGTCATTTGCAAATATCTTCTCCCATTCCGTGGGTTGCCACTTTGTTTTGTTGACTGTTCCAATTGCTGTGCAGAAGCTTTTGATCTTGATGAAGTCCCTAAAGTTCATTTTCACTTTTGTTTCCTTTGCCTTTGGAGACATATCTTGAAAGAAGTTGTTGTGGCTGATATCGAAGAGGTTACTGCCTATGTTCTCCTCTAGGATTCTGATGGATTCCTGTCTCACGTTGAGGTCTTTTATCCATTTTGAGTTTATCTTTGTGTATGGTGTAAGAGGATGGTCAAGTTTCATTCTTCTACATGTATCTGTCCAATTTTCCCAGCACCACTTATTGAAGAGACTATTTTCCACTGTATATTTTTTCCTGCTTTGTCGAAGATTATTTGACCATAGAGTTGAGGGTCCATATATGGGTTGTCTACTCTGTTCCACTGGTCTATGTGTCTGTTTTTATGCCAGTACCATGCTGTCTTGGTGATCACAGCTTTGTAGTAAAGCTTGAAATCAGGTAACGTGACGCCACCAGTTTTATTTTTGTTTTTCAACATTTCCTTAGCGATTCGGGGTCTCTTCTGATTCCATACAAATTTTAGGATTATTTGCTCCAGCTCTTTGAAAAATACCGGTGGAATTTTGATCAGAATGACATTAAAAGTATAGATTGCTCTAGGCAGTATAGACATTTTAACAATGTTTATTCTTCTGATCCAAGAGCATAGAATGGTCTTCCATCTTTTTGTGTCTTCTTCAATTTATTTCATGAGTGTTCTGTAGTTCCTTGAGTACAGATCCTTTACCTCTTTGGTTAGGTTTATTCCCAGGTATCTCATGGTTCTTGGTGCTATAGTAAATGGAATCAATTCTCTAATTTCCTAATTCCCTAATTTCCCAAAGTAATAACTGTATTTTCATTGTTAGTGTATAAGAAAGCCACTGATTTCTGCATATTGACTTTGTATCCTGCCACATTACTGATTGGCTGTATGAGTTCTAGTAGTTTGGGGGTGGTCTTTTGGGTTTTCCATATAAAGAATCATGTCACCTGCGAAGAGAGAGAGTTTGACTTCTTCATTGCCAATTTGGATACATTTTATTTCTCTTTGTTGTGTGATTGTTGTAGCTAGGACTTCTAATACTATGTTGAACAAGAGTGGTGAGAAGGGGGCATCCTTGTCGTGTTCCTGATCTCAACGGGAAGGTTGCGAGCTTTTTCCCATTGAGGATATTTGCTGTGGGTCTTTCATAGATAGATTTTATGAAGTTCAGGAATGTTCCCTCTATCCCTATACTTTGAAGCATTTTAATCAGGAACGTTGCTGGATTTGGTCAAATGCTTTTTCTGCATCAATTGAGAGGACCATGTGGTTCTTCTCTCTTCTCTTATGGATATGTTCTATCACATTGATTGATTTGGGAATGTTGAACCATCCTCGTTACCCAGGGATGAGTCCCATCTGGTCATGGTGAATAATCTTTTTAATGTGATGTTGGATCCTTTTTGCTAGGATCTTGTTGAGAATCTTAGCATCCATATTCATCAGTGATATTGGTCTGAAATTCTCCTTTTTGGTGTGGTCTTTGCCTGGTTTGGGGATCAGGGTAATGCTGGCTTCATAAAAAGAGTCTGGAAGTTTTCCTTCTGCTTCAATTTCTTGAAACAGCTTCAGGAGAATAGTTGTTATTTCCTCTTTGAAAGTTTGGTAGAATTCCCCAGGGACTCTGTCAGGTCCTGCTCTTGTTTTTGGGAGGTTTTTGATAATTGCTTCAATCTTGTTACTAGATATCGTCTATTCAAGTTGTCAATTTCTTCCTGGTTCAATTTTGGGAGTTTATAGTTTTCCAGGACTGCCTCCATTTCATCCAGGTTGCTTACCTTATTGGCTTATAACTGTTGATAATAACTTCTGATGATTTTTTCTACTTCCTTTTTGTTAGTTGTGATCTCTCCCTTTTCATCCATAATTTTATTAATTTGAGCTTTCTCTCCTTTCTTTTGGATTAGTGTGGCCAATGGTTTATCGATCTCATTGATTCTTTCAAAAAACCAGCTTCTAGTTTCATTGATACGTTCTACTGTATCTCTGGTTTCTACCTCATTGATCTCTGCTCTAATCTTGATTATTTCCCTTCTTATGTGTGGAGTTGGTTTGATTTGTTGTTGATTCTCCAGTTCTTTAAGGTGTAGAGACAGCTGGTGTATTCTGGATTTTTCAGGGGTTTTTTTGAGGGAGGCTTGGATGGCTATGTATTTCCCCCTCAGGACTGCCTTTGCTGTATCCCATAGGTTTTGGACTGAAGTGTCTTCATTGTCTTTGGTTTCCATGAATTGTTCAAGTTCTTCTTTGATCTCCTGGTTGATCCAAGCATTCTTAACCAAGGTGGTCTTTAGCTTCTAGGTGTTTGAGTTCCTTCCAAACTTTTCCTTGTGATTGTGCTCCAGTTTCAAAGCATTGTGATCTGAGAATATGCAGGGAATAATATCAGTCTTTTGGTATCAGTTGAGTCCTGATTTGAGACCCAGTATGGGGTCTATTCTGTAGAAGGTTCCATGTGCACTTGAGAAGAATGAGTATTCTGTTGTTTTAGGGTGGAATGTTCTGTATGTATCTATGAGGTCCATCTGGTCCAATGTGTCATTCAATGTTCTTGTTTTTTTATTGATTTTCTGCTTGGCTGATCTGTCTATTACTGAAAGAGGTGTGTTAAGATCTCCGACTATTAATGTATTCATATCAATTTGACTCTTTATCTGGATTAATAGTTTTCTTATGTAGTGGGCTGCTCCCCTATTGGGGGCATAGATATTTACAATTGTTGGATCATCTTGGTGGATAGTCCCTTTAAGAATTATGTAGTGTCCTTCTGTATCTCTGACTACAGTCTTTAAAATTAAATTTATCTGATATGAGAATCACTACCCTGGCCTTCTTTTGAGGCCCATTGGCATGAAAGATGGTTCTCCATCCCTTCACTTTCAGTCTGGGTGTATCCATAGGTTCGAAATGGGTCTCTTGTAGGCAACATATGGATGGATCCTGTCATTTTATCCAATATGCAACCCTGTGTCATTTTATGGGCGCATTTAGGCCATTCACATTGAGAGTGATTATTGATGGATACGTTTTTATTGACATCGTGTTACCTTTGAAGTCTTTCTTTCTATAGATTGTCTCTATATTTCTGTTCAGTGATATCCTTAAAATTTTCCTCTTTTAATAGAACCCCCCTTAATATTTCCTGCAGTGTCAGCTTGGTGGTCGAAGTCTTTTAAGCCTTGCCAGTCTTTGAAACTCTTTATCTCTCCATCCATTTTAAATGTCAATCTTGTTGGATTAAGTATTCTTGGCTGCATGTTCTTCTCATTTAGTGCCCTGAATATATCTTGCCAGCTTTTTCTGACTTGCCAGGTTTCTGTGGACAGGTCTGATGTTTTTCTGATGGGCTTTCCTCTATACATAAGGAGCCTCTTTGTCCTAGCTGCCTTCAAGAGTGTCTGCCTACATTTATATTTCCTCATTCTTACTATTAGGTGTCTTGAGGACTTTCGAGAATCTATTATCTTGGGGAAGACCGTTCTCCCTCTAGTACATGAACTCTGGTTCCTTCGTGAGATTTGGGAAATTTTTCAGGGAGAACTTGTTCCACTCTATCTTCTAGAGTTCTTTCTTTCTCCTCCCCTTCAGGGATTCCAATAATTCTGACATTGGAACGTTTCATGGCATCATTTCTTTCCTTGATTCTGTTTTTGTGGCTTCTAAGCTGTTTGTTCCAGGCTTCCTCCTGATCCTTTCTCTCTATCTGTTTGTTCTCCAGATCACGAATTCTATATTCTGTCTCAGTTACCCTAGCTTTTATAGAATTTAGATTCGATTGGAACTCATTGAGAGCATTGTGAACATCATCCCTGGTGGCTTTCAGTTCTTCCCGAACATTGTGAATGTCATCCCTGGTGGCTTTCAGTTCTGCCCTAATCAATTCCATTTGGTCATCCATGGCTTTCTCCACCCTAGCTATTGCCTGGATATTTGTTAGCCTGAATTCCCTTTCTGACATATTGTCCATGTTGGTAGCCATTAGCTCTGTTGCAGAAGGCCCATCCTCTGAATTTTTCTTCTGTTGGGCATTCCTCCTCCTAGTCATTTTGGTGAGAGTTGGCTGAACAGATGTAGCTGGATGTATCGACCATGGTGCAGTCAAGGTGCACCCTGGAATGCTTCTGAGCAATCAGGAGTCCCTACCCAAATGAAAGAGAAAAGAAAGAGAGAAAAAGGATAAAAAACATAAAGAGAGAGATATGGGAAAAAGAAAAAGAAAGATAAAAGAGAAGGCTCAGCCCAAATGGGCCCCGAGGTATGATTTATGAAGTATACAAACAAAAACAAACAAGAAGACTTATAAAAGTATATGACAAGAGGAAAAAATATATATATATATATATAAAAGCAAAAAAAAAAAAAAAGAACCTAGTCAAAAACAACCCCAAGTATAAGATTTATATACTATCAATACAAATACAAATACACAGAAACACTGGCGGAAGAAAAAGATGAGAGAGTGGTTATAAATTCTCAGTGTGGGTGAGGAAGGTTACTTTGATTCTTCCTAGATGTATCTTGATATCTTTGTTAAAGGACTCAACTTTCCTATGATAAAGGGGGGATTAAAAATTGGTTTACCGATAGGGGTAGCATTCATTGGGGAAAGGGGATTACCTTGAAGTTTAACTCTATATGAATATTTAAAACATAAAAATAAAAAAAGAATGAACTAAACTAAACTAAAATAAAATTAAAAAAAATTAAAAAATAGAAAAGCAAAAGGAAAACACGGGTATATGTATCAAGAAGTTCAGGTTAAAAGGTTATTATGGAATTTGATATACTGGACATCTCATTGTGATGGTAAATATGTTAAAAATTATCTATAAGAAAAAAAGAACCAGAATAGTGGGAACAAATTAAAAATAAAAGTTGTATCTATGAAGTAGTGGTGGTTGTTCTCTTGTCATCTTCCCCCCCTCCCTGGTTGGCTTTCTTGGGGAGGGGCCTGCCACGTGGGTTTTCAGGCAGTATTCCCTGAGTTAATCCCCACCCCAAAGGGCGTGGGTTGTGAGGAAACCAGTTTTTCAGGCTTTCGTTCTCTGGAGGTTTCTATGTTTGTTCGTTTGTTCATTTGTTTTCTCTCACTTTGACAGCTTTTGATGGTTTTTGGAGGTTTAGAGAAAAGCAAACTGCACCCAGACCTCCTGCTCAGAGAGAAGCCTCAGTCTGTTCCCCTCTGGGTGCTGCAGAGCACATAAATTCCCCCTTGGCCGCTGGCAGAACACGTTCCATGTTGCGGTCCCTGGGAACACAGGTACTCCTGCTTGTACCCAAAACCATGACAGTGGCGGCTGTCTGGGCAGCTCTGGACTGCCAGAGAGGTTCCAAGCAGTGATTGCACACTGAGATTTTCCCGCTGGCCCGGGCTGGGAGTGCCTGGTCTTTCCGGGTCCAAGAGTGCCGAGCTGGCACCTGCGCACACCTCTTTCAGGGGAGGATGTGGGGCATGACTCAGGCTCTGATAGCACGGCTTGGTGCGCATGTGGGGACTGCAAAAATTCTGTGCTTCTGCAAGCTGCCGAGGCTACCAGCCCTTCATGGGACCCGGACCCCACACACTCTTAAATAAGCTCGCAGCTCAGGGACCAAGACATGGTTTCTCCGCCACACTCTCTCTGGCTCAGCACCAGTGTTGGCAGTCCTAGGTCCAGGGACTTAAGCCCCTGTCCCTAACAGCCCCGATTCCCACAATATCCCCCCCGTGATCCTTTGCTCTTTTTGAGTGCTTTCAACAGACTCCAAGTTAATCCTGGTCCCCAGTCACAGGGCACTCTCGTATTGGGGTATTTCTTTCCAATGTGTCACTTCTGGTGTCTCCCTCCCCCTTTTGTTTATCTTCCGATATCAGTCTGACATTCCCACTCGACTTTACCTGCCCACTGGCGTCTTTTGCCCCCGTAGAGATCCAGACGTGTATAATTCTAATCTCAGGTTAATTTCATGGGTGATCGGAGTTCTTTGGTAGGTAATCAGCTCACTTTAGGGTACAGGTTGAAACAGCACCTCCTCCTACTTCCCCGTCATCTTGTCTCCCCCTATTCTACTTCTAATGTTCTTGTGGACAGGTTTTCCTGGATGATGTTCTTAGACTCTCTTCTCCTTCACCTACTTTATCTTGCCTTCCCTAATAATCTGAGAAGAACATCAGGACATGACTGGCTCACACCCTTCCTCTAGCACCATCCTGCTTCACAGAGTAGTCGCCACATCTTCAGGTATTCATTTTTGCAGGAGCTCTATCCTGTTGGGGTAGGCCTCACAGGTTCATCATGATTCTTACCCTCACAAATAAGTTCAGTAAGAAGCTGTGACAAGTAGGAAGGCTCAATCTCCAATCTGGCTTCTATCAGGAGTAAAGTTGAAATTTGAGGCCATCTGCTACTGTTGGGATTCATCTCAACTTATTCAAAATCCAAAAGGAATGGAATGTGCATTTTAATTAAGTTGTGTATTTCTTTCTATAGCCAGGTACTTAGCTAAACCTTATTCTCTTCCTTTAGTTGGTTAAGCTTCATAAAATGCCAAGACTTTTGTTTTTTCTTATCTGAATTTTAACATAATTATCAACTTTGAGTTCCAATATAGTATTTATGATTTTCTTTTTTTTTTTTTTTTTTTTTTTTTTTTTTTTTTTTTTTTTTAAGATTTATTTATTTATTTATTTGACAGAGAGAGATCACAGTAGACAGAGGCAGGCAGAGAGAGAGAGGGAAGCAGCTCCCGGCTGAGCAGAGAGCCCGATGCGGGACTCGATCCCAGGACCCTGAGATCATGACCTGAGCCGAAGGCAGCGGCTTAACCCACTGAGCCACCCAGGCGCCCCGTATTTATGATTTTCTTAAAACCCCTGATCTAACTTATATTTTATTCCTAGTTGAGCATGTGAAAACAGTTTTTAAAATTACATATTTCAAGATTCTACCCTTTCAAATAGGATAGAGTCCCCATAAGTACTAAGCAATAAATACCCATCAAAGGTACAGCCTGCTAAGCCAGTGTTGACAGTCATTGGCAGCCTGGTTTGCACCAATCCATCTGGGTACTGTTTTAACTAAAACTTGAGGAAATTCTTTGGCCACTTAAAACTGTTGAATTTTATATCTTATTACCTGTGATCCCAAGATAATACTCTCTGGTCGTGTTTTGTCTCCCACACTATCATCTCATCTAAGCCTGTAGTTACTTAGCTTTACCCAAAGCCTTCTCTTCCACTCCCAAATCATTTCACTGCATCTTCTGTAAACTTTTTGTTTTGGTGTACATGTGTTGAGAAAGCAAATTTTCATCCTAACTTGTCTTTTCCCATTCCCTTAGTCACATTGTACTGAAACTGGAAAATACTTCTGCTGTTCTCTCAGTTGAATACTTTAAAGATTTATTTATTTATTTATTTATTTATCAGAGAGAGAGAGAGAGAGAGGAGCGAGAGTGAGCACAAGCAGACAGAGTGACAGGCAGAGGGAGAAGCAGGCTCCCTGCCGAGCAAGGAGCCCGATGTGGGACTTGATCCCAGGACTCTGGGATCATGACCTGAGCCGAAGGCAGCTGCTTAACCAACTGAGCCACCCAGGTGTCCCTCTCAGTTGAATACTTTATTCTCCATTACCCACAGCCCTAAAAACAATGTGGGAGCCCAGACCTGTGTGATATTGTTTACTGTTGCATATAAATGCCCCCCAACCCCAGCCATAAATAAAATAGTTCTCTTCCACTAAGGCTAAAAACTGTAAGCTATAGCACTCTTGAGCTCTTCTTGATTATAAGTAAACTTAAATTTAGTGTGGTTTTTGAATGTAGAACACAACTTTAGATTTTTGCTGACTTGTGGTTTTGTTTCTAATATCTAAGATCCTCTAGCATTTTGTTGCATGATACCTTCCTATCCATTGGGCATTCTTGCATGACTATTTCAAGGCTATATTCTGTTCTTTTTCAAAGTAACATTGACTTACTACATCTTTGAAATCTCAGATTCAAATTTTGTATTTTAGGTCATTTTTTCTCATTCAATTATTCCCACTACATTCATCAGCTTTATTTAAAACCCTAATCTTGTATCCTTTAAGTTTTGGAAACCCCAACTATTCCTTCCCTATGTGAAATTTGAAGTGGCTGGATACTGTGTGAAATCATAAAAACTCAGTGATTCTGCTACTAATTTAGAACGTTCAATTCAATTGTGCCTTCACTGTTGCAGGACAATCTTTCATTTTTCTCCTAACTTTCACATCAGCTACTTCTACACTTTCCCAGTCCCCTTAAATATTTTGCCATCTAACTCCCAGCATAACATTTTCCAATTTCTTCAGAGAAAAGGAAATCAACATCTTGCCTTACATTGATACTTTGAATAGGGAATGATATTATGATGGTTATGAATAGAGTTAGAGAAAGTTGGATCATTTCAAATCTGTTAAGATCACTTTTGACCTAGCAACATATAAATTTAAGAAAAAAAATACATTACTTAAGAAATATTTTTGATAGGTAAAGGTCTCAGGTATCTATCAAAGTTTAATATTTATTCCACTGTTCAATGTTAAGGAAATTGCAAGCGAAATTATCAAATAATTATTTCCTAATCATTATTAATAAAAGATTTACTTTGAACATGGAATTATGTTAATTTCATGAATATATTTAAGATCTCCCAATCAATGTGAACTAATATGTGGAGAGAAGTACTAAATTATAGCTTTAATAACTGTCTCTGACTTTATTTCTTCCTAAGGGGTAGTAGAGTTTCTTGTTCATTTTTTGTGTCTAGAATGAATAAGAAGAAAGTACTGCCTATTTATTTCCATTAGAATATAAATTGCTTCAATGAATTTGTTTATAGATTGAATGTCTAAATAATGAATTATGGGAAAATACCACTTTATTTAAACATCTAGCTTCACTATTTATAAATGCTTTTAATTTAAGTTCATGACTCGAACTTGAAATGACTTCAAAACCTGGCTAAACTTGAAAAGAATGTAGTAAAACCACTTATGAATCCATTTCAGAACTACTTAGGTATGTATGATATCCAAGGGATTTTTTTTTAAACTTAAGACTTGTTTTTGCACTACACCTCAAAAAGTGATAAAATGCTTGATTAAAGTTTTTAGTCAATAAAAAAAATCAATCATTTCTAGTTTGGTTAAGTTAGTATTTAATTTGCAAATACAGGTATTATTGTTTGTGCTGTAAACTTATTTATTGATACCAAACCTAGAAATGTGTCATAAAAGTATAACTCATTTTAGCATTTCATATGTTTTTACCTCTAGAATTGTAATTAAAGTTAATCAAATATAGACACTTGGTGTCCCATTATTAGGTTGTTTAAATCTTTTTGCTCCAGATTTTGTCATTGGACCAATGATGTCAAAATCATGGACTTGCCTATTCTTATTCTATTTTTCTATCATTCCTTGGTCCTGAGATGAGAAGTGTTGGCCCTAAATACACTAGTCTTCCAGACAACCCCAGGAAACTCTTCATTGCCTTTGGAACACTCCATTAGCTGCAGGAATACTTCACAAGATTCTTGGGCAATGAACGAGGACTTTACCATGAAGGTCTTATTGTGATAGCACTGGGTGTTTTAAGTAAGTGATGTATCACTAATTCTGCTCCTGAAACTAATATTACACTATATATTAACTAACTGGAATTTAAATTAAAACTTGAAATGAAAAATACACTCTGTTCTACATTGCCTGATCTCTATTTCATTTCACTTTTTTAACACAAAGGAGAGAATAATTCTTAGATCTGGAAGGAACCATCTTTGTGAAGGGAGGGGGGACTTATCAAAATACCCGGGCATTTCTGAAGAGAGCCTCTTACTGAGAAAATTTTGTTGGATTTTAGGTGGCAAAAGGCTAATGTTGGCTTCCATAAAATATTGGTTTGGCTTGGATTTTATTTTTTTAAGGCAGATTTATTTCTTTGACAGATAGTGTGTGAGAGACAGAATGTGCACAAGCAGGGGGAGTGGCAGGCAGAGGGAGAGGAAGAAGTAGGCTCCCTGCTCTTTGCAGGGTCCTGGGAACATCACCTGAGCCAAAGACAGATGCTTTATGCTTAATCAACTGAGCCACCCAGTCACCCCTGGTTTGGATTTTAAATGTAATTTTTCTATAGAATAAAACATCAAAAAGCATTGATAACTTTAAAACTTGAGATTTGCTAAGATAAATGTGTGAACTACCTTAGCATAATTGCAATTTTTTTCCTCTTACAGTTTTTTTTTTAATTTCTGCCACCAATGGTATTTTTTTCTTTTAAAAACTAATCTCAGTCATATATTGCTTAATAAGAATCTATATTATAAAATAAGTGCCTTGTTTCTTTAATCTTTTTAGCTTACAGATTTCTGAGCAAATCATTGCTGATTATACTTTCAGGTATCTATTAACTTTAATGAGCTTCTGTCATTCAGAACTTTAACTTTGCCTCCTCCTGGACTTCATTTATTAAATATTTTTTATCACTAGTTATATACTATGGTAACAGAAATTATAATTTATAAATATCCACAGGGAAAAATGGAAGGGAATGATTTTCGAGGACCTCACGTTCCTTCATTTTTCTGTTTTGTTTTATTTTAATTAAGTGAAATCTTTCACTGAAGTTTTCTAGAGCATTTAAACTGTAGTTCCATAAAGACACATGCCAAAATGCATTTACATTTATTTGGGAGTTTGGGGAATGATCCAGAGCCCCCTTGCTAGGAATAAGTATGATGGTTAGAACATTTAAGTTGAAATTGTTAAGAACTTTTTAATATTTAGTACTAATAGAATAATTACTTACTAAACACATAATGTATATAAGTTTATTATTCCTGCACACAAGAAATTGAAAACTTGTCATGGCCAGTGACCTCACAGATCTCAGTCTCTGCATAGTGTGTGTGTATGTATGTGTGTGTGTGTGTGAGAGAGTGTATTTGAGAGAGAGAGAGAGATACCAAGTATTTGTATTTGTACTGTACTGTGCAATCTTATATACATATATCATCCCATGTGTACATGACAAAATGATTATCACTATTGTAATTACATTATTGTGAAGAAAATAAAATCTGCATTTTACATTTTGGACAGGTGGAAGAAATAAGGATAAATTCTGTTATCATTTTTAAGGGATTCTGGTTTGGTTCTTTGTTTTCCATAGACAGCATTTTTCCATCTCTTGGGAACATAATGGGGATGGTTTCCCTAAATACTTTCAGGTATACTTCAACTCTAGTGTCATTAATTGATACAGAAAAATAATCTTCCTTAAAACTTATACAATCTTACTGTGGTTGCTGACCTGTTCATCCTAAGCAGAAGAGATGATAGTCTACTGGGAAGTTACCCTTAGAAATGTCTACAGGCAGTGAGTGAGTAACGAGAAGGAGAAATTCAATTGAGAGATATACTTCAAATACACCCGCCCCAAATAAGTTTTTTTGAAACTAAAGTTATTTCTGAAGAAAAGTGTTCTTAATCTCTTAGGGGAGTATTAATTATCAATATACATTTATCAATATACATTTTTTCCTCAGCATGAGGAAACATGAGACAGCCCTATTTATATCTCCAGTCTGCCCTGAACAGACCCTTATATATTCAGAAAATATTTTAACTTCTCAACAGGGATTCAGAAAGACAAATGAGACTAGGAAAAAACAATACATAAAAATACTGGAGATGAGCAGGGGATGTTACCTAAACTCAATGTTTTTGAATATTTCATTCATATCATGAAGCTCTCCATTTACACATGTATTCTTAAAGGATAGTGGATAAGCATTCTTTTGAATTATTTTCATTCTGCAGTTTTTGTTTTGGGATGATAAAATTTTGAAAAACCCCTAAATATATAAAAACACTAAATAAGTTAAATGGGACAATCAACCAAAACACATTTTTTGGCATCAATCAGCTTATTTTTGTGGCTAAATTTTATATATCTCAATTGATACTTTGAGAATTCAGTGCGGTAATCCCTTTGCTCCATTTATCCATCTGTTAAAATGTCTTTCTTCTGCAGAAGTTTAATGAGGAACTTTTTTTCTCCTAAGTTAACATAAGATTGGGCAACAGGTTAATGAGGACAGTGAGAGCCAGGCATCATTATAAATGAAGTGATAAATGGTACATAAAATCTTAAGGTGTAAAAATGTTTAATTTGGAAGTCCATTTTCCTCCTAAATGATTACTCTCAAAATTACATTTTACTGAAGTTAATTCTATTGTATTTAAATTTCTTGTCTCTTTTTGAATTTCAGTTTATTCTGTTTCTTTTCTTGTGATAAAAGTCA
This sequence comes from Martes martes, assembly GCF_963455335.1. Classification (NCBI taxonomy): domain Eukaryota; kingdom Metazoa; phylum Chordata; class Mammalia; order Carnivora; family Mustelidae; genus Martes; species Martes martes. The sequence goes on from NC_137889.1 coordinate 115,374,223, forward strand.
ATTTTATCTTAAATTTTGATTCCTACAAGAATGTGCTCCTCTACCAAGTTTATATACCTTTCTTCTTCTTTTTTTTTAAAGATCTTTATTTATTTATTTGACAGAGAGAGAGGCAGCAAGAGAGGAAATACAAGCAGGGGGAGTAGGAGAGGGATTAGCAGTTTCCTTGCTGAGCAGGGATCCCCAAGCGGGACTCAATTCCGGGATCCAGAATCATGACCTGAGCCGAAGGCAGCTGCCCAACCATCTATGCCACTCAGGAGCCCTTATTTACCTTTCTTAAGAATTTTGTTTGGGGATAATATATTTCTAGAATCACACCGTATATAACTTATTTTGCTTTATTGTTTCTTCTAGACTGTTCTTTGTGAGTAGAAAATGAACCAGCACCAGTATCAGAACTTGGGTGACTTAATGCCCTGGGAAATGTAGCTGAATAAATGACCGTGAGGTATGGCATCTTATTAGTTCCTGACTTGATATTAAGCAGCATTTGCTAACCTTCTTGTCCCAATTTTTGCCAAGCAAGACCTTGAAAGTCTTATAATAGTAGCCAGAAATTCCCTTTTTTTTTTTTCCACTGAAATACTGAATAATAGGAATATTTATAAGATTAAAGGTTTATTTTGATTTTTTTGGCTGAAACAATTTTATTTACACACTTCAAACACTTTATAAAACTCTTTATAAAATTATTTTCTTCAGCATAGGTGAGATTATTTTATTATAAAGATGTAAATTTCTTAATTTTTAGATTGAGAAAGTTTATACTTTACATTACTGTGTAGTAGGTACCTATTTTTAAGCCAAGCAATGACTTAAACAATTTTGAAATACTATATTAAAGTTGTATGTATTTTTCAAATCATTATATTTATCAAATGCAGGCTAAATTTAAGAATATATATACAGGAAAGCCAGGACTGCCCATAATGAACTGTGTATGCTAATGACTCAGTGATTTATCCTTTGAAATGTATAATGAAGTATTTTCTACAAAACTGTTATGATAAAATCTATATATCAAATATGTAAATAGCAGGTACTATGACAGGCTGTAACTTCTCTCCCCTCCTCTAAAAGATGCTCAAATCTGATATATTCAAATAAGGATAAAGAAGTATTTTTGTTTTAATACCTTTGAATTATTTTCTCAGTTTTAATGTATAAAGCATTAACAATATGGAAATTAAACATGTTGTACCTTAAGTTGTCTCAATATGGAGGATTCACATAATTTTTAGCACTTACAGTAACAAATGGTGAATTGTCTACATGATCACTTTATAACTTCAAGTGTGGATGGTGATCGTTTTCTGCTTTGCAAGTCAGAAAAGCAACCATCTATTTTCAAATGTCTAAACGTCAATGTAGAATTTCTTTACCAAAAGGTTGGAGATACAAAGAATACAAAAAATAATACATATTTTTCTTTTTGTTTTCATTTAAATTTCAGTTAGTTAGCATATAGTTTAATATTAGTTTCAGGTGTAGAATTTAGTAATTCATCACTTACATATATCACTCAGTGCTCCTCACGAGTGACCTCCCCATCACCCATTTAACCCCTCCCCCCACTGCCTCTCCTCCAGTAACCTTCTGTTTATTCTCTATAGCTAAGTCTGTTTCCTTATTTGACTCTTCTTTTTTTTTTAACTCCCTCTTATGTTCATCTGTTTTGTTTCTTAAATTTCAAATACAAGTGAAATCAAATGGTATTTGTATTTCTCTACCTGACTTATTTTGCCTGGCATTATTCACTCTAGCTCCATCCTCATCATTGTAAATGGCAAGATTTCATTCTTTTTGATGCCTGAGTATTATTCCATTGTGTATTGATACCTCCTCTTTTTATCCATTTGTCAGTGGATGGGCATTTAGTTTTTTCCATAATTTGGCTATTGTTGATAATGCTATAAACATTGGAGTATATGTGTCCCTTTGAATGAGTATTTTTGTGTCTTTTTTAGTAGTGCAATTGCTAGATCATAAGATAACTTTATTTTTAACTTTTCGAGGAACCTCCATACTGTTTTCCAGAGTGGTTGCAGCTGTTTGCATTCCCAACAGTGTAAGAGCCTGACCCTTTCTCTACATACTCAGTTGCACTTGTGCCCTGTGTTGTTGATTTTAGCTATTCTGACTGGTATTAGTTGATATCTCATTGTAGTTTTCAATTGCATTTCCCTGATGATCAGTGATGTTGAGCATCTTTTCATGTGTCTGTTGGCAATCTGGGTGTTGTCTTTGGAAACATGTCTATTCATGTCTTCTGCTTTTTTTTTTTTTTTAAGATGTATTTATTTATTTGACAGAGCAAGAGAGATCACAAGTAGGCAGAGAGGCAGGCAGAGAGAGAGGGGGAAGCAGGCTCCCTGCTGAGCAGAGAGCCCAACACAGGGCTCGATACCAGGACCCTGAGATCATGACCTGAGCTGAAGGCAGAAGTTTAACCCACTGAGCCACCCAGGCACCCCTCTTCTGCTTTTTTTAATTGGATTTTTTTAGGGTGTTGAATATATAAGTTCTTTATATGTTTTAGATACTAACACCTTATCAGATAATTTGCAAATACCTTCTTCCATTGTGAAGGTTGCCTTTTAGTTTTGTGGATTGTTACCTTCACTGTGCAGAAGCTTTTTATATTGATAAAATCCCAATAGTTTTTGTTTTGTTTTGTTTTGTTTTGTTTGCTTTTTTCTCTTTTCTCAGTAGGCCTAGCCTAGAGAGAAGTTGCTACAGGCAATGTCAAAGAAGTTACTGCCCATATTCTCTTCTAGGATTCTTATGGTTTTAATTCTCACATTTAGGTCTTTAATCCATTTTGAATTTAGTTTTGTCTATGGTATAAGAAAGTGGTCCAATTTCTTTATTTTCCATGTTGCTTTCCAGTATTCTTAAAACCATATATTGAAGATACCATCTTTTTTCCCAATGAGTATTAAAAAAATAAGGCTATTAATCACAAGGAAAACTCTTTTTTTAAAGGTATCAATGTTAATGCAATATATACCATATACACACATAAAGATAATTGAAAGGAAAAAAATATTTCCAACATGTATCTAAGATATTATTTAAATTTTAATTTAGATTATAATCAAAATATTAAAACACACATAGATCCATATAATCCGAATATTAAAAACACACATATAATGAGCCAAGGTTTTGTACACAGAACAGAATTGGGTTATTTTTTATAAACATGTTTGGAGTTTTGTTTACCTAAAAGTTCATTCTTCAGAGATGGCATGCCGCTGTTTCACTGTGAAAGTGAGTTTTGATTTAAACTGTACTGATGAAATAATAAGAAGAGAAAATATTGTGAATTTTAAACTTTTTTTCAAAAGGGTAGGCTTCTCCCTGCTGTCAAATGAGAGCTGAAAGAAAAGGAGATCAGATAACTAAACTATATCACTAGAGAGAGTTTTTTTTTTTTTTTTTTTTAAAGATTTTATTTATTTATTTGACAGACAGAGATCACAAGTAGGCAGAGAGGCAGCAGAGAGGGAGAGAGGAGGAAGCAGGCTCCCCGCCAAGCAGAGAGCCCGATGTGGGGCTCGATCCCAGGACCCCGAGATCATGACCTGAGCCGAAGGCAGAGGCTTTAAACCACTGAGCCACCCAGGCGCCCCACTAGAGAGAGTTTTGAACCACATGTGTCCTATGCTACCTTTGAGTTTCAGCATGAATAATAAGTAAACCTCCAGTACAGCTAGCAGAAGAAAGCATTTTCATGTATGTAGTAAACATAAAAACCCAGAGTGGTGTTCATCTTAATTTGGATGCTACCATAAAGATAAATGCAGTTGATTTTCTGGAAATTGAAAGTATATCAGCATACATATAGTTAAATGACACATATTTGGCAAGAAACATTTGTGGTCCTGATGTAGCAATCAACATGATTAATTTGCATCACCTAAAATAATTTGAGGCAGGGTTTACTTCAAATATTTGCTCATAGGAATAATTTATTTTTTGATAAACTAGATAAGATTGTGTCTAGGAGGAGATTGAGGAGCAATTTAAAAGAAATGGAAAAGCAAATAATGGTTGTCTGTTTTACAGAAAGAGGATCTTTCCTTGTGGTGGATCAGGGAGCAGAGTTTATAACAAAATAAATAAGTGTACCGAAAAACTTAAGATTAACTTTTGTGTATGATGTAACTTAAGGACCCATTTATCTTCTAGTTATGTATTGGTGCCAGTGCTTTCTTTCAAATAATTTATTCATGGTCTCTGTATTAAACAACATTTTTATAATAGTTGAATTCTCTTACATCTGCTTGATTTCCCATATATATCCTGTGATCTATTTTTTGTCACCCTTAGGGCATATTGATCACACAGATTTTATCATGTATTCTGCTAGCTGGTAAGGCAAGATCCCTAACCTAATCTTAGTTTCAGTTCACTTTATAATCAGATTTTTTTTAAAGTTTTCATTTAAATTACAGTTAGTTAACATACAGTGTAATATTAGTTTCAGGTATACAGTTTAGTGATTCAATGCTTCTACCTAACACCCAGTGGTCATCACAAAGGTACTCCAGATTTTAAGATTTTTTTTCCCTAATACCGAAAGACAAAATTTTAATTAGAATCAATTAAATTTATATCACTTGAAAGAAATGCACAGAGAATACATAAACATGGTATATCTTGCTACTTGTTCAGACTTTTTTTTTTATATTTCAGTATCATTTCATATTCTTCATATATGTCCTGATATATTCTACCTGCATTTCTAAGTAGTTAGAGTCATTCTCATTTTCATTTCTAAGCACTATTTGTTCAAATAGACAAACCTATTTTTTGTAGCATGTTTCTGTATCCAACCAACTTAACACATTTAAAAAAATATTCAATTTGTGAAATTCTTTGGATTGGTCAGGTATAAAAACAGATCAGTAAAAATTATTTCTTCTACTGGTTAGTTTGTGTGTGTTTGCATAAATTTGCCAGAAACTTAGATAATGTTAAATAATGGCAATACATAATATTTATCCCAAATGAAATGTTTGATTTTCTGTCAAATTTTAGTAACCTTTCAAATATCCTGTTATACAAAGGATTCTACTTAATCTTTATAGAATATAATTTATATTTTTAAATGCTGATAGAAATAGATAACTTTTAATACATACAGATGTTATTAAAAGTCCCATCAGTTTGTAATGATGTACTGTCTTCATTAATGCTTTTATTTCATTTATTTCATTGTTGTACATGCTTACATTATATTGTGTTAGTATTATTCCTATGAGATTCCCCTATAATCAGAACAAAATTTTATGCCCTAAAGTACAATAGACTTTGTTTTACTATCCTGGATGATCCTATAGTCTGCAAGGTCTAGGTACCTGAGCAGCCAAGGAGGAGCTACAGTCTTTCTATCTCCAGCCATCTTCATCCAGTCCATACAATGGCATAAATCTTGAATTTTTGGTCAGTTTCCATTTCCTACATGAAAATTAGGCTCAGTCTTCGAATCTCAATCTGCTTTTCTGGAATCTCAATACATTCGAACCTGACTTTGTTCCCCCATGTCCACCCCCCACCCCCACCCTGTTAGGAGGCTGTGATTTAAGTCCTGAGTCCATAAATTATCATTTTATTTTATTGTTTTAAAGATTTTAGTTATTTATTTGAGAGGGAGAGAATTAGAGAGAGAGAGCACAAGAGGGGGAAAGTCAGAGGGAGAAGCAGACTCCCTGTCAAGCAGGGAGCCCGATTTGGGACTGGATCCCAGGGCTCCAGGATCATGACCTGGGCCAAAGGCAGTTTCTTAACCAACTAAGCCACCCAGGTGCCCTATCACTTTATTTTAGATTGAGTCTACCATCAGATCTGAAGTCTTTAATAAGCTTCCATATATTTTACCTCAACCTTATGACAAGAGCATTATCTGTTCTCAGTCTTCATCAAGACTTACAGATCATAAACATTTACCTTTCATGTGAACAGACAGTTACCATTTGGAGGTTCTACCTGCTTGAGCCAATCAATCTGGTCTTCCTTGACATTTTCAGTAAAGTATTTTTGAAGTTTCCGAAGGTTATATGTTGACAAAGAGTTTCTATGAAAAGAAAGAAATTCTTCAGATTAAAAAAAAATGCATAGACTTATTTTATCTAAAGAAAATATTAACTCTGTCCCAAACATGTTAAAAAAATAGCCTGTAACTCGTGATTTTCACATATTAATGCTTTTTATTAAGCACCCACTATGTGTCTTACACCATTATGTCCTAAAACTGATGTTACAGCAGTGAATATCTGCTCTTATGATACCTAAATTGGGAGAGGAGGACATGCTAGCATGTAAATAGATAAATTGATATTTCATACAGTGATAAATGCTATGAGAACATAAAAACATGAAAAAATGATAGCGATGATGGAAATGTTTAATTGGTCAACTCAAGGTTGGTCTCGACAAAGAAGTGACATTAGAATGGATACTAAGAAGAAGTCAAACACATGTAGATATGAAAACAGAATTCTAGGACAATGGATATCCAGGATTAGAAGAAATCTAATAAATATATTGTAGATGAAAACAAAATGGCCCCTGGCTAGAACATAACAAAGAGGGGGAACAGGTCCACCCCTGTCAGGACACATAAGTCATAACAGGGAGTTTCAATATTTTTGTAAATCTAATAGGTATTCCTTAGCTAAAAAATTTCTTCTTTTATATCTTAGTATTAACTTTATTTGGAAAAATACAATATAAGGGAATATCACATGAGCTGTTTCCGTATTAAGTTAAAGGTGCTATTTTTTTTTTTTTTTACCTCAGACTTGGATTTTTTAAATAAGCAATTACATATTCTCCATTAGTTACTGTATACATCTATTTATCACCATTTTTAACCTACTCAATTTATACAGACCTTGTATATCCTGACAAAAATTTTTCTCAATGGGACTCATCTTTTCAGTGGTACATATCTTTGACATATACAACAGAAGGTTTGGACATTGAGTCTCTATAGGAGGCTAGTAGGTTACTCTTTGCTATTGGGCTTTCCCAGGACAGAATAATGTGATATGGAACTTCTATTAACCCTCTCTGTCCTATATTCTATTGCCATTATTGAGATCAGGTGACCAATGGTGATGCCATCATAAATTGTCTTTAGAGCACAGTCTCTACAGTATATTCCAGCGGTGCTGATATTTTGGTAACCCATGAACCATGCAATACCTTGTTATAATCTAGCTCTTATGGATGATGTTGAAGTAAGTCACATAGAATACAGACACTTTAGTATCCCTATCTTTGTAGAACTTTGCATTTCTTTGTATATACTATACAACATAAGAACCTGTATTGTAAATTAATATACACTGAGTAGTTTTCAGTCAACCAAGCAAGCTATTAGTCACTTACATGTGACTATTGTGAATATATGACTAATATGACTCTTAATGACTATTAGTCACACTTTTTTTAAAAAGATTTTACTTATTAGAGAGAGAGCAAGCAGGAGCAAGCAAGTGGGGGAAGCAGAAGGAGAGGGACAAAGATACTCTTCTGGGTGCAGAGCCCCACGTGGGCTCACAACCCTGAGATCATGACTGAAGGGGAAATCAAGAGTCAGATGCTCAACTGACTGAGCCACCAGGCATCCCAGGCACTTTACTCTTTCAGTATCATACACTGAATTCAGAAATAATATTTTATGCACTCCTAAAAAATTAGATATACTCTACCAATATTTTCTTTTGTTCTTTATTTATCATAATCAGCTTCCTCACAAATGTCTAAGGTAGCCAGAAGTATAAATAGATTAATTTTACAATTATTTACTCAGTATGAGAACCTTCAGCCTGAAAGGATAGTCCATATAGCTCCTGGGTCTGAAAGGATAGAAGTGACAGTCTGGAAGCAATGAAATTTGATCATAGTTGGTCCCCATGGGAATTAGCATCTCATAGAAGTGAACAATCAGATGAGATATTTGATTTTTAAAGTATAATTATAATGTTATATTTCAGATGTATAGCATAGTGGTTAACAATTCTATGTTATTCAATGCTTGCTGTGTTACCAAAAACGTTATTACAATATTTTTACTATATTCCCTATGCTATATACATCTCCATGACTTATTTTACAATTAGAAAATTGTACCTCTTAATCTTCTTCACCATTTTCCCATCTCTCACCCACCTCCCTTCTGACAATAATCAATTCTCTGTATTCAAGAGTCTGTTTTGATTTTTTGTTTGTTTGTTTATTTCTCTCTCAGGTGTCACATGTAAATCATGCAGTAATTGTCTTTGATATATTTCACTTAGCATAATACTCTAAAGGTCCATTCAACTTGTAGCAAATGTCAAGATCTCATTTTTTTATAGCTGAGTAATATTCCATTGGATATATATATATATATATCCACAGACATAGAGCACTCTTAAAAAATTAATTAATTAATTAATTAGACAGAGAGAGTATACAAGTAGGGGGAGGGGCAGAGGAAGAGAGAGAAGCAGGCTACCCAGGGAGAAGGAAGCCCAGCAAAGGGCTCGATCCCAGGATCCTGAGATCATGACCTGAGCCAAAGGCAGATGCCTAACTGACTGAGCCACCCAGGTGCCCCTACAGCACTTCTTTATTCATCTGTCAATGGACACTTGAGTTGTTTCAATCTTTTGGCTATTGTAAATAGTGCTACAATAAATATAAGAGTGTATAAATTTTCAAATTCGTGTTTTTATTTTCCTTGAGTAAATAAGTGGTGAAATTACTGGATCATATAATATTTTTTTAAAGATTTTATGTATTTACTGGAGAGAGAGAGAGAGAGATCACAAGTAGGCAGAGAGAGAGGGAAAGCAGGCTCCACGCTGAGCAGAGAACCCAATGCGGGCCTCGATCCCAGGACCGTGAGATCATGACCTGAGGTGAAGGCAGAAGCTTAACCCACTGAGCCTCCCAAGCGCCCCTGGATCATATAATATTTTTATTAGCTTTTTTGGAAAATTTCATACTGTTTCCACAGAGGCTGCACCAATTTACATTCCCACAAATAGTGTACCAGGGTTTCCTTTTCTCTACCTTCTCAACAACATTTGTTATTTGTTGTCTTTTGGTACTAGTAATTTTAACTGAGGTGAAGTGACCTCACTCATTGTGGTTTTGATTTGTATTTCCCTGATGCCTGTGTTGTTGAGTATCTGTCATGTGTCTGCAGACCATCTGTATGTTTTCTTCGGAAAAGTGTCCATTCACATCCTCTGCACATTTTTGATCAGACTGATTTTTTTTTTTGAGGTGTGAATTAAGATGTGTAAGTTATTTCTATATATTGGATATTAATATTTTATCAGATATATTATTTGCAAGCATCTTCTTCCATTTAGTAGCTTTCCTTTGTGTGTCTGTGTGTGTCTGTGTGTGTGTGAATAGATGCCTTTGATGTAGTCCCAGTAATTTATTTTTGCTTTTTGTTTCCCTGTTTTCCCCATTGAATATTCTTGCTTTCTTTGTCATATATTAATTGGCCAAATGGATAGATTTCATGTTGGACTTTCTATCAAGTTCCATTGATCTGTTTGGGTCTTTTTTGTTGTTATTGTTTTTCTTTTTTCTTTCTTCCTCCACGCCCTCAACCCACCCCACCCCCACTGTGGTTGGTACCATATTGTTTTTGATTACCATAGCTTTGTAGACATCTTGAAATCTGAGATTGTGATACCTCTAGGTTTCTTCTTCCTTCTCAAATTTACTTTGGCTCTTCTGGGTCTTCTATGGTTACTTATAAATTTTAAAATCATTTTAGTTCTGTGAAAAATTTTGTTGGTATTTTGATAGAGAGTACATTGAAATGGTAGATTGCTCTGGGTAGTATGGGCATTTTAACATTCTTCCAATCCGTGAGTATTGTATATCCTTCTATTTGTTTATGTCGTCTTTAATTTCTTTCAGCAATATCTTACAGTTTTCAGTGTATAGTTCTTCCACCTACTTGATTCAGTTTAATTCCTAAGCATTCCATTCTTTTTGGTGCATCTGTAAATGAGATTGCTTTCTTAATTTTCCACTTGATTATTAGTATATAGAAATGCAACCAGGGGTGCCTGGGTGGCTCAGTGGGTTAAAGCCTCTGCCTTCAGCTCAGGTCATGATCCCAGGGTCCTGGGATCGAGCCCCGCATCAGAGTCTTTGCTCAGCAGGATCCTGCTTCCTCCTCTCTCTTTATCTGCCTGCCTCTCTGCCTACTTGTGATCTCTGTCAAATAAATAAATAAAATCTTTAAAAAAAAGAAATGCAACCAATTTATGCATATTAATTTTTATTCTGCAACTTCACTAAATAAATCTATTAATTCTAATGAATTTTAATGAAATCTTTATTGTCATATTCATTTATTTGTTTGTTTTCATTTTATTTTATTTATCAGTGTTCCAGCATTTATTGTTTATGCACCACACTCAGTGGTCCATGCAATATGTGCCCTCCTTAATACCCACCACGAGGATCACCCATACCCCCATCCCTCTCCCCTCCAAAAACCCTCAGTTTGTTTCTCAGAGTCCACAGTTGCTCATGGTTCATCTCCCCTCCAATTTCCCCCAACTCACTTCTCCTCTCTCCCAATGTCCTCCATGTTATTCCTTATGCTCCACAAGTAAGTGAAACCATATGATAATTGATTCTCTCTGCCTGACTTATTTCACTCAGCATAATCTCTTCCAGTCCCATCCATGTTGATACAAAAGTTGGGTATCCATCCTTTCTGATGGAGGCATAATACTTCATTGTATATATGGACCATATCTTCTTTACCCATTCATCTGTTGAAGGGCATCTTGGTTCTTTCCACAGTTTGGTGACTGTGGCCATTGCTGCTATGAATATTGGGGTACAGATGTCCATTATTTTCACTATATTAATATCTTTGGGGTAAATACCTAGTGGTGCAATTGTAGGATCATAAGGTAGCTCTATTTTTAATTTCTTAAGGAACCTCCATCTTGTTTTCCAAAGTGGCTGCACAAACTTGCATTCCCACCAACAATGTAAGAGGGTTCTCCTTTCTCCACATTCTCTCCAACACCTATTGTTTACTGTCTTGTTAATTTTGATTATTCTAACTGGTATAAGGTGGTGTCTCAATGTGGTTTTGATTCAAATCTCCCTGATGGCTAATGATAATGAACATTTTTTTCATATGTATGTTAGCCATTTGTATGTCTTCTTTGGAGAAGTGTCTGTTCATGTCTTCTGCCCATTTTTTGACATGATTATCTGTTTTGTGTGTGTTGAGTTTCAGGAGTTCTTTATAGATCTTGGATATCAGTCCTTTGTCTGTAGTGTCATTTGTGAATAGCTTCTCCCATTCAATGGGTTGCCTCTTTGTTTTGTTGACTGTTTCCTTTGCTGTGCAGAAGCTTTTTTTTTTTTTTAAGATTTTATTTATTTATTGGTTAGAGAGAGAGAGAAAGAGAGCACAGGCAGACAGAGTGGCAGGCAGAGGCAGAGGGAGAAGCAGGCTCCCCGCCAAGCAGAGAGCCAGATGTGGGACTTGACTCCAGGACGCTGGAATCATGACCCGAGCCGAAGGCAGTCGCCCAACCAACTGAGCCACCCAGTCGTCCCTGTTCAGAAGCTTTTGATCTTGATGAAGTCCCCAAAGTTTGTTTTCACTTTTGTTTCCTTTGCCTTTGGAAACATATCTTGAAAGAAGTTGCTGTGGCCGATGTTGAAGAGTTTACCGCCTATGTTCTCCTCTAGGATTCTGATGGATTCCTGCCTCACACTGAGGTCTTTTATCCATGTCAAGTTTATCTTTGTGTATGGTGCAAGAGAATGGTCGAGTTTCATTCTTCTACACATAGCTGTCCAATTGCCCGGCACCATTATTGAAGAGACTGTCTTTTTTCACTGTATATTTTTTTCTTGCATGATGAAGGAAACAATCAACAAAACTACAGAGCAACCTCTGAAATGGAACAAGATGACATATGAGGTAAAGGATTAGTATCCTAAATCTATAAAGAACTTAAAAAACTCAACACCCCAAAAGCAAACAATCCAATTAAATATGGGCAGAAGTCACGAACAGACATTTCTCTAAAGAAGACATCTGAGGACACCTGGGTGGCTCAGTTGGTTTAGCATCTACCTTCAGCTCATGTCAGGATCACAGGGTCGTGTAATTGAGTCGCACACTGTGTTCCTTGTTTAGCTAGGAGCCTGCTTCTCCCTTTGCCTGCCACTTCCCCTGCTAGTGTGTTCTCTCTCTCCCTGACAAATAAATAAAATCTTTAAAAAGAAGACATCCAGATGTCAACAGATACATGTAAAGATGCTCAACATCATTCATCAAGGAAATGCAAATAAAAAATACAATGAGATATCACCTCACACCTGCCAGAATAGCTAAGATCAAAAACACAAGAAACAAAAATGTTGGTGAACATGTGGATAAAAAGGAATCCTTTTGCACTATTGATGGCAAGGAAAAGTGGTGCGGCCATTCTGGAAAATAACATGGGTTTCTTTAAAAAGTTAAAAATTAAACTACTCTATACTCCAGTAATCACACTACTGTGTATTTACCCCCAAAATATAAAATACTAATTCAAAGGGATACATGCACCCCTATGTTTACAGCAGCATTGTTTATAACAACAAACTATGGAAAAAGCCCAAGTTCCCATAAGCTGATGAATAGATAAAGAAAATGTGGTGTATGTATACACAGACACACACACAGAGGATTATTATTCAGCCTTGAAGATACAAGTGATGTGATCCAAAGGGGCATGTGCACCCTAAAGTTTATACCAGCAATGTCCACAATAGCCAAACTATGGAAAGAGCCTAGATGTCCACCAACAGATGAATGGATAAAGAAGATGTGATATATATCACATACACACACACACACACACACACACACACACACACTGAAATACTATGCAGCCATCAAAAAACCCTGAAATCTTGCCATTTGCAATGACGTGGATGGAACTAGAGGTATCATGCTAAGTGAAACAAACCAATCAGAGAAAGGCAATTAACATATTATCTCACTAATATGAGATAATATTTGAGAAATTTGAGAAACAAGACAGAGGATCATAGGGGAAGAGACGAAAAAATGAAACAAGATGAAACCAGAGCAGGAGACAAACCATAAGAGACTCTTAATCTCAGGAAACAAACTGATGTTTGCTGGAGGGGTGTTGGGTGGGAGGGCAGGAAGGGATGGGGTGGTTGGGTAAATGACACTGGGGAGGGTATGTTCTATGGTGAGTGCTGTGAATTGTGTAAGACTGATGAATTACAGACCTGTACCCCCGAAATAAGTAATAAAAAATAGGAATTGGGCAACTAAAAAATTTTTTGAAAAAAAAATTGAAAAAAAAAAAAGAATGAGATCTTGCCATTTGAAGGGAAATAGTTGGAGCTAGAGGGTAAAATGCTAAGTTACATAAGTCAGAAAGACAAATACTAATACCACATTAAAGAATCCTAATTAGGGGCACCTGGGTGGCTCAGTGGGTTAAGCCTCTGCCTTCGGCTCAGGTTGTGATCTCAGGGTCCTGGGATCGAGTCCCGCATCGGGTTCTCTGCTCAGCAGGGAGCCTGCTTCCTCCTCTCTACCTGCCTCTCTGCCTACTTGTGATCTCTCTCTGTGTCAAATAAAAAAATCTTAAAAAAAAAAAAGAATCCTAATTAAATGGTGGGACATTGAAGATAACCTAAATAAGTTAATGAAGCAATATCTTAAAATGTATTTGGCAAAATTAATTCTAAAATATGAAGTTATTATAATTAGTAAAATTGTGGTCCACATTTATAAAGATTTGTAAAATAAACTCAGCGTATAAACTTTCCCAACAAATGGGAAAGGAGGAATGACACTTTTCCTTTTTTTGGACCCTGAAAATTATTTTTTTTAATATTTTACCCAATGTCCTCAATATATTGCTGTTCTTGAATTAAGTGTTAGTTACAAGTGAATGGTGGAACACCTGGAAGAAAGTTGAAAAATTAAATAATCTGGAAACGTATACATATCATATGTAGACTAACAGTATTTGGTGTATTAGAGAATAGGGGCTTTCATTATTTGCCACCTGTGCTATATTATAATTATGGAAATCTATACACAAGTATATTATGAACAAAGGCCTGTTTCCAGACTGAATTTGGCTTATGTGTGTTGCAATACTTCAACAGATTTGAATGCTGGCAGCGATCTGAGGTCAAACCTTGTGTCTACCTCCAAGTGATACTTGGCAGTTTATCCCCTATGTCTCACTTTCTTCATCTGTAAATTGTTTCCTTTGCCTTTGGAGATGTGTCTTGAAAGAAGTTCCTTTGGCCAACATCAAAGAGATTACTGCCAATGTTCTCTAGGATTTTCATATATTCTTGCCTCACATTGAGGTCTTTTATCCATTTTGAGTTTATCTTTGTGTATGGTGTAAGGGAAAGTTTTTATATACGGTATTATGTCATATGCAAATAGTGATATTTACTTCCTTCTTATCAATTTGTATTTTTTTTTTCTTGCGTGATTTCTAGAGCTAGGATTTCCAGTACTATGTTGAATCAAAGGGGCAAGAATGGACATCTTTGTCTTGTTCTTGATCTTAGATGAAAAGCTTTTGGTTTTTCACTATTAAGTATGATGTTAACTGTGTTTCATTTATGATCTTTATTGTGTGTTTATTCTCTATCCATTGAAAGTTTTTATCATGAACAGATGTTATGTTTGATCAAATGATTTCCAGCATCTATTGAAATGATCATATGGTTTTTATCTTTGCTCCATTAATGTGATTTATCACATTGATTTGCCAATATTGAACCACTATTGCATCCCCGTTTTATTGTATTGTTGAATTTAATTTAATTTGTTAATATTTTGTTGAGGATTTTTGTATTTATGCTCATCAGTGATATTGGCATATAGTTTTCTTTTGATGTTGTCTTTGGTTTTGGCATAGGGTAACTGCTGGCCTTATGGAATGAATTTGGAAATTTTCTTTCTTCTATTTTTCGTAAATAGTTTGAGGATAACAGATAATATGATTTATTTAAATGTTTGGTAGAAATTGACCTGTGAAACCATTTGGTCCTGGCATTTTATTTGTGGTTTCTTGATAACTGATTCGATTTTATTACAAGTAACGAGTCTGTTCAAATTTTCAAATGGTTCCTATATCAATTTTGGAAGATTGTTTCTAGGAACTTATCCAATTCTTCTAGGTTGTACAGTTTGGTGTATAATTGTTTATGGTATTCCCTTATAGTATTATAGTCTTCTAGTTCTGTATATTTCTGGGGTGTTGTTTATTATTTCCCCTCTGTTTCTGATTTTGAGTTCTTTTTTTCTATTTTCCTAGATGACTCGGTCTAAAGGCTAATTAAATTTCTTCATTTTTTCAAAGAATCAGCTTTATTTCATTGATATCTTTTCTACTTTTTTAAAAATTTCCATGACACTTATATTCACTCTAACCTTTATTTTGCTAGCTTTAGGATCTGCTTATTCTTTTTATTCTAGTTCTTTTAGGCGTAAGGTTAGATCGTTCATTTCAAATTTTTCTTGTTTCTTGAGATATACCTTATTAATATAAACTTTCTTATTAAACTACTTTTGCTGTATCTCAAAGATTTTGAAATGTGTTTTCACATTTATCCCCATGTATTTTTTGATTTCCTGTTTGATTTCTCTATTGATTTACTGATTTGTCTACTAGCCTCCATGTGTTTGTGTTTTTTCCAGACTTTTTCTTATAATTGATTTTTAATTTTATATCACTATGGTTTGGAAAAAAAAAAAAAACCTTGATATGATTTTAGTCTTCTTAAATTCACTGAGACTTGTTTTGTGGCCTAATGTCATCTATCCTGGAGAACGTCCCCTGCACACTTGGAAAAAAAAATGTATATCTTGCTATTTTTGAATGAAATGTTCTTATATATCTGTTAGGTCCATCTAGTCTAATGTGTCATTCAAAGCCATTGTTTTGTTGTTGATTTTCTGTCTGGATGATCTATCCATTCATGTAATTAAGGTGTTAAATTTCCCTTCTACTATCATATTACTGGCAGTCTCTCCCTTTATGTCTTTTAATATTTGCTTTATGTGTTTTGGCATTCCTATGTTGGCTGTGTAGATATTTATAATTGTTATATTTTCTTGGTGGATTGATCTGTTTATCATTATATAATTCCTTTCTTTGTCTCTTGCAACAGTCTATTTTATACTCTATTTGTCTGATATAATTATTGCTACACTGGCTTATTATTTTTTTTTGTCACTTCCTCTTGCATTGAATAGTTTCCTATCCTTTCATTTTGAGTATTTATGTGTCTTTTGATCTGAAGTCTCTTATAGGCAGTATGTAGACGGGTCTTGCTTTTCTATCTATTCTATCACCCTATGTCATTTCATTGGAACATTTAATCAATTTTCATTTAAAGTAATTATTGATACATATGTACTTGCTGTCACTTTGTTGATTGCTACTGGTTGTTTTCTGCAGTGCTTTTCTGTTCCTTTGTTTTTCCCTTGCTCTCTTTGTTGTTTGATGACTTAGTGTTATGCTCAAAATCCTATCTCTTTTTTTGTGTGTATTTATTATAAATTTTTGATTTTTGGTAACTTTTGGTTTTGTGTATAATATCCTACTTTGAATCAGTTTATACTGATGTTTGCTTAAGTTCATACCTATTTTAAAAACATGTTTTTTTTACTCTCCCATCAATTATTTTATGTATATCATGTCTTTTTTTTTTTTTTTAGTTATATATCACTTGAGTAATGTTTGTAGATGTAACTAATTTCACTGCCCTTGTGTTTTAACCCCATACTGGCTCTATAAGTAATTAATCTACTACCTTTACTGTATGCATTTGGCTGTGAATTTTTTCCTTCTATAATTTTCTTCTAGTTATGGATTTTTCATTCCACTTTAAAATTCCCTTAACATTTCTTATAGGGCTGATTTGGTGGTAACAAACTCCTTTAACTTTTATTTGTCTAGGAAACCCTTTTTCTCTACATTTCTGAATGATAACAACATTTATTGTAGTCCCCCCTGCCCCCATCAACCCATGACTTTGAATATCTCTTGCCACTTCTAAGTTTTTGCTGAAAAATCAGCTGATGACCTTATGGGGTTTCCCCTGTACTTAAAAGGTTGTTTCTCTCTTACTGCTCTAAGACTCTCTTTATCTTTAATCTTTGGCATTTTAATATGTTATTATGTATCTTGGTGTGGGCCTAATCAAGTTTGTTATGTTTGGGGTCCTCTCTGGTTCTTGGACTTGGATATCTGTTTTCTTCCCCAGTTTAGAAAAGTTTTCAACTATTATTTCTTCAAGTACATTTTCTGCCTCCTTCTCTATATCTTCTTCTGGGAACTTTACAATGTGAATGTTAATTTGCTTGATGTTATCCCAGAGATCCTTTAATGTAGTCTCACTTTTTAAAATTCCCTTTTTCTTTTACCTGTTTACCTTGGGTACTTTACATTGCTGTGCCTTCCAGATTGCTGATATATTCTTCTGCATCCTCTAATCTGCTTCGATTCCATCTAATGGATTTTTCATTTCATTTATTATAATTTCAACTTTATCTGGTTCTTCTTTTTTAATAATCTATATCCCTTCGTTAAGGTTTTCCTTGAGTTTATCCACTTATCTCAAGTTTTCTGAGTGTCTTTATGACCATAACTTGGAACTCTTTATCAGGCATATTGCCTATCTCTATTTCATTTAGCTCTTTTTTCCCATGATTTTGTCTTATTCTTACATTTGGGACATATTCCTTAATCTCATGATTTTGTTGAAATCTGTGTTTCTTTCTATATGTTAGGTTAGGCTAGCTATGTCACCTGGTCTTGAAAGTACTGACCTTATATAGAAGAGGTCCTGCAGTGCCCTATAGCACAATCCCTCCTGTCACTAGAACCAGGCACTCCTGGGGTGTCCCCACTCCATGTGCCCTCCTGCTATGATGAGCCACAATTGCTTTCAGTTCAATCTGCAATGACCTGTTTTGCCTATTGTGGGTGCACTGGGCAGAGTTTTCTCCCTGTCCTCTTGAGAGACCTAACTATATTGGCCACAGCCCTCTTCGTAGATGGGGTTGGCACTCAACGCAGCTGCCTACAGTTTGTTTTGACACAGTTGGAAGCATACAGGAGGCTAGGGCTTACATCTTTGTGCAGTCAGCTAAGAAACCAAGCTGCAGGACTTACAAGTGTGCTGGTGTGTGGAGATCTCCTCATACCCCACTCACCCCCTACCACTTATCCAGGGCAGGAGTCTCTTTGTAATGGTGCAACTCCTGACTGAGGTTGCCTACTGGGTAGGAGTTGGTTGGAGGAATGCCTGCTGAGGTGGGCAGATTGAGTAGGGTATGTCTGCAGGGGAATGCCAGGTGGGACACACATTGATGACAAAGTATTTTGAGATTTTTAGAACTGGCTTCTGTAAGTCCAGCTACTTAGATTGAGTGATGGTGAGAAAATGACACCACTCATCACTTTTGTTCCTAGAGAGATCTCCTGCAAATCCCTGCCCCCTCCAGCACAAGTTCTAAGATTGATCTATATATCTACTTCATGTCTAACCCTGGCACTTTTCAAACTGTTCTTTCTGTGTTGTTTTGGTTTCAGTTTGCTGGCTTTCTAAGGGAAAGTACTCAGTTTTGTATTGCTTTGGATCTCTTGGAGTTAAGTCCCACTGATTTTCAAAACTAGATATTATAGGGACTTGTGTTACCAGTGACAGTCCCCACAGCCAGGTGCTTGGTGTGGAGCATGGTCCCCTTATTTCTTTGTTCTTGGGCTCTCTCTCCTGTTTGTGGTTAGTCATGTGAGAAGTGTGGATTCTGACCACTTCTCTGCCTCTCTTATCCTTTTCAGGGTGGCCCTTTCTCTATGACTAGCCATGGAAAATCTGTTCTGCCATTCTTTAGATCATTTTCAGAGTTGGTTACATAGATGTAGTTGTGGGACCAAGGAGCTCAGGATTCTTATATTCCACTAGCATCTCTAGCTGTTTCTTAAGGATGACATTTTTGATCCAAAAACACTTATTGTAAATATCAATTCTGTAGTGAAAGTAAAATATAATCCTGGGGGAGGACACTCTTCTATAACATTATCAAATCAAAATAATGAATCCTGTTGTAACCAACAGGTTGTTGTAAAAATTTAGAGGGAAATTTGATATTAATGATTTATTTAACATGTTTTAAAAGTTGAGACTTGTCAAAAAACATTCATATAGTATAGCATAAATCTACAAGTAGGCTGTAAAGTTAGTCATAATGAACTCACTCTATGGAAATTTATTCCTTCTTTACTATGCCAACTGGAAAAATCGTACAATCCTGGTTTAGAACAAGTTTTCTGTCAGAAATAATTTCCTGTTACCTGTGAATAAAAATGAGTCTCCTGGATAATTTAAAGAAAGTATATATTTCCTAATATTAAATTCTAGCTAGAAATACTGAATACATTAAGGTTCCTTCTATATCAATTTATGTATTTAATATTTCTGTATAGTTTTAGAAGGAACATTTTGTATATAATGCAATGTACCAGATCACTGAAACAAGTAGGTAGATTGGGGGGGGTATGTATACTGACCTATAATTTTAAAGTACTGAAATATATCTGACTAACAATCTTTAGGGTTAGTTCATAATTTAATGCCAGGGCCTATGATCAACATTCATCCAGAAATGTGTTCCTTGCACAAATGCATAACTTAGAAGTCATTTGTAGCCCACTATGTGGTTGAAACTTTGCTTGCATTAATAAATGGAACATGGATAGGGCACCGGCTGGCTCAGTCAGTAGAGCATATGATTCTTGATCTCATGGTCATGAGTTCAAGCCCCGTATTGAATGTAGAACTTACTTAAAAAAGAAACAAACATGGAAACAGGATATGCTTTGATTTTACTATAAATAGTATTAGAATTAAGTAACATATATCAATTAGCTGAAATAATTAAATTATTTTAGTCTAGTTTTAAATTAGATAAAGAATTATTGTGAACTTTTAAATAAAGAAGCATGTAATATCAAAATAATTCATATTTTTAAAGTTTGCAAAATGGAAAAATAAAATAGAACAAGAACTGAAAAGGTTTTTGTCATGAGAAAAAAGACTATCTACTGTTTCATTGTATAAATAATGAGTTTTTACCACTTTATTTCTCAGGCCTGCAGCCTTAATAAAATAGGTAGAATGGTATTTGTGTGTATATATCCAGCTACCCACCTATCTGTACATGGACATAGGGTAATGAATATACCTGAATACATGTGTGTATATATGTGTCTAGTATAAATTCCCAAACCTGAACACCAAAATCTGTAAGCTTTACCCACCCACCACTACTCCTCATGTCACAAAGTAAAGAACACAGTTAAGGGAAGGAATTAAGGATTTTTTTTTTTTTTGTATGTGAACTTAACCATAATCTATAAACTCTGGGAAGATAATGGATACTGAAAATTAGAAACTGGGCTTCTGTTTTCAATAGCAAGAGAAAAAAAAGTCTTAAAGATTAAGCCTGTAGTATAAAGCTGGACCACCCTTCTTCTGGTATAAAACAATTCATACAACTTAATGTTTTTGACACTGCATGCAAACAAGACAGAGACTTTGCCTTCAAGAAACTATCCCTTAACAGTTTTTAAAGCACTGCAGTAGGGATGCCTGGGTGGCTCAGTGGGTTAAAGCCTCTGCCTTTGGCTCAGGTCATGATCCCACAGTGCTGGGATTGAGCCCCATATCCGGCTCTCTGCTTGGCAGGGAGCCTGCTTCCCCAACCCCCCCAGCCCTGCCCACCTGTGATGTTTGTCTGTCAAATAAATAAAGAAAATCTTAAGAAAAAAAAAATTTAAAAGCACTGCAGTATTCTGGAATAATAGTGTACCTTTCTACTTTACTTCCAGAAAATAAACTAGAAGTGTACTGTTCTACTATTCTTCCAGAAAATGAACTCTTGAATTTTCCAGGGGAAACCACTCCTCACTCATACATCATTTCATTTGAGTGGAATTGACTACTTCCTTCCACGTATATCTCATCTTTTCTTAATAAATGTTGCATACACTGAGCCTTGTTGGGTGATTTAAAGATACACACCTGTGAAATAAGTTGATCTGATTTGAGTGAAGCTAAAGATTTTTCATTATAAAATAAGGTAAAGTTTTATCTTCTCTGGTCTTGTTGCCATAAGGCTGTGATTTTTAAGTTGTCATGGCTAGAGAAAGAGGACTTGTACCTTATGATATGTATGAAGGGAGCCAGCTTCAAGGATATAGAGCTGATAATGACTTTGTTGTTACATGGTGAGCTCTACTATTGTCTCTGTTAAAGGTATTGACTTTCCTGTGCAATATTCATTCTTTGAACAAAGGAATTTTCTTTTAAGGCAATAGATGGATTTCTAGCACTTATAAGAATATTGACAAAATAAATTTTCAGCTGGGAGCCTGAAGAAGTGAAACATGAATAAAATAAACAATTGAATCACTCCCCATAGTAAAAAGTAGGGGCTAGGATGAGCAAGTGGAAAAATATATTCTGTTATATAATAAACTTAAAATTTAGATAGAAAACACAATCTAAAAAGCAATGTCTAATGACAATTCTTAGGCTCTAGGTTAAAAAAGAAAAAAAAAAACTCAACAGAGTCAATTTTAAAGATTGTATTAGCTTTATCTAATGATTAATGAATTGGGCAGCATCCCATCTAGCAGATAAAAATGAGCCCTGAAAAGCTGTACAATATGAAAGGCTTATAGGCAGAAAGGAATGACACAAGGAATTTACTAGCAAGAAGTGGCTTTTTGCTGGAAGATCAACTTCCTTTAGGGGACAACAGGAGGCTATCAGGCAGATTGTTTTACTAGTGCTGATCAGGGAGAGTTTGAAACTGTAAGTTAGGTATTAAGCTTTGATTTAATGATGTGGGCCTAACAGAAGTGATTCTCTTTTGTGTTTGTTGTCTCTTTCTTAATATATCAACATACAACTGGATAGATAGTAAGAAAAACAACAACGAAAGAGTTTCTACCACTGGTACTATAAATACAACAAAGAAAGGAATGATGGGAAATTTAACAAAAATCAGGAAATAGACCATGCCCAAGGAGATCTACTAGAGTACAATGCACATGAATATTTTGTTATCAGAATATGGTACAATAAAAGTGTTACAAGAGAAATACAAAAATATATATTCAGAGAAAGTTTCAAATTTGGAAACATGATCATAGAAAACCCTGATATTGGTAATATATGTAGAGGAGGAAAAATAATTATCCTTATAGCCTTCTGGGTTCTTGGTTGAGACCTATCATCCTGCCCCAATCTCCAGATTTATAGGAAAAAAAAATCAATAACATGTATACCTCCTACATGTAGGAAGTCATTTATGGGAGGTTACCAAGAAAAGCACAGTAAAAAAAGGGGTGTAGTGGTTATGAAGGACTAAGTCTATGTCTTCAAGAGTTTCTATAGTTTCAGTCATCCTTTCTTCCTGGTACAGAAAGGGAGATTCCCTTGCAAATGGAGACTATGCTTGTAAATCTGGAAAGTAACTACTGTTTTTCCACGCTTTATTGTGTCTGCTATTTCTTAAAAATAATATGTTCAAAATAATCCTTATGCCAAAGAGGCATATTTGGGATGGCTTATTCTGTTCCTCTTTATATATTTTAGAAACTCCATTTGATTTGGGGAGAGAGTTAATGATTCTATTTAATAGAACTCCATACTATACACAGAGATTGGTGGGAAATTAAAATGTTATTTGAAGCTATATTTTGATATAACTAAATGAAGCTGAGTTATTTATATATTATATGTAAGTTACAGCCTATTTAGCAAAGGTGTGATGAATAATATTCTTAAAGTATTTAATGCAAGTATTTTGAAGAGCTCCCAGTGTCTTTAATAGGAGATACGCTTATATGGTTGTCTGGGTCAAAAACTTAAGTAACAGGCACAAATTCTGTGTGTCTGTGTGTTTGTATTTATGGGAGTAATTATCTTTTAGAGGGATGAGATTTTAACCATGAGTAAAATACAGGGAAAGAAATCAAAGATGAGTGCAAAATGCAACTTCAGAAGACACTAACAAGGAAAAGATGGAAACAATAAAAATAGGAAATATCAAAAGTCAGGAGGAAATATAATTGTGATGTTTCAAGCAAATGATGGTTAATGTATTTTTTTAACTTAATTTCAAAACATAGAAATGCAATTCAAATATCTGGCTATAACATAATTGTCAATGTACTTCCTTACGAGATACCTAACTCTAAAATACCTTTTCAGAAAACTCTGTGGGGAACTCTGTAGAGACAGATTCTAGTGAGGTAAGTCATATATTATTATCTGCTGACATAAGAGGGAAAATTATAATTCATATATAAAATCTCTCTTAGAATTTTAGGAAAATTTAATTGGAAAATTGTGAAGATTCAGAGATTATCAAATCACAGTTATGTTGGTAAAACATCACATGGACATTGCATAATAATTAATGCAAGTAGTTTGGAGTTTGATTATTAGTTAAAATAACACTAAGTTCATGACTAGTGAGAGCATAATTTTGATCTGACTTATAATATTTATTTATTATAATAAATCACTTAACATAAAATATACTCTCAAAATTCTGTATTATACAATTAATATTTCAACTATATGCAAAATATAACATAGATCTCTAAAATGTGTTCTTCTTATATAACTGAAACTTTATACCCGTTGTAAAGCAACTCTCCATCTCTATCATCAGTCCTTAGCAAGCAACCACCATTCCATTCTCTGCTTATATGAGCTTGACTATTTTATTTAATTATTATTATTTTTTATTTGTATGTATTAACATATAATGTATTATTAGTCCCAGGGATACAGGTCTGTGAATCGCCAGGTTTACACACTTCACAGCACTCACCATAGCACATACCTTCCTCAATGTCCATAACCCAACCACCCTCCCCCTACCCCCCTCTCCCTGGCAACCCTCAGTTTGTTTTGTGAGATTAAGAGTCTCTTCTGGTTTGTCTCCCTCCTCATCCCATCTTGTTTCATTTATTCCTTTCCTACCCCCCAAACCCGCACTTTGCCTCTCAACCTCCTCATATCAGGGAGATCATATGATAATTGTCTTTCTCTGATCGACTTATTTCACTAAGCATGATACCCTCTATTTCCACCCATGTAATCACAAATGGCAAGATTTCATTTCTTTTGATGGCTGCATAGTATTCCATTGTATATATATACCACTTCTTTATCCATTCATCTGTTGATGGACATCTAGGTTCTTTCCATAGTTTGGCTACTGTGGACATTGCTGCTATAAACATTCAGGTGCATGTGCCCCTTTGGATCACTAAACTTGTATCTTTAGGGTAAATACCCAGTAGTGCAATTGCTGGGTTGTAGAGTAGCTCTATTTTCAACTTTTTGAGGAACCTCCATGCTGTTTTCCAGAGTGGTTGCACCAGCTTGCATTCCTACCAACAGTGTAGGAGGGTTCCCCTTTCTCCGCGTCCTTGCCAGCATCTGTCATTTCCTGACTTGTTAATTTTAGCCATTTTGACTGGTGTGAGGTGGTATCTCATTGTGGATTTGATTTGTATTTCCCTGATGCCGAGTGATGTGGAGCACTTTTTCAGGTGTCTGTTGACCATCTGGATGTCTTCTTTGCAGAAATGTCTGTTCATGTCCTCTGCCCATTTCTTGATTGGATTATTTGTTCTTTGGGTGTTGAGTTTGATAAGTTCTTTATAGATTTTGGATTCTAACCCTTTATCTGATATGTCGTTTGCAAATATCTTCTCCCATTCTGTCAGTTGTCTTTTGGTTTTGTTAACTGTTTCCTTTGCTGTGCAAAAACTTTTGATCTTGATGAAGTCCCAACAGTTCATTTTGTCCTTGCTTCCCTTGTCTTTGGCGATGTTCCTAGGAAGAAGTTGCTGCAGCTGATGTCGAAAAGGTTGCTGCCTGTGTTCTCCTTAAGGATTTTGATGGATTCCTTTCTCACATTGAGGTCCTTCACCCATTTTGAGTCTATTTTCGTGTGTGGTGTAATGAAATGGTCCAGTTTCATTTTTCTGCATGTGGCTGTCCAATTTTCCCAACACTGTTTGTTGAAGAGACTGTCTTTTTTCCATTGGACATTTTCTCCTGGTTTGTCAAAGATTAGTTGACCATGAGCTTGACTATTTTAGATAACTTATATAAATTTCTTTTTCTGTGACCATTTTGTTCTTTTTCACTTAACATAATGTCTTCCAGGTTCAACCATTCTGTCACATATTATAGAATTCTTTTCCTTTTAAGGCTTGAATATATTATATCATACGTATTTTTCACATTTTCTTTACCCATTCATTTGTTGATAAATATTTGAATTGGCTAACAATTTCAGCTATTAGAATTATGCTTCAATGAATACCGATACACATATATTTTCTTCAAGATCTTGTCAATTTTTTAAAGAGGGATTACTAGATCATGTGGTAGTTCTGTTTTTATTTTTTAATTAGTTTTTTGTTTCAAGTTTTCACTTAAATTCTAATTATTTAACATATAATATAATATTAGTATCAGGGATAGAATTTAGTGATTAATCACTTATACATATAATATAACACCCAGTACTCATCACATCAAATGCCCTCCTTTATATTTATCACTTATTTAGCCGATCCATCTGCCCAACTCCCTTCCATCAGCTGTGTTTGGTCTCTACTATTAAAAATCTCTCACGATTTTTTTTTACCTCTTCCCTTCTCCCCGCTTCTGCTGTGTTTGTCTGTTTTGTTTCTTAAATTTCACATATGAGTGAAATCAAATGGTATTTATCTTTCTCTGACTTATTTTGGTTAGCATAATATACTCTAGCTCCACGCCAGTCATTGCAGGTGGCAAGATTTCATTATTTTTAATGGTTGAGTAATATTCCTCCGTGTGTGTGTGTGTGTGTGTGTGTGTGTGTGCATGTGCATGTACCATATTCTCTTCATCCATTATTAGTTGATGGACATTTGAACTCTCTCAATAATTTGACTATTGTTGAAAATGCTGCTATAAATATCTGGGTGCGGGTTTCCCTTTGAATCATCATTTTTGTAACCTATGGGTAAATAGTAGTGTTATCCTGGGTTAGATGGTAGTTCTACTTCTAACTTTTTGAGGAACCTCTGTATTGTCTTCCAGAGTGGCTGTACTTTCTCACCAACAGTTTTACATTCCCACCAACAGTACAAGAGGGTTCCCCTTTTTCTGAATCCTTTCCAACATCTGTTGTTTCCTGTATTGTTGATTTTAGCCATTCTGACAAGTGTGAGGTGATATCTCACTGTAGTTTTGATTTGTACTTCCCTGATGATGAGTAATGTTGAGTATCATTTCATGTGTTTGTTGGCCACTTGTATGTTTTCTTTGGAGAAATGTCTGTTCATGTCTTCTGACTATTTTTAATTGGATTATTTGGAGGGTTGGTGTCAAGTTGTGTAAGTTATTTGTATATTTAGAGTATTAACTTATTATTTGTTATATCTTTGCAAACATTTTCTCCCATTCTCTAGGATGCCTTTATGTTTTGTTGATGGTTTCCTTTCCTCTGCAAAAAGCTTTTTAGTTCAGTATAGTCTCAATAGTTTATTTTTACTTTTGTTTCCTTTGTCTGAGGAGTCATATCCATAATATGTTATTAAGGGTAAGAGATGACTGCTTATATTTTCTTTTAGGAGTTTTATAGTTTCAGGTCTAAAACTTAGGTTATTAATCCATTTTGAGTGTTTTTATATTATGTAAAAAAGTGGCCCATTTCCATTCTTTTCCATGTATGTGTCCTGTTTTCCATAAGCCATGTATTGAAAAGACTATCTCTTTGCCCCTGTATATTCTTGCCTTCTTTGTGTCATACGTTAGTTGCATATATAAATGTGGGTTTATTTCTGGGCTTTCTATCCTGTTTTATTGATCTATTGTTATACTCCATACTGTTTGGGTTATTAACAGCTTTGTAGTATATCTTGAAATCTGGGATTATGTCACCTCCAGACTTGTTTTTTTCTCAAGATTTCTTGGCCTATTCAAGTTCTTTTGTGGTTCCTTACAAATTTTAGGATGATTTGTTCTAGTTCTGTGAAAATGATAATTGTGTTTTGATGGGTAGTTCATTGAATTCATAGATTGCTTTGGGTAGTTTGGCCATTTTAACAGTATTATTCTAGTTAATGAGCAAGATATATATTTAAATTTGTTTCTTTCATCCTCAATTTCACTTATCAATGTCTTACAGATTTTTAGTATTTGGGTCTTTCACCTCCTTGGTTGAATTTATTCCTAGACATCCCATTCTTTTTGGTGCAGTTGTAAATATGGTCATTTGCTTAATTTAGCTTTCTGATATGTTATTATCATCCAGAAATGCAACCAAATTCTGTATATTTATTTTATATCCTGCAGGTTTATTGATTTCATTCATCAGTTTGTGTGTGTGTGTGTGTGTATGTGTGTGTGTGTATATATATATATATTTTGGCGGGTTCTTAAGGGATTCCTATATATAGTATGTCATCAGCAAATAGTGACCATTTTAATTCTTTGCCAAACTGGATGACCTTTACTTCTTTTTCCTGTTTGATTGCTGCACCTAGACTTCCAGTACAATGTTGAATGAAAGTGGCAAAATGGACATGCTAGTCTTGTTTCTGATCTTAGAAGGAAAGCTTTCAGTTTTTCACCATTAGGTATGACATTAGTTATTGGTTTTTCATATATGGTCTTTATTATGCTAAAAATGTTCCCTCTAAAAGCACTTTGTTGGGATTTTTTTTTTTATCTGAACAATGAATTTTTTGAAATGCTTTTTCTGCATCTATTGAGATGATCATATGATTTTTTTTGTATCTTTATTGTGTTAATGTGGCATGTCCTGGTGACTGATTTGCAAATATTAAACTAGTCTTGTATCCCTGCAATAAACCCATTTGATCCTGGTGAATGATCCTTTTAATGCAGAATGCAGTTTGCCAATATTTATTTTGGGGGGATTTTTTAATCTATTTCCTTCAGATATATTGGCCTGTGGTTTTCCTTTTTTTATGGTGTCTTTGTCTGATTTTGACATCAGACTAATGCTGGCATAACAGAATGAATTTAGGTTTTTCCTTTTTTTTTGAAATAATTTTAAGAGACTAGATATTAACTCTTATTTAAATGTTTGTTAGATTCACCTGTGAAGCCAAATGGTCCTGGACTTCTGTCTGTTGGTAATTTTTTGTTACTGATTCAATTTCATTAGTAGTAATTTATCTGCTTATATTTTCTATTTCTTTCCAACTCAGTTTTGGAAGATTGTATTTTTCTAGGGATTTATCCATTTATAATAGGTGGATACATTTTGTTGGTATATAATTTTTCATAATATTGTCTTATAATCCTTTGTATTTCTTTGGTGTTGGTTATATTTATCCTCCTTCATTTCTGATTTTGAGTTCTCTCTCTTTTTTTGATGAATCTGACTAAAGGCTTATTAATTTTGTCTTTTCAAAGAACCAGCTCTTGCTTTCATTGATCTTTTCTATTGTGTTTTCTTGTGTTCATTGATCTTTTTTATTGTGTTTTCTATTATGTTTCTATTTCTACTCTAATCTTCATTATTTCCTTCCTTCTACTAGCTTTGGATTTTATTCCTCTTTTTCTACCTCTTTTAGGTTTAAGGTAAAGTTGTTTGAAATTATTCTTGTTTCTTGAAGTAAGCTTGTATCCCTATTAACTCTCCTCTTAGAATTATTTTGTTGAATTCCAAAGATTTTGGATTATTACATTTTTGTTTTTATATTTGTCTTGATGTATTTTTTTTATTTCATCTTTGATTTTTTAGTTGACTCATTCAATGTTTAGTAGGATGTTGTTTAAGCTGCACATATTTGTTTTCCAGATATTTTTTCTTATAATTCCTAGTTTTATAACTGTCATCAGAAAGGATACTTGATAGGATTTTAATCATCTTGGTACATGAGATTTATTTTGTGGCATAACATGTGACCTATCCTGGAAAGTCTTCCATGCACACTTGAAAAAAAAATGTGTATTCTGTTGTTTTTGTGTGGAATATTCTGTGTATATTTGTAATGTCCAAGTTATCTAACGTGTCAGTCAAAGCCACTCTTTCCTTGTTGATTTGCTATCTTGATGATTTAGCTATTGATGTGAGGTGTTAAAGTCCCCTACTATTGCTGTATTACTGTCTGTTTCTCCCTTTATGTCGTTAATATCTACTTTGTGTATGTATGTTCTCATATACTGGGTGCAAAGATATTTACAAATTGTTATATCCTCTGGTAGGATTGATTGCTTTATTATTATGTAGTGCCCTTCTTTGACTCATGCTAATGTCATTGTTTTAAAGTCTATTTTATTTGATATGAGCATTGTTACCCTGCGACTTTTTTTTTTTTTCATTTCCATATGCATATTTTTCCTTCCCTTCACTTTCAGTCTATATTTGCCTTAAGGTCTGATGTGAGTCTCTTGTACATAGCATATTGTTGGACCTGGTTTTAGTATCTGTTCAGTCACCACATGTCGTTAGATTGGAACACTTAATCCATTTATATTTAAAATATCAGTGGATTTATGTATGGTACATACTGGATGGGTGGTTTGTACATGCATATCCTGAATACCCTTGCTAATCACTATCTTTAGAATGTACAGATTCCATCTTCTCTCTGTATTCCCATCAAGCAGAATAGGTAGAGAAATATTGTTCAGGATTCAAGGTCAGGGACTCTGGTGTGACCATCCCGAGTATTTTCTTTATAATGAAGAATGTCTGGATGGAGGCACTTAAAATACTCGCCAGCAAGAAACAAAAAGGCTACAGAGAGTTGCTAGCCCAGTTTCTACACTATAAATTCCTGTCGTGTCAGTTCTAGCAATGGGATGCCTTGTCAAACCTGCTTCTCCAGAATTCCCTATATGTAAGTTCGTCCAATAAACCTTGTCTCAATCATTGTCCTAGGTCACGTCTTTGGTCTTGCTGAGTTATCATTCACCCTTGGCTCTGAGTCTTACATAACAAGTATGTATTTGTTGTCATTTTGTTCATTGTTTTCTGGTTGTTTTTGCAGTGCTTCTCTGTTGCTTTCTTCTTCTCTTGTGATTTGAAGGCTGCTTTTAGTATAATGCTTGGATTCCTTTCTCTACATTATGCATATCTATTATGGGTTTATGATTTATATATACCTTTGGGTTCACTTAATTTTGAACATATTCTAAAAGCAGTTAATTTTTACTCCCCCTTTATGGTTTATGTATATGATGTCATATTTTAAATGCTTTTATATTATGTATCCCTTTTAGTTTTTGTATCTAATCGATTTTATTACTTTCAGGTTTTAACCTCAATACTGACTTTACAAATGATTAATCTACATTCACTATATGTTTGCTTTCACCAGTGAAATAATTTTCTATCATAATTTCAGATAGATCTGGCTTTTTCTTTCCACTTAGAGAATTATTTTTAACATTTCTTATAATGCTGGTTTGGTGATGATGGACTCCTTTAATTTTGGGAAACATTTTATATTTTATTCAATTCTCAATAGTGACATTTCTGATATCTGCTGTGGGGTTTTCATAGATGGATTTAATGATATTGAGATATGTACCTTCTATCCCTACACTTTGAAGAGTTTTGATCAAGACATTTCTGGGTGGAGTATTTTTGGTTGCGTGATTTTTTTTTTCCTTCATCATTTTGAATATGTTCTGCCATTTTCTTTTGGGTCCCTTGGTACTTACATGAAATATATTATTGTTATAATAATCCATTTAAACTAGTAACAACTTAACTTCAATTATTTCTACTCTTTTATATTTCCCTACCCAAATTTATTTTACTAATGTTACAAATTTTCTCCTTACATATTAACAATTTTATGACTTTTATACATTCTTCAAATTCTATACCAAAATAAATAGTGTCTTTTACACTACCACTATATTCTCACATTATTTTTTTCTAAATATTCACCTTTACCAATAAACATTATGTCTTCATATGCTTTTGCGCTGCTCTCTAACAGTTTCTTCATTCCACTATATTCCAACATATAGTATATAATTAGCTTATTTTGTTTTTTTTTTTAAGATTTTATTTATTTATTTAACAGAGAGAGAGAGACAGAGAAAGAAAGCATAAGTGAGGGGAAGAGGTGGCAGCAAGGGAGAGGAAGAAACAGGCTTTGCACTGAGCAGGGAGTCTCATGTGGGGCTCCATCCCAGGACCCTGAGATCATGACCTGAGCTGAAGGCAGATGCTAAACCAACTGAGCCACCCACATGCCCATAAATCATAAACCAGATTTCTTGTCTGTTGATTGCAAATAGGTCTTCCTCTTACTGATGTGTCTTAGGTTTATTTTTTCAATTGATTTGAATCTTTATAAAATTTCATGAAATTATTAGCCTATTGGTGCATGAATTCAAATTGAGTGTTCTGTGGATGCCAAAATCTGAAGAAATAGTGCATTACTTTGTGAATTATATTACTTGAGGATAACAGGATATATTTCATTCATCCTCACAAAAAGCTGACAGTATGTTTTTGGTCTGTGGTACATTAGTGTTGCTTGAAATGAATCTAATTGATTTGACTAGAAATCTAATGAGCTAGAAAGGCTAAGGCATTTTTCCAAGAAAATAAGTTTAAAAGAATACTTCAGTAGTATAAAATACGTGTTGCCATATGAAGGGTAGAGTTTATGTCATCATGCATGCAAAAAGATAGAAAACCATTGATTGGCTTTAGGCAAAGTTGCTAAAATTGTCAAATTGAAACAGATATGTACAGACAAGTAATGGAAACATATGTAATATATATAATAAATATATAATATGATATATGTTAGCTTGAATGAGATTTCACAAAGCCTTATATTTGTATAGGGTAACACACACACACACACACACACACACACACACACACACACACATGTGGAGTGATGGTCCTCACTGCCAGAGGGTAAGGAACAGGTCAATAAAGACTTTTTGCAGACAAAGACTTTGGCATGCTCATACCATTGTTTGACCAAGGTATTAACCTAGCATATCCTTTTTTGCTTGTGAAATTAAGTATCCAAATCTCGACTGCTTACTAACTATGACAGACTACAATAAGACACTGATTATACTCTCCATTCTCAGAAGTGTTGAATGAATAATCTAAAAGATTTATCTAACAATGAATAAGTCATAAAGATAAATATTTTCAATGGAGTACTTCAATAAAGAAATAGAATGACTTACAAATACATTGGATTTTTAAATTGTCTGAATAAATATGCATTTATAAATACAATAAACACAAAAATAGAACTTAACAATATAATTACTTATATCATGTAAAGCCTAGAACTGTAATTCTTAATTTTTTTTAAAGATTTTATTTATTGGACAGACAGAGATCACAAGTAGGCAGAGAGGCAGGCAGAGAGAGAGGAAGGGAAGCAGGCTCCTTGCTGAGCAGAGAGCTCAATTCGGGGATCGATCCCAGGACCCTGAGATCATGACCTGAGCCAAAGGCAGAGGCTTTAACCCACTGAGCCACCCAGGTGCCCCAATGTAATTCTTAAATTTTTAAAAGTAATATGCTCACCACAAAACAAAATGAAATGCAAAAATGAGTGAAAAAAATGTGTAATAATAGCCACTCACCCTTATGCAATCTTGTTTCATCCAACAACTTCTGCACACCAAACAAATAAAAATATGCAACCTAAACAAATGATGATGAAACTGAAGGAAAAAGAAAAGAAACTTGCCTAACAACATGCAGTTAACAGAGCTGGTATGTGAGTTTGGGCAGTTTTCTTCAAGAATCATGTTCTTTATAGAAATTTAACTCATTTGTTTAGTTGAACAATATGTCTAAGGCTGGTACGCATTTTATATCTTTTTTTTTTTAAGGTTTTATTTATTTTTTTTGACACAGAGAGACACAGTGAGAAAAGGAACAGAGTCAGGGGGAGTAGGAAAGGGAGAAGCAGGCTTTCCGTTGAGCAAGGAGCCCAATGTGGGGCTCAATCCCAGGACCCTGGGATCATGACCTGAGCCAAAGGCAGACCCTTAATCACTGAGCCACCCAGGTGCCCCTACATTTTATATCTTAATAGATATTAGAAATGCATAACTTCACCAGAAGTGTCCACTTCCCCTCCCTGCTACTGTTGATGTGTTCTATTCAAAATCATAAACTAGAAGACCAATATTCATAAAATACAGAATTTAAGTATTTAAAATTTATAGAAATTTAGAAAACCCAATAGAAAAACTGACTGAAAAAATGTTAGAAATATATCATTCTCTCACATGCAAATTTAAATAGCTAGGGTATATGTGAAAGGTGCTCTGAAATTGAAACAATGAAATATGATTTTTTTCTACTGGATTAGTAAAGATGAAAAGATAAGTAACAGAGTCTCTGGAAATGTGAAATAAAGTATTTTCTCATTCATTATTGTGCAAATATAAAAATTTTCCCCAGGCACATGCAGTTATTCTTTCCTATTATCTGCCTTCATTAGCGTATGTAATCAAGTGCAAAACAATCCTGTAGAAACTGTAAAAGAAAAATTGTTATATGCATATAGACCAGTACACAACCCATTTGTTTTTTTTCTTAAAATTTACTCAAGTTGGACAACAGTGTCTTTTTCTTCTTCTTTTTTTTTTTTCTTTTTTTTTCTTTTTTTTTGCTATGACAATAAACTTTCAGGTCACTTCAACATTTTTCAGAAAAGAAATGACTGAATTCAGAAAGAGAGTTAACCTCAATGCAAGCCCTCAATTTATATTAATATTAGCCCAGAAGATTATTTCAAAGTTGTTTAGAATATAATAAAGAGAACAAAAATAAATAGACAAGATTTTTGTCCACCTTTTAGGACAAGACTTAATTTAATGCCCCCAAACATATGATATATTGAATGCAATAGGTAGATAGAGTTGTGATATTTTTTAATAGGTTAAGGTTTTTACTAATGGCAGATATGGAACTTGATTTCTTGGCAAATATTTCTATAACTCTTTAACTAAAAAATTACTTTTTATGAAGTAATAATTTCTGGGATAAATAAGTATACAAGTCCAAAGAAGTGTGAGCTTTTTATTTAATCTTTTTCAAAGTTTCCAACTTTGAAAATCAATTTTAACATTGATAATTCAAAACCTTCCTTTCTGGTTATATATTAAGTAGAGATTAGTTTTTTTTTCATTGAACTTATTTCAATTTCATTGAATTTTTTTCATTGAATTTATGCCAATTAGTGGCATAATTTGTATGCTCATCAATGTCATGGGGTAATCTGAAAATGTCAAACATTCATTAGGAGTTCTCTAAATTTGTTTTTGGTATGTTTTATCTATACTTCTTCAATTGTTTTCTCATTCTGCTCCCCTTAAATTTCTTTGAGTTTCTGGCTAAAATCCAGCCAGCTGTAGGAAATAGTTGACAGAGTTTAATAGGAATGTAACAAAAAGAAATTTGAATGGAGAATGACAATCTTTGAAAGTAAGACTTATTCCACTCTGGTCCACTGTAATAAACAAACTGGACTGAAATTAACCCCAGATTGTTTATAGACATTCCTTTCTTAGCATGGAATGTGATGTGTCTATAAAATAAAATGATAAAAAAATGAGGTAGAAATTGCCCTATAAATGATGACAACTAATTGATACAAAATTGATTTGACATTTGTAAAAATAATATAATTCAATAAAAGCACATTTAAATTCAAAAGTTTGTCAAAAGTTTCTGTAAAATAATTCAATATTAGTTGCATCTTTCTCTTCAAGACGGATGTTAAACAATAATTAAAAACCCACTTTTAGAAAAAAAGAACAATGTGATAACATTTTAATTATTTTGTGGACTCCTTTTATTTTTATTTATGTTTTTAAGGAGGGATTTTTTTTTTAAGATTTTATCTATTTATTTGATAGATGATACAGCGAGAGAGGGAACACAAGCAGGGGGAGTGGGAGAGGGAGAAGCAGGCTTCCCGCTGAGCAGGGAGCCACATGTGGGGCTCAATTTCAGGACCGTGGGATTATGACCTGAGCCTAAGGCAGACGCTTAATGACTGAGCCACCCAAGTGCCCCTGTAGACTCCTTTTAATTTAATACATAATTTAACTCTTCATCTAATAGATACACAAACTTAAATTCATTACTTGTGTTTATATTACACAAGTACTACCAATTCTGCTGATGTCACTCCAGAGTTTCCCACATATAAATATATTCATGATGACATAATTGTTAGTATGACATTAAGAAATGAGGTGGAAAGATGCCTGGGTGGCTCAGTGGGTTAAGCCTCTACCTTCGGCTCAGGTCATGATCCCAGGGTCCTGGGATCAAGCCCCACATCAGGCTCTCTGCTCAGCAGGGAGCCTGCTTCCCGCTTTCTCTCTGCCTGCCTCTCTGCCTATTTGTAATCTCTCTCTGTGTGTCAAATAAATCAATAAAATTGTAAAAAAAAAAAAAAAAGAAATGAGGTGGAAAAAATAAATAAATAAATAAATAAATAAATAAAATTTTTAAAAGAGATTACAAAAAAAAAAAGAAATGAGGTGGAAGCCAATTTCCATCTTGGAAATTTTCCAATTTCCATTTTTGAAGCTGTTCTCATACTCCACTGAATTTCTGTCATATAACTTCCTACCATTTGAGGAGAGACAGTGGTTTTAGTTAGGGATTGAACAGAAATTAAATAACTTCAGAGAGAAATATGATTGGTCTATAATGAGCATGTTGGATTTAGCTAGAAGACCTTGAAGTCTGTGTATTTGATACCTTGGGGCAAGGAAACTTCAGCATCTATTTCATTAGAAGTTATAAAATGACTGGCATATGCAAATACCTGCTAATAGAGCCTGGATCAAA
This sequence comes from Martes martes, assembly GCF_963455335.1. Taxonomy (NCBI): domain Eukaryota; kingdom Metazoa; phylum Chordata; class Mammalia; order Carnivora; family Mustelidae; genus Martes; species Martes martes. The sequence goes on from NC_137889.1 coordinate 115,410,236, forward strand.
ATGAGTAAGATTTTATTTTGTAGTATTTCATCCCCTTTACTCACATTCTACAAGCTTCTGTTGCCTCTGTGACAATGAAATCTGTTATTATTTTTTTAAGATTTTATTTATTTATTTGACAGACAGAGATCACAAGTAGGCAGAGAGGCAGGCAGAGAGAGAGAGAGAAGCAGGCTCCCCGCTGAGCGGAAAGCCCGCTGTGGGGCTCCATCCCAGGACCCTGGGATCATAACCTGAGCCGAAGGCAGAGGCTTTAACCCACTGAGCCACCCAGGTGCCCCAAATCTGTTACTTTTTGATAAAATTCCTCATTTCACATCCACAAACTTACTCTATCCACTCTCTTTTTAAAGGACTGAAAAGTTTTACATCAAATCTCTTCCAAAATCAAGATTCTCAACTCTGTTTGTGTTTAATATTCACAAGTTATAAATCTAATTATTTTATTAAAGTTACACAAAAGTGTGAATGCAGGTTAATCCTCCTTGGGTCTATCAGAATGTTTCAAAGATGTGCTTTAAGTGAAATGTGAAATGTGGGGTGGATTGGATTTTAAGTTCTCAAATGAAAACAGAACTGAGAGGAGAATCAAATCCACAGTTGACTGAAAAATATTAACAAATGACAAGACTTTTGAGAGAACTTTTAGATCCATGAAATTAAATGATAGCATTTTTTCCTTGAAGAAGTACAAAATCTGAAAATAACAATTTATTACTCCATTTGGAAATTGCAGAAATCTGTTTTTCTTTTCCAAATAAGGTCATTTTAATTTCTGAGAGTTGAAGAAGTACATATAAATCTAGTCTGTGATCTAAAAGTATTGATAAATTATTGTCCTTCATTAAGATAAATTGTATTAGTAGTCCCACATTCATATCCAAAATCCCAAGATTTAATTTAAAAAATTACAAAAAGTGGAAAAAAAGTGAAGGGTGCTAATGACCTGGAATATTCTATACACTCTGGGTCACATTGGGCCATCTATTTCCACCCACTGATCTTGATTTTGACTTATTATACTCTACATTTTTGAAACAGTCACTTCTATGTGTTTAGAATTTCCCTCCTAGAACTTGAGATTTCTTTTTAGTGTCCTCTGCTAGCTGCTTCTTTGACCATTTCATGAATATCTATGTTCTGCTAAGTTAGATAAGTCATTGTCTTCTAATTCTAGATGAGCCACTTGGATTATATAATTCTTTCCAGTGGATTAAATTACCTTTTATGTGCTAAATTTTTTCCAATTTCCATTTCTAGTGCATAATGCTTTCCTGAGTCCTGGACCCCAAATCATTATGTTTTACTGTCACCTAAGCCTATATGCAGTGAGATTCCAAAGGCATTTGTCTAATATGCCATCTTTATTATCCTCTTTGTCTCAACATTTACCACTTTCTCTTTCTTAGAAATATGAATTGATTCACATGAAACCAAAGCCACTAGTCTTGCTATCATCCTTGATCACTTTTCCTCAGACCTAGGATTTAAACAGTGTTAACCAAGTAGTATTAACTACAAATTGTAGAGTTATTTTGAGAAGTACTGCCACTAATATCATTTATATTCTGTGCCTATCTATCCTTTTGGCAAAGCATGGTGGGAGAAAAACATGAAGCCACACTAAAAATTATTATTTTAATTTCTTGCCTACAAACATCAAGTAGACCCTTTAAACTGCACAACACACATACAGGCAGCTGCTAGTCCACTTGCTTTACCACTCTCCCACGTGATCATTTTATACTTCCTCCTCTCCATTCACACCACATTAGCTGTTTTGCTGTTATCACTCACCAATTTACTTTTATTCCTACTCCACTGAGAAAACTGAAGTCTTAAGAATTTTTGCAGACTCTAATAACTGCAACTATCCAATTACCAACACAGGCAACTATGTTCTCTGCTTTATAGCTTTTTACTGCACATGTAATTATCATTCTTTAATAAAAAATATCTCTACTTGTGCATGAGAGTCAATCTTCTCTTACCTATTTAAAGACAGTGCTTTAGGACTTCTTCCTTCTTTTTACTACAATGTGAAATTTTCATTTTCTACCATATATGCACATAAGCTCTTTTTTAAAAGTTTTTTTCTTATTTATTTGAGAAAGTGAGAGTATGAATGAGGGGGAGGGGGAGATGGAGAGGGAGAAGCAGAGCCCCAACTAAGTAGGGAGCCTGAGGTGGGGATTGATTCCAGAACTCTGAGATCATCACCTGAGCTGAAGGCAGACTTTTAACCGACTGAGCCACTCAGGCTCCTCAGCACATAAGCTCTTGATAACATTTTCCTGTCAGCTTTTGTTCAGTTTTCTGGCTTTTTAAGAACACTCTTCAAGTAAGTTTTTTATGCAATCCACCTCCAGGTCCTCTCATCTCATGGTCTCAAACCCAATTTACTTCATCAGTCTATAAACATTGTTCTTGTCAAGGTCAGCGTTATCTCTATTTTAGAAAATCTAGTAGTCAATTTTTAGTTCATGGATTTTTCAAACTACAGGCAGCACTCAACATGGTTGAGCACCCCCTCCTCTTTCACCTATTTCCCCACTTAGCTTCATTTTGTCTAAGTGTTCACTCTATCCCCATCTCCTTTATGGATTATCATTTTTGCCCAGATATAGTTCATTTTTTGTATAACTTCTATAAATACATATTTTTTTCTGATATGGTAATATGATAAGGCATTTTCATGAAGTATCCTGTGAATAGTTATATGATTAATATGTCAAAATGACATTTATTGAATGAAAACATGTCAAGGTTAATGAGGAATTAAAAACTAAGTGTTATCTTAGAAAAGGAATTTCTATGATTTTCTGTCATTGTTCTAAATAAAAAGTTAATTTTGTAACATTGTAATCATGAAGTTATTCAGAGTTGCTCCATTAACACATCAAATTCATTCAATCAAATATATGCCAGAACTATTTCCAGTTTAAATTGGACTGAATTGGTAAGTTAGGGTTTTAATTCCTTGTTCCAGTATAAACTGGACTGAATTGGTAAGTTAGGGTTTTAATGTCTTGTTCCAGTGTAAACTGAACAGAATTGATGTTAGGGTTTTAATGCCTTGCTTTTTGTTACCAAATAAATAAATTTTCCCAGACTTCACCAACAATAAAATCATATTCTCAAAACACATTCTGAGAGGGAAATATGTTTGAGCTTTACCCACTCATAACATGCTTTTTCTGTATGCCACTGGACATCATTTACTGGTATTTGTATAATTCACTTAAAAATACATTTCATCGGGGTGCCTGGGTGGCTCAGTGGGTTAAGACTCTGCCTATGGCTTAGGTCATGGTCTCAGGGTCCTAGGACCAAACCCCGCATCGGGCTCTCTGCTCAGCAGGGAGCCTGCTTCCCCCTCTCTCTCTGCCTGCCTCTCTGCCTACTTGGGATCTCTCTCTCTCTGTCAAATAAATAAGTAAAATATTAAAAAAAATACGTTTCATCTGTGGCAACTGGGGGGCTGAATGGGTTGGGCCTCTGCCTTCGGCTCAGGTCATGGTCTCAGGGTTCTGGGATCGAGCCCCACGTCGGGCTCTCTGCTCTGTGGAGGGCCTGCTTCCTCCTCTCTCTCTGCCTGCCTCTCTGCCTACTTGTGATATCTCTCTCTCTGTCAAATAAATAAAGTCTTAAAAAAATTCATCTTAGGATCCATGGTTAGGGATGAAATAGGAAACATATTCAACACTTGATCATTTATAAAATCCTTCTGTGAAAACACATCCCATGGTGAAATAGTCTCCATTTTGAAAAATTCCTTAGGGGTATATTGGAATATATTTCCATTATCTTGGCATAATACCAGTTCTTTAGGATAATAATCTTCTGGGAAAAAAGGTCCCATCAAGATCTTTGAATAACTTTTTATATTTTTTACTTGTAGTATACACAACTTTTATTCTGTAGCTTCCAAATATTTTTCATACAATGCAGAAATCTAATATTTTCGGAGGTTTTGCAGCTCCTGTATAGGGAACTTCTGCAGGAACACTCCAATAACCAGGTTCCTGTTGTAAGTGGTGATTCAGCGGATTGTGCCTCACATGGCACCTTACCCACCTCCACTGGAATCTACAGTTTTCAAGATGCACACACAAATAGAGCCATTTTCAACACTCTTTTCCATACCACTTACCCAATACATCAGAATTATTTGTTGCTACTAAATTCAACATTATATAATCACTGTTTACTACCTCGAGTGTTGTCACCCCAATCTACTGATTGGAGTTACTATAATAGCAACAGATCTTGCTGCTATTACATCTACCCTCTCAGTTTCTTCTCAAAATACTGGGGTGATTCTTTTTTTTTTTTTTATACCACTTTGCCAGTTTATACCAGTTTGGTACCAGTTTGCCAGTCCTCTGCTTAGAACTGCAATGATTCCTCCTTTTCACTGAGACTAAAAGCCAAAGTCCATACAGTGACCTACAGGTTTCATAATGTCTGCCTCAACCTAAAACTCTGATCTATTATAGTGTTTCCCTTCACCCACTCAGCCCAGCCTCATAACTTCCTTGTTCTTTCTTGAACCTTTTAGGCAAGCTCTCACCTTATGACCTTGCTCTAGCTGTTTGTTTTCTTTGTATAGTGCTTTTGTGTTTCCAACAGAATATACAATTTATCAATTAATTGTTTCTCTGAAAATTCCTGAAGAAATAGATGGTAGATCTTCTCTCCTAGTTAATATGTCAGATGGGTACTATTAGACATAACTAATTTCGGTTAATTTGATATAATAAAAATTACTTCAGCACTGACAAGGCTGATGTTTTATATGTAAGATAGAAGAATCTCGTTTCTGTGAATAGTCAAAGCTAACTTCCTTTTTTCCTTTTTTTCCAAAAGAAAGCAAGCTCATATGCATATAAGCTCTTGATAACAATCTCCTGTCAGTTACTTTGCTGTTTTGTCAGTTTCTACTTTACAACTCCACCCACCCTCTGTCCCTCCATACCTCTGCTTGACTGCCCCTTTCCAACTCCCCCAAAAGTCTATTTTGAGTTACACAGTGATTTGAGGAGGTATAGGTTTTAAAAAGAAAAAATCAGGGCAAAGAAGATAAAATGACAGAATTTTAGGGTTACTAGGAAAGGGGGAGGGCTTAACCCCAAGTTCAGAAGCAATACTATATAATCATGCCTATAGGAAGGAAAAGAGGAGATACAGTTTTAAAAGTGCAGGATGAAAAGACAGTTTTTTTGTATTTTGTTTCAGAAAGGGAAACATAAAAAGAGAAACTCAGGCAGAGCTGCCAAGAGTGTTAAAATAGATGAAAGGTAAAATAGGATTTTTTAAAATGCTGTTATTGACTAAGGACTTGGATCACTTTCAAGTTCTTAAAATACAAGTAAGGATTATAATAGTGTAGCATAATCTTGAGTTGTATCATTTACTTTTGTATTTTAAATAATTTCTTAATATCTTGGAATGTAGAGGGATCAATTCATCTCATAATTCAGCTAATGAAATTTATCATCGGTAGTTGGTATACAATCTTACTTAGGTTTTATTTTCTTATATTAGCTTTTATTTATTTTACTTACAATTCATGTAGCTGGAAATCTTTCTACCATATATGTGCTTAAAAGAAGGAACAGATTAATGTGTATTGTGTAAGAGCGATTTTTTGTATAGATGTTACACAGCCAATGAGCAAAATGTGACCATATAATCTTTCTGTATATTATTTATTATGCATATTACACATGTATTTTATATTATATATGAATACATATACATTATATTATATATAGTATAATAATATACACTATATATTATATATAATTATATATTATATATTATTCTACTTGTTTCATCAACAAAAATATTATGATTTGCATTTTCTCTTTTTAAGTAGATTACTCTGGAATCTGTTTGCTTTTTTTTCTGTCCCTATGTTTTTTGGGGACAGTCTTTCATGTTTGACTTTGATGGTAAGTAGTGAGAGAATGGCTTGGCCTGTATTCTATTTCTTTTATATTTCTGCAGAACATTTACATTCTCTTCATCTTTCATTGTCATTCTTTTTCTACTTATGTAATTATTCCCCAGAATAGAACTTTCTATCAAGCTACTACCTTCATATCTGGACACTTTGAAGCACTTTTCTTCTACCAAGTCCTGTTATCTTCATCTGACACTTAATCCTCATCTTTGTTTTACTGGAAGTGGGTTTTCTGGTTTTTTTTAATTCACTCACCAACCTTAACCTTCCCCCACCCTTTAAAAACCGAGCCTCTTAAGCCTCCCTTTCCCCATCTGCCTTGAAGTAAGACAAGAAGATCTATTAGAATTTAGGGATATATTTCCATATATAGGTAATTTGAAGTTTTTGGTGTTCTGTCTCTATCATTGATGAAATTATAATTCATATGTGCACTTGTATTACTGTCAAGTTTAGATACTTTGAGGGATAGATACATAGAGTAAGTTCGCTTTAAACAACTAACATTAAACTCTAGGAATTATTTTCAAAATTGTATATGTCAATATTAAGGGTTTCAATAAGACAAATGAGCTCACTTCTTGTTAAACTATCCATTCTAGGCTAGATTAATGGCAAAATGACTTATAAAGGATAATAAACATGTTACGGATTGAATATTTGTGTCCCTCCAAAATTAAGTTGAAGCCCTAACCCCAGGGTGGCTGTATTTGGAGAGGGAGTCTCTAAAGAAGTAATTAAGGTTAAGTGTGGTCATAACAGTGGTGACTTAATCTGACTGGATTAGTATCCTCATAAGGAGAGACACCAGAGCTCACTCTTGCAATATCTCTCTGTGCACCTGCACAAAAAATAAAAGCAAACAAAACACACACACATACACACACACAAATAAAAAAGAGCTATCAGCAAGTCAGGAAGAGTTCTCACTAGGAATCTATCTGGCCAGAACACACTAATCTTGGACTTTTAGACATCAGGACAATGAAAAAATTTGTTTCCGAATTTTGTGTTAGAAGCCCTAGTAATTAATACAATATCTAAATTATATCTTCATTTTAATAACAGCTTGAGAAACCATTCTCAAGAGGTATATTGATGTGAACAAAAGAGATTTTAAGGAAAATCAAGATCATAATATTTATATCTTATTACTACTCAAAACACAGCGTGTGATGCTGTATTTTCAATATTCATTTGCAATTATTCATCACTTGCTACTTCTAAAAATTTATTTTCTAAAGGTATAGATAAAAGTAAATGACAATCCAATAAAATAAAGGGATTCCAATCCCAGAAATTTTCAATGCACATATCTTCTTCATATAGAAATTAAATAAATTTATAATATTTGTAAATTGTTAAATTTTTTGTAGATGAAAATTATCAAGATTATCACCTATCACTTTAATAATTGTTGCTAAATTACAGATGGTGTCATATAACATCAGTAGAGGCTAGAAACATTTTTTTCCAGGCTTCTTTTTTTTTTTTTTTTAATTTTTGTACTTCCATTGAAAAACATGTTGTGTTTCTTCTTTTCATACAGTGTTAAGATTATTTTCTGAGGTCTTTGAAATTATTAACTCTGCTGTCCATATTACACCTTCTGAAAACTGGGACCAAACTGGCTTCTTATCAAGCAGATACAATTAATTATCTCTTGGTTGCTTGGCTTATATAGTATGGATACAGCATCTACTTGTTTATTTTTGAAAGATTTATTTATTCATTTGAAAGAGAGAGAGAGTGATGCACATGTAGGAAGAAGGGACAGAAGAAGATTGAAACTCAACCAGACTCTGCACAGAGCACAGAGCCTGATGCAGGGCTCAATCCCGGGACCCTGAGATCATGACCTGTGCTGAAACCAAGAATCTGTTGCTTAACCAACTGTACCACCCACGTACCCTACAACATCTATTTATAAATTGCCATCATTCGACACTTATAATATATGGCTAACATAAAACAAGTGAAGGTTATGAAGTTTAATGCATATTAAATCAATAATTATATAGTTTCTAAGTCAAAAATAAGTTTCAATTATTGCAAGTTTCATGGATAATCCAACATAATTTCAAAAACAAATTTAAAATATTCTGCCCGTTACAATTTATGCATCCGCGGTGTGTATATGCATATATGCATACACTTTGCACATACATACCTTTCCTTTATATATAATTTGTTCCATATCTTATACATATTTTCATGTCATTTTTTACTTTAGTTGAATTTTAATTTTATTACCTAGAATATATTATCAAGAGTCAGAAATCACTTCAAGTAGGTTGATATAAAAAGAAACAGGTATACTTCTAATTGTCAAAAGCTTGTGTTTGGGGGGTGCCTGGGTGGCTCAGTCATTCAAGCGTCTGCCTTGATTTTGGCTCAGGTCATGATCTCAGGGTCCTCAGATCAAGCCCCTTGGTGGGCTCTGTGTTGAACATGAAGCCTCCTTAAGATTCTCTTCCTCTCCTTCTACCCCTCCCTCCAACTCTTTCCTTCTCTCTCTCTCGCTCTCTCAAAAAAAAAAAGAAAATGTGTTTGAGCAGTAATGTTTCTTCCATTTCATTTCTTACTGAACAACTCTGTTACTCTCAGTGTTAGATTTAGGCATTTTAATCAGTAACTTTATCTTTTGGAGTCTTTGGAAGAACATTTAAAGAAGCCCATATGAGAAAATAATTTGAAATAATCACATTTACACCAGAAAATGCATTAATTAATTTAAAGTTGTTTTCAAAAATCCAATTTTAAAATATATTTTTAATTTTTAAATCCAATATTTGATATCAGTGCCTTGAAGAAATTTTTTTGCAAAAGTAACTTCCTTTAAAAAAAATAACTTTGAATATTGACACCAAGGGAAGAAATAGCTCCTGTATTTCACTATCCAACTCTAAACATGTCAACCTATCACAAAACATAATGAAGAGATTTTAATATTTCCTTTTAAAAAAAAAATCTCTCCCCTTATCTTTGTTCATCCAGGTGACATATTGACATTTAGCTTGTGGACATATAATAATGGTATTGATTTCAAGTTGCCTTTCATAACTTCTTAGGTGAGTGGGCATATTGTATAAGTAAGATCTAGCATTACTTGGTTTTTCTTTCAGCTCTTACCTTCTTCAGAACCTTTTTATTAATTAAATTTCAAAGTAAAATACTCTGATATAATTGAATTTATCTTGTATATACAGACTTTTAGATGGCATTGCTTTATAACTTGGGGTATTGGAAAGGTGTTTTGAAATGTGTAAAAATAGATTGGTAAGCCTGTGGTGGAGGGACGGGGGTGCAGAGAAAACAAGTACTTGTTAGTACAGGTCAGGACAAAGAGCTCTCTTTATTTATTTATTTACTTATTTATTTTTCTCTCTCAGGTAAGGTGAAATACAAGAAAAATTTGAGGAAAAAACATGATAAAACCAAAGTTCTGATGGATTCTTTAAGGTTGTCATGAGGAGAATGTTAAGTTCTCTTTTTCTTTTCCTACCTTATGATAAACCTTCTCTTGATATATTAGAGGAAGAAAAGACATTTATCAGTAAGGATTTTAAAATATAGTTTGTACTCCTTCTTAAAGGAATGGCATTAAGCAAAATTACAAAAATAGAAGCAGAAAATTATTTTTATACTCTTTAGTGTGGAAAAATATTTATGAGCCCCTCACCATTGTTTTAGGTACAACTTTGGGTTGGATACATTATAATAAATAAAACTATGTAAAAAGCCCACAATCTATGGGAAGAAATATACATATACTTAGATTTACAGTATACTGGAGCATTATAAGAAAACATCTACAACATAGCAATTCATAGGAGAAGAATCTAAAAATAACTTGATAGCTGACAGGAAGATTATTATTGGAGTTCAAATGTCAAATCCTCAAAATGGCCTTCCTTAAACACTAGCTTATTTAAACCTGCACCTCACATTAACCACTCTTCAGTAACTTACCAAGGCCTGCCTTATTTCCTTTTTAGTCTTTAATAGGAGCAGAAATTGCCATATTTATCCCTTTGATAAATTATTATTGTCACTTTCTACTAGATTTTGAGCTCCAAAGTATAACTCCCCCGTTTGTCTTAATAAAAACTCTATCCATGACCAAAATGTAGTCTGTTTCCTCTGATCAGTCTTTTTGACTAGGCCTCATTTTGTGACCTTGTCTTCACCTGTCTCCTCCAGTTTTAGTAAGAATTCTGCTGGGCCAGCCTAGCAGGAATCCTCCTACCTTGATGTCTGACCACTATTACAAGAGTCTTAAAGTCTGTATTATAATTCTAACAAGTGTTACAATTTAATGATCTTTTCCACCACTTTATACTCGTTATCTGTAATAGTCCCTGGCATGCAGAAAGCCATGATATACATTCCCTAAAGGCATGGATGATTCCGTGATTAATAGTGATGTTAAGTATGTAAAAGAGTTAAAGTTTATGTGTGTGTGTGTGTGTGTGTATAACACACTGAAAAGATGCATACTTAGAAGATGGTATAACAAAGACATCAGAATCTCAGGCTCTGGAGTCCAATTTCATGAGTTTAACACATGACAGGACCACTGATGAGTTGTGTGATGTTAGACAAGTTATCAATCTCGTGGATCATCAGTTTCCTCGGTTGTAAAATATTGTTAATAAAAGTACCAAATAATGGGGTTGTTAAGGCAATAATGAATGAGTTAATACGTCTGAATTTGTGAAAAATAATAGAAAAAACATGCAGTTAATAAACAGTGGTTATCATTAAGGACTGTACTAGCAATACCACTGACTCAGTGTGTATTGCACACATTAAAGGGACTATTCCATAACCCCATTTTAAGAGATATAGTCTAAAAAAAAAAAGCCATCTATTCACTTGAAATGTTTGTACATGACAGGTTTTTATTTGCTCCCTTTTCTTGCTGTTTTATGTATTTTTGCTTACATCATAAATGCAACTTCAAGACCTCACCATTCTATAACTATAGAACCTTAAACCTGAGTGAACACAATTTCATTCTTCATGCCCAGTCATCTTTGACTTCTTTTTCCAGTTTAATTGAAGTGTTATTGACATAGTACTGTAGCAGTTTGAAGTGTACAGTGTAACAGATTTACGTTGGGAAGTGATTACAACAATAAGTTTAGTTAGCATCAACCATGTGCTATAGATTCATAATTTCTTTCCTTATGATGAGGACTCAGTATTTACTCTAACAACTTTCACAGAAGTTATATAGCAATGTTAACTGTAGTCATCATGTTGTATATCTCTAGGATTCATTGATCTTATAACTGGAATTCTGTACCTTTTTATCACCTTCCTCTAGTTCTCCCTCCCTTCAACCTTATGCCTCTGGTAACTACAAATCTGATCTTTTTTTTATGAATTCAGGTTTTTTCATGTACAGATAAGTGAGATGATAAAATATTTGTCTCTCTCTGACTTACTTCACATAGTATAACACTCAAGTCCATCTATATTGTCACAAATGGCAGGATGTCCTCTTTTGTTATGGCTGAATAATATCCCATTGTTTATAAACACAACTTTTTTAAAATTTATTTTATTTTTTATTAACATATAATGTATTATTAGCCCCAGGGGTACAGGTCTGTGAATCGCCAGGTTTACACACTTCACAGCCCTCACCATAGCAAATACCCTTCCCAATGTCCATAACCCCACCACCCTCTCCCTACACCCCTCCCCCAAGCAACCCTCAGTTTGTTTTGTGAGATTAAGAGTCTCTTATGTAAACACAACTTTTTTATTCATCTATCGATGAACAGATGTTAAGTTTACTTCCATATCTTGGCTATTGTAAATAATGCTGCTATGAACATGGGAGTGCAAATAGCTTTTGAAGTATTCCCAGATGTGGAGTACCTGTGTCATATGTTAGTTCTACTTTTAATATTTTAAGAAATCTCTATAATAATTTCCATAGTGCCTGTGCCAGTTTATAATCCTAACAGTGTATGAAAGTAAACTTTTCTTCATAGTCTTGCCACTATTTGTTATTTTTTTCCTTTTTTGATAATAGCCATTTTTAAAAGGCATGAGGTATATCTCATTGCAGATTTGATTTGCATTTTCTTAATGACTAATAATTTTGAGCATCTTTTTGTATACTCATTGGAATGCATATATCTTCTTTGAAAATAGTTTATTCAGGTCTTTTGCCTAATCCTAATAGGATTCATAGGTTTTTGTTTGTTTGTTTTGTTTGTCTATTAACCCCTTATCAGATATATGGTCTGCAAATATTTTTTCCTATTCTATAGGTGGTCTTTTGACTTTGTTGATTTTTTTCTGTGCAGTCCCACTTGTTTGTTGTAGTCATGCTTTTTTTTTTTTTTTAACTTATTGATTTTGCTTTAGGTGTCATATAAAAACAAAACAAAACAAAAAACCTAAAAAGACCCATGTCAAGGAGTTGTGTGTATTTTGTTTGTTTGTTTGTTTTTTTGTTTTTGTTGTTGCTTTTTTTAAGAATATCTAAGAATTTCATGGTTTCAGGTCTTATGTTAAGTCTTTAATCTGTTTTAAGTTAATTTTTCCAAGTGCTGTGGTATAGGGGCCTATTTTTCATTCTTTTTCATGTGACTGTCCAATTTTAGAAGCAACATTTATTGAAGAAAAATCTTTTCTCCATTGAGTAATCTTGACTCACTTGTCAAATATTAGTTGACCAAATGTATCCGTTTATTTCTAGGCTCTCAGTTCTGTTCCATTGCTCTCTTTTGCTGCCTTTATGCCTGCACCATACTGTTTTGATTATATAGTATCACAGTATAGCTTGACATCAGGAAGTGTGATGACTTCCACTTTGTTTTTCTTAGGATTCCTTTGGCCATTCAAGGTCTTTTGTGGTTCCATATAAATTTTAGAATTGTTTTCTCTACTTCTATAAAAACTGTCTTTGGAATCTTGGTAGGAATTGCACTGAATCTATAGATGGCTTTGGATAGTATTGACATTTAATAGTACTGATTCTTTTCATCTATGAATACGGGGTGCCTTTCTATTTATTTGTATCTTCTTTGATGTATTTAATCAATGATGTGTTTTATCAATATTTTCAGAGTAAAAAGTTTTCATCTCCTTGATCAAGTTTATTTCTAACTACTTTATTGTTTTTGGTGCTAGTGTAAATGGTATCATTTTATTTTTTTCCAAATAATTCATTGTATGGAAATGCTACATATTTTCATATATTAGCTTTGTATCTTGCAATATTACTGATTTAATTGATTAGAGCTAACTGTTTTGGGGTCGAGTCAGGATTTTCTCTGCATAAAATTATGTCATGTGTAAATAGACATTTTTACTTCTTCCCTTCCAAGTCTGATGCCTTATATCTCTGTTTCTTGCCTGATTGCTCTGGGAAAGACTTCCAACACTATACCAAACACAAGTGGTGAGAAGTGGACATCCTTGTCTTGTTCCTGATTGTAGTAAAAAAGTCTTCAACCTTTCATCATTGAATATGATATTAGCTCTTGGCTTATCATATATAATCTTTAATTATGTTGAAGTAAGTTTCTACTATTCATAATTTGTTAGATTTATATTATGATGGGTGTTGAATTTTGTCAAATGTTTCTCCTGTGTACATTGAGGTATTCCTTTTTTTAAATTAATGCTTTATATTAATTCATGTACATTAAACCATCCTTTCACCCCAGATGTAAGTACCACTCAATCATGTTAAGTGGTTTTATAAAATATGCTGATTTCAGTTTGGTAATATTTCAAGAACTTTTGCATGTATATGCATCAGAGATATAGAAGTACAGTTTTATTTTCTGGTATGTCCTTTTATTTGGTATTAGGATAATGCTGGCCTCATAGAATGAATTTGGGAGTGCTTCACCTTTTTATTTCTTGGAAGAGTTTGTGAAGTATTGGTATTAATCTTTCTTTAAATGTTCAGTAAAATTAATCAATGAAGCCTTCTTGTCCTGGGTTTTTCTTTGTTGGAAGATTTTTGATTACCAATTGAATCACCTTACTAGTAATTGGTCTATTTGGACTTTTTTTTTTTTTTATTATTTGGTCTTGGTAAATTGTATATTCCTAAGAATTTTTTTCATTTCTTCTAGGTTTTGCAGTTTATTGGAGTGTATCTGTTAATAGTAGCTTCCTCTAATCTTTTGTATTTCTGTGGTGTCAGTTGTAATGTTCCCACCCAATTTCATTTATAATTTTGCTGATCTGAACCCCTTTTTTTTTCTTTAGTGAATCTAGGTAAAGATTTGTCAGTTTTGCTCCTTTGTTAAAGAACCAACTCTAAGGTTGGTTAACCTTTTCTGTTGTTTTCCTGTTCTCTGTTTCACTTATTTCTGCTCTAATCTTTCTTAATCCTCTCCTTCTGCTAACTTTTATCTTTTTTATAGTTTCTTAAAGAGTAGAGTTAAGTTGTTTTCCTGGCATCTTCCTTTCTTCTTAATGTAGACATTTATTGCCATAAATCTCTCCTTTGCTTTTGCTGCAGCTTTGAAATTTTATGAGTTGTATGAGTTTTTCCATTTTTTCTGTGTAATATATAACTTTTTCTTTACTTTCTATAATTTTTCCTTTAATTTCTTCTTTGACCCATTGGTCATTCAGCAGTGTGTTTCATTTTCATGTGTTCATGTATTTTCCAATTCCTTCTTGTTGTGTTTAGTTTCATACTGTTGTCGTCAGAGTATTTACTACGTGTAATTTGAGTTATCTTGAATTTGCTTACTTGTCCTGTGGCCTAATGGTTTGTCTTAGAAAATATTTCATGTGCTTTTTTGAATTTGCATTCTGCTTTTGTTACATAGAATGTTCTCTCTATATCTTTTAGGTCCATTTAGTCTTTTGTGTTGTTCAAATCTCCTATATTCTTTGAATATATATTGTAGAGAGTAGAATATTAAGTTCCCAATTATTATATTACTGTTTGGATCTCTTTTTAGTTCCATTAGTTTGTGCTTTATATATTTAGGTGCTCTAATGTTGGGTACAAAATTATTTACAATTATTAAATATTCTTGATGTATTGACCTCTTCATCATAATATAATGACCACCTTCTTTTTTACCACTTTTAAGTCTATTATGTCTAAGTATAGCTACCTATGTTTTCCTTTTTTACTATTATCATTTTTTAAAATATCTATTTCATCCCTTCACTCTTGGTTTGCTTGTGTCTTTAAGGCTTATCTGAGTCCCTTATAGGTAGCAAATTGTTGGATCTTGTTTTATATCCATTTAGCCATTCTGTGTCTTTTGGAGAATTTAGTCCATTTATATTTGAAGTGATTATTGATAGTTAAGGACTTACTATTGCTATGTTTTCATTGTTTTCTAGTTGTTTGTTGATCCTTATTTCTTATCCTACTGTCTTTTTTTGTGCTTTTTGATATATTTTGGTATTACGTTTTGGCTTCTTTATCTTGTCCTTTTGTGTAATTGCTACAGGTTTTTCCATTTGGTTACCATGACATTTACATAAAATATTTTAAATTTGTAACACTATTTTAAACTAATAACAACTAAATTTAGTAGAATTCTTTTTTTATTTTTATTTTTTTTATATTTTTAAATATTTTTATTTATTTATTTGACAGAGAGAGAGATCACAATTAGGCAGAGAGGCAGGCAGAGAGAGAGGAGGAAGCAGGCTCCCTGCTGAGCAGAGATCCTGACACGGGGCTCGATCCCAGGACCCTGGGATCATGACCTGAGCCGAAGGCAGAGGCTTTAACCCACTGAGCCACCCAGGTGCCCCAATTTAGTAGAATTCTTAAGCTTTACATTTCTCCTTTCCCTCATATTTTAACTTTAGTTTGTGCAACTAATAACATTGTTATAGTTATAGATAGTTTACATTCGTTTAACTTTAAAACTAGAGTTGTAAGTGAATTATGTACCACTATTACCATATTACAGAATCTAACTTGGGCTGTGTATTTATCATTACTAGTAACATTTATGTTACCTTACGTTTTTATGATAATTAGCAACCTTTTATTTCTACCCAAAGAACTCCCTTTAGTGTATCCTGTAAGACTAGTCTAGTGGTAATGAATTTTCTCAGTTTTTGTTTGGGATAGTCTTTTTTTCCTTTATTTGTTTCTGAAGAATAGCTTCATCAGTATTTTTGCTTGACATTTGTTTCTTCTAATATTTTAGATATTCCATCCCATTCTATTCTGGCCTAAAATTTCTGTTAAGAAATCTGATTGTCAGCAACCCTGTTGGGACCCCTCTCACTCCTGAGATCTTTTTTCTGTGTCCTCACTTAATAAAACTCTCTCTCTTTAAAAAAGAAAAAGAAAGAAAAGAGAAAGGAAAGGAAAGGAAAGGAAAGGAAAGGAAAGGAAGGATATCTGATTGTCTTGTGGTGGTTCACTTGCATATAACTTCTCTTAGGCTGCTTTTAATTTATTATTATTATTATTATTATTTAACTTTTGACAACTTAATAATGTGTTATTCAAGATCAGCTTATTTGGGGTCCTTTGAACCTCTTGGATCTGGATGTCTTACTCTCTCTACCCAGATTTGGCGAGTTTTCACCCATTATTGTTTTAAAGATACTTTGCATCCTTTTTTATTCCTCTCCTTTTGGAATTTCCATAATGTGAACATGTTTATTTTCACTGTGTCTCATAAGCACCACAGACTTCCTCACTCTTTAACTCTTTTGTAATTTGCTCCTCTGACTGGATAATATCAAATGTCCCATCTTCCAATTTGCTGATTTAATCTTCTGCATGACTCAGGCTGCTTTTGAAGCTCTTTATTGAATTCTTCTGTTATGGTATTTTTCAGATCTAGAATTCGTTAGTTTTTTATGCTATATCTTTGTTGAACTTCTCATTTTGTTCTTGTAATTGTTTTCCTAATTCCATTTGATTGTCTCTGTGTCCTTGTAGTTCACTAAACTTCCTAACTTCCTTAAGAGGATTATTCTGAATACTTGAATGATTCAGAGCTCTTTACTTTTATAGGGTCAGTTGTGGCTTTATTAGTTTCCTTTGCTGGTATCATGTTCACTTCCTTTTTTCCCCTGTGAACCAAATTCCTCATGTTGGAATCCATGCATGTGAGTAATAGTGCTCCTCTTTCAGACTTTACAAGTTTATTTTGGCAGAGATGCTTCATCACCAGTGAGCCCAGTTTGTGTTTTTGGACATACCTGCTGAAATGTCATTAGGACCTATTTTTAGGTGAGGCAGTTACTCAAGGTAAGGTGTAAAAGGGGGTGTAAAACTGGCTAATGTTGAATAGGACTTCTGGCTTGGTTCTCTGCCCAACTGAAACAGTAGGATTGGTCCCACAGTTCCCTGGATTCTCTGGTTAGGCTTACTAGATGATCTGGACTGGGTACAGATAATATAATTCTTTTTCACATACTGACTTTTCATTTTGCCTTATTTGTATTCATATACATAACTGTTTTTTACTCTCACAACAAAATCTACAGGTAGGGATTTGGGTTTTTATTCATCCCCCCCAAAGTTTAAATGGAATTCCAAAATTAATTCATTTAGAAATGGTATCGAAAGTATTACCAGATATTATTTATGGGGTTAGGAATTCACTTAGTGATATAGTTATATATTATTACAAAATGTAGACTAACTTTCAGAAATGATAATGTTAGAGATTTAATTAAGATGTCACATTGTAGAAATAAGTCATAATCATAAAATTTAATCAAAGAGACTAAATTATATTGTACTGTAATGTTCTTTTCACTTTAATTGTATAGTGCCTATCCGTTGTTTAAGGGAAAAATTGGTATCACTTCATTTGTGATTTATCTATATGTAATGTACTATTTTCCAATCTCCTTATTAGTGTCGCATTTTTTTAAATCTATTTATTTGACAGATAGAGATCACAAGCAAGGAGAGAGGCAGGTAGAGAGAGAGGAAGGGAAGCAGGCTCCCTGCTGAGCAGAGAGCCCCATCGGGGCTTGATCCCAGGACCCTGGGATCATGACCTGAGCCAAAGGCAGAGGCTCTAACTCACTGAGCCACCCAGGTGCCCCTAGTGTAGCATTTTTAAAGGAGCATTTTGGAAGGAGGGAGCGCCTGGATGGCACAGTCAGTTAAGCATCCAACTTGTGGTTTCAGCTCAGGTCATGATCAGGATCCTGGGATCAAACCCTAGGTCAGGTCTCCATGCTCTGTGCTGAATCTGCTTGAGTTTTTCTATCCATCTCTCCCTGCCCCTCATGCCCACTTGCTTGCCCTCTCTCTAAAAAAAGATACATCTTTTTTTTAAAAAAGCATTTTGGACTAATTCAGTACTCATGCCTAGTATATTAAAATGTTTTATATTATTAACTATTTTTTATCACTAGTTTATAAGATGATTTTTCAGAGCCTTAAGTTTCTGATCATGGGGGCACCTAGGTGTCTCAGTGGGTCAAGCCTCTGCCTTTGGCTCAAGTCATGGTCTCAGGGTCCTGGGATTGAGCCCTGCACCAGGCTCTCTGCTCAGCAGGGAGCCTAGTTCCCCCCTCTGCCTGCCTCTCTGCCTACTTGTGATCTTTATCCACCAAATAAATAAAATCTTAAAAAAAGTTTCTGATCATGTATATAACTTATAGGTGTTATTCTCATTGCATCTTAGAAATATAAAATATTACTTATTAGCAATGGAGTTCTGTACAGAATATGCATTTGAGAGCTAGGCCCTGGCTGTCTGATGCTGTTTTATACTTCTATGATGAGAAAGAAATCATAGTGTAAGGGAAAGAATGTTTCATTGGGAAATTCAAAATAGGTTTCTAGAAAGAAATCAGCAAACCTCTTGCAGTTATGGTTTTCACATTGATAAAAGACTAATGATCATTATGTGTCTTTAATTTTTTATTTTTTCTGAATAGCACAAGAAATTAGAGGAGTTGTGAAATTACTACTTGTTCTTTTTATTTTAGTATTGAAGAAAATAATTATTTTTCCATAATTTTCTACTATTAGAATTGAGACCAGATGCTTTTACACAATCATGTCTTAGAGAAAATTAGGATATTTGAGAATGTAATGTATTTTAAAATTTTAGGATTCAGAATGGAAATTTTGAATTTGGAATGATAGAATTCATGGTAATAATGGTAAAATTACTCAAAGAATTTTGAAAATTATTGAAATATCTATATCCCTTTGGATATATTCAATAGATATATCAATTTTTAAATATTTTGATAATTTATAATAGCTGTGAATACTGAGTTGACTATTCATTCTAAAATATTTGAGGCATACTGTGCTATTCAATAATTAAATTGCTTCTCCTTCCTTAAAGCAAACCTATTTCTACCTTTATTCCTGAATTTCAAACATTTTCTGGGAATTTTTTTCTATTGTTATTTTAGGCGATAGTGGCCAACCTTAGTCATTAATCATATATATCAGAAAAAAAGTAAAAACCTCTCCACTACATACCTTTTTTTTTAGTCCAGAGTCATTTCAGTTCATTTTTGATGCCAAAATACCAAGTTGTACCATATTCATGAATAGCTCACAGCGTTGTTAAATTTTCTTTTATATTTGTTTTCCCTATAGAATTATTGCAAATAAGTATATCTGAGGCTTTAAGTAACAAGGCTTACCCTTTGACCATAGTTTTCCTTATGCTAAAATACATGGCATTTGAAATGCTTATTCTTTTCAAGTAGCACTTTTTGTACTTGCTAGAGTAACTGCTTCTGGATTAATTGTGCCTGCTATGAAAAGGAAGAGCCTTAAATTATAAAGCATTAATCTTACACCTTTCAGAAATAAATCATGTTAAATGACATCTATTGAAAACCCAGACATGTAGAATTCAGATTAATATCATACATAATGCTGAAAATATATTCTCCTTAAAAACCTAAGTCATGTATTTGTATTCTGTCCATTTATTTTTTTCTCACTTGTACTTATTCAGGTGTCCCAAACCTTTTTTTTTAAAAAATAGCTTAAATAATTTTTTAACCAAAAATATGAAAAAAAAGTGACAAAAATGCAATGTAGACCTAATTTCTCTTTGAAATGAATTATTCTTCTTAACACACTGTAATGCTCTAAGAGTAGCTGGAGGGCACACTTCCTCATTTTAATAGTAATAAGTATTTATATCAGTTTCTTTCATATTTGTAAGTATCCACAACTGGAAGGAGAAGCAAAATAAACAGCACTGGAAATGTAAAATTAATGATTTTAATTAAGACATTTTGCAATCCTTATATATAATCTTAGTATTATGATAATTATTACTAGCTTTTACATATTATTGCTAGCTTTTACAAATAAAAGTGTTTGTGCTAATTCTAAAACCACTTTCCAATATCAGATTATATATCTGAATACCAGAAAATGATGATGAAAATGTTTAAATAACATTTAAGGATTGAAACAAATATAGAGATATTGCATCCTTATGGCAATATAGAAAGTGAGTGAAGCAGAAATACTGAAAACATATTTCATATGACGAAGTCTGTGAAAACACCAAGGAGCATTTCCCTTTGATTATAAATATATATACTGAAAATTAAGGTAGTTTATGGGAAGAAAAAAAAAAAGCCCTTAAAATTTAAAATAGTTTCAACTGTAAAACTTTATGGCTGCATGATACCAGTCTTGATTTATAGCCATTTAGCTCTATGAACGAAAGAAGCTGTTAACTGACAAATGGTTGTATTCCAAGCTTTTAAGTCAGATGTTAGTTTCTCTACAGTTCCCCAGAGAAACAAATGGTTAGCTTATAAAAACTAATTTGTAACTATATAATTGTAGTTATATATACATATGAGGAAATAGTGTGCATTTGTAAAAGAGAATTTGGTTAATCTAATATTTTAATAAATATTAATTTAAAAATAATAATTTATTATATAGTATTTATAATTCTTATCAAAAACAATGTCTTGATACTATTCTTTCTCTTTCAGTTTCTAAAGCTATGCAGACTTCTCAACACTACCTCAGAACACAGAGCAAACCAAAAATAAGAATGAGACTTTATTGGTAATCAACTTTATTATTCTGCTGGTTGTCTCATTAAATATTTAAGTTTTCAATACATGCATATATTAATATTGTATGACAGTCATGTGTTTAAATTTTTAAAATTATTTGTGACAGTTTTAAATGTTTTAGCAATATATCTGATTGGAGCATCTTCTAGAGTCAGTTATATCATAACAATTGCTTGAGAAACATATCTTATAATCCACTGAAGCCCAGATACACCTCTTTGTTTCTGAAGTGAATCTCCAATTTAAACAATTTAGCATACAGAATTTGCATGTATATCCATCAGAGAAATAGAACTAGAGTTTTCAAATTTAGTCATATTTATAATCTGAGACTTTTATTTATTTATTCATTTATTTATTTATAAAGATTTTATTTGTTTATTTGTCAGAGAGAGAGAGAGAGACAAGCAGGTGGAGTGGCAGCAGAGAGAGAAGCAGACTCCCAGCTAAGCAAGGAGCCTGATGCGGGACTCAATCCCAGGACCCTGGGATCATGACCTGAGCCAAAGGCAGATGGTTAACCAACTGAGCCATGTAGGCATTCCCAATATGAGTTTTTTAAAATAGTTTTTAAAACAGTATTTACTATGATTAAGCATCTGTATTCTATAGTTTCCATAAAATAATTATAAGGTTGGTGTCTTAAACAATACAAATTTATTATTTTACAGTTCTATAGATCAGACATGAAAAAATGAGTCCCCCTGGGTTAAAACCTAAGTGCTGGCATTGCTTCATTCCTAGCTGGAGGCTTTTGGGGAAAATCATTTCATTGTCTGTTCCAGCTTTTTGAGACTGGCCATATTCCTAAACTCCTGGCCCCTTCCTCCATTTTTAAAGCCAGCAATGCTAGATCTTTTTAAATATTCTGCCATCATCACATATACCTTAATTATAGCCAGGGACATTTCTTTTCATGATCTATGTAATTAAATTGGGCCCAACTGGATAATACAAATAATATAAATCCTTAATCTTTTTTTTTTTTTTCTAAGATTATTTACTTTAGAGAGAGAGAGTGTGGAGAAGGGACAGAGAGAAATTCAGGCAGACTCTGTGCTAAGCATGGAACCTGGCATGGGGGTCCATCCCATCACCCTGAAGTCACAACCTTAGCTGACACCAAGAGCTGGACACTAAATGACTGAGCCACCCAGGGGCCACCCCCCAAAAATCCTTAATCTTAAACACATCTGCCATGTAAGATAAAACATTCACAAATTCCTAGGCTTAGGGATTGGATCTCTTTAGGAGGCTATTATTTTGACCATCATAAGTAGATTTACTCACTATATATCAATTGATGAAAAGCCAACTAATACTTCTTGAAAAACAAAAAACAAAAACAAAATCTGAAAAATACAATATTTTAAAAAGACTGGAGTAATTCATTACCAAATGGACTCTGTCTTTAGGGAGTTTTTATTTTAGTAGGGTAGAGTGTGAACCATAAATCAAATAAATCAAATAAATGCATACTGTGATTCTAAATAGTGAAAGTGGCATAAAAATATACAGCTGTGTAAGAGTATAGTGAATGTTTTATCTAAGGGTGAACTAATTTAAATAGGGTACTTACATAAGATATCCATGAAAAATTGAAAGAAAAAACACAGTGAAGTCAGTCATCAGATGAGTCTTCAGAAGACTTGGACAAAAATATTCTGCAAGTTGAAATGAAACAGTGTTTAAAGAAATATAAAAAAAAGCAGTGCTTCTGAAGCATGGTAAGCAAGAAAAAATAATGTACAAAATTAAGTTTGGGAGATATTTATATATAAAAATAAGGATGTTAGATCAGAAACAGATATATTAAGTCAAAGATCAGAAATGGAGATGGTCTCCAGCAAAGGGTTGTTAATATGAGCCCTGAGATGGCTTTCCAGGAGGATCCAAGATGGAGGAAAAATGAGGCAAAATAATAAACAGGATAGTGCTATATCTAGAAAGAAAAATGAATAAATGTTTCAAGGAGTGATCAACCGTAATTACATCGGAGATTAACCAACACTTAAAATAAGAGATTCTAAAAATTGATAAACATACTTTAAACATTTTAGTTTTACTTAAATATTCATTGATGTGGTAGACAAGGTTTTTACTTCCAACCAGTTCATTAATAAAACTGGAATGTAAATGGAGAATGATTCATGATTGTTTTCAAAGAGGTTTCTGCCATTTATAGTTGTCATATTCACACCTAATGCTATAACATATATTTTCTGTAGCTTTTCCAAACTATTTGCATTAATGCAAAAGCTGTTTGCTTCTTTACAGTCTTATTTTACCAATTTATGTAATAAGTATAATTGACACAATAGGTTTGATATATAACTTGATAGTTGTTGAAAGCAGACATGTAAGGTTATTAAAATTATAGACTAGGGGCTCCTGGGTGGCTCAGTGGGTTAAGCTTCTGCCTTTGGCTCAGGTCATGGTCTCAGGGTCCTGGGATCAAGTCACGCATCCGGCTCTCTGCTCAGCACGGAGCCTGCTTCTCCCCCTCTCTCTGCCTCTCTGCCTACTTGTGATCTCTCTCTCTCTGTCAAATGAGTAAATAAAATCTTAAAAAAAAAAATTATAAACCAGAAATACCATGAGCTGTTGTCAGTGGGTTGGATTTATAAGAAATTTGGAGAGTGTCAGTTAATGAAATGAGTAGGTAAGTGAAGGGTAAACAGACTTGTAATACGTACCAGAAGTTAGTGTTAAATGAATACAACAATCACTGCAGGATGGTTTAAACAGTTACACCTAGTCATCACTTAAAACTAGAGAAGTCAATCAAGTTACTATTAATAAAATGTTCAGCAGAAGATTAAGTAAATTGCCAAAGTAAAATTTGGCATAGTATTTGGGTGTCTGGGTGGCTCAGTAAGTTAAATGTCTGCCTTTGGCTCAGGTCAGGATTCCAGGGTCCTGGGATCTAGTCCCACATCAGGCTCCTTGCTCAGTGGGGAGCCTGCTTCTCCTTCTGCCTGAAGCTCTCCCTGCTCTCACTCTCTGACAAATAAATAAATAAAATCTTTAAAAAATTTGGCATAGTATTGACACAGCTAATATTTGAACACACAGATGTGGAGCCAAAATTCGAACATTCTCTCTATAAAATAAGTTTTGCTCTAACTTGAAACAGTCTTAAAGAACAATTTTTATGATTTGAAGATCTTATTTTGAATCAAATGTAAACAGTTTAACACATTTTAAAGTATATATTAAATGTCACAATATTTTTAATGGATTCCATTTAAGATGGTACAGTGTTCTGCAGGCAATAAAGTCAAATATTTGGCATATATAATGATTTACTTTTTAATATTTCCTGTCTGAAAACAATTTAATGAAAATAATTTCATTCTTTACATTTATAAAATGTAACTGAATGATTTGTTTAGTTGGCACTTTTTATGAAACTGCTGTGCCATCATTTGATAAAGTTTTAGCAGCAAACTAAAATGAATTGATAGCAGTTAGCAAGGAGAAAATCAATGAAGTAGAAAAAAAGAATTTCAATCATGGGAAAACACATTTTCATTAAAAGAGTCATTATATTATAAGGAATCTTTTTAATTTTCCTCAGTAAGCTTTTCAAAGAACACTGAAGGTCAGATAAAAATGTGGGCTATATTTTTACATCTTTTTGTTAATTAAAATGTATTTCAAACCCACTTTAAAAACCACCTCTTTTTTTTCAATGCTGTTCACATTTGTCCTGTAACCTGCTCTTCTCCTTTGTTTCTATGTTCTAATATTCTTCTTTACTCTTTTTATTTGATAACTACTGTGACCTAGTGTTGGGGTACTGACATAGTCCAGAAAAATTTATGCTGACATTTTAAGAATTTGTTTATAAACTGCATATGTACCTGGGAAGCCATCACTACAATCAAGATAATCAGCATAACCTTCATTTTCAAAAGTTTCTTGTTCCAGAGAAAGGTTGGAAGATGGCAGCAGAGTAGAGGACTATAAGCTCGTCTCATCACAGGAATAAACTAGATAACTATCAAATTACCGTAAATACCCCAGAAATTGACCCGAAAACTGGAAGAACAAACTCTACAACTAAAGGGAGAGAAGAAGTCATATGGAAGAAGGTACGTGGGGGGCACCTGGGTGACTCAGTGGTTTAAGCCTCTGACTTTGGCTCGGGTCATGATCTCAGGGTCCTGGGATCGAGCCCCACATCGGGCTCTCTGCTTGGTGGGGAGCCTGCTTTTCCCTTTCTCTGCCTGCTGCTCTGCCTGATTGTGATCTCTCTCTCTCTGTCAAATAAATAAATAAAATCTTAAAAAAAAAAAAAAGAAAGTAGGTGGAAATGGAAATGGATCATGACCACTATTGTAGGTGATAGGGAGCATGGTCATAAAGAAAGGTGAAAGAATAACACACAGGAGAGTGCACAGGAAAAACAAATCCCTGTGGCAATTGGCTTGGAAAGTGAGAGGGGGTGAATTTTGTGAGTCCTTATTACCAGTGGGACTTAAGATCTGAAATTTTAAAAATAAGCGTGCCTGACTCTGGGAGAGCTCAGAGGGTATTGAGGCTGCTCTTGGAGAAAAGGCAAGGTAAATAGCCTGGGAATATATAGCATGGAAAAAGTCATTTGAAGAGCTTGGAGCACATCCCAGAGAGACAGTGTTCTTGGAGAGAACACTGTAGGAACAAAGAAACTTGCTGATGCCATTTTCCTCTCCCATCCTTCAGCATAAACACAGGGCCACATGCAGAAACAAGTACAGTGACCACACTTGCAACAAACTTGCTTATACCAAGCCCTCTCAAAAGAAGAACATCCCTTTTCAGTCACACTTGCTTCAGGCCCAGCTTGGTGGGCCTCATCCCCAAAAGAATGCCCTAAATCCCTGCTCATACCATGTTTCCCAACATCAGAGTTTTTTGGAGTGTCAGTTCCAGTGAGAGTGGCAACAGGTCTCATTAACCAAGGATACTTGGTTAAAACGTGCCACATTTAGGCCAGGAATCAAACATTATCCACAACCAGCAGAGAGAGTCTCTGTAGACAACTGGCCTGAAAGATAAAATGGCCAAGACAAAACAGAAGAGCATAAACACCACACCTTGGAGACACTCCTGGAAGTGTCAGTTCCTAGGGAACAGGGAACACTATACTGTGGTGTACTACAGGACCTCTTCTTCATAAGGCCATTACTTTCAAGCACAGGAGACATAGATAGAAATAGGCACAAAGTCTAATCTTTCTGGCTATGGTCTTCTCCTGTCCTTACATTTGGGATTAAATTTCTCAGTTTTCTCATTTTATGCAAGTGTAACAGATATAAGTAACACGCCAGATAGAGAATTGAAAGTAATGATCAAAGGATACCCACTGGACTTGAGTAAAGAGCGGAAGACATGAGTGAGACACTTAACACCTAGATAAGTAATAACATAGCAGAGAAAAAAGTTTCAGTAAATGAAATGAGAAACATGCTTGATGGATTGAATAGCAGGATGGAAGAAGCAGAAGAATGAATTAATGACCTAGAAGATAAAGGAAAGTAATCAAACCGAATTAAAAAAATATATATATAAAATGAGCTTAGAGGGAACACAGTGACTCTGTCAAACATAATAATATGTATATTATAGGAGTCCCAGAAGAAGAAGAGAGAAAAGGGGGCAGAGAATTTATTATAAAAAATAATAGCAGAAAACTTCCATAACCTGGGGAAGGAAACAGTTATCCCCATCAATAAAACTCCAATCAAAATCAACAAAAGTAGACCCAAACCAAGACACATTGTAATTAAGCAGGTAAAATATAGTGACGCAGAAAAATGTTTTAAAGCAGAAAAACAAAAGATGGTAACTTATAAGGGAAAACCTATAAGGCTGGCAGGAGATTCCTCAACAAAAACATAAGTTAGAATAGAGTGGCATGATATATTCAATGTAAGGGAAAAAAAAAAAAGTGAAGCCAAGAATAGTCTTTTCAGCAAAACTAGCATCCAGAATAGAGGGAGCAATAAAGAGATTCACAGAAAACAAACAAACAACAACAAAAGCAAAAACAACAAAAACTAAAGGATTTCATGACCACTAAATCAGCCCTGTAAGAAATATTTAAGGGGATCTTAGAGTGGAAAGCTAACATCAAGTTTCATGGGGGAAAAAGTATGCTTTTTCCCCTAAGGTTAGGAACAAGTCAAGGATGTCCACTCACAATATTTATTCAACATTGTTCTGGAAGTCCTAGCCACAGCAGTCAGATAACAAAAGAAAGAAAAGTCATCAGAATTACAAAGGAAGAAGTAAGACTTTCACAATTTGCAGGTGACATGATACTCTATGTAGAAAGCCCAAAAGATTCTACCAAAAAACTACTAGAACTGATTTAAAAAAAAATTCAGGACACAAAATCAATGTACAGAAATTTATTGTAGTTCTATATACCAATAGTGAGGCAGCAGAAAGAGAAATTAAGAAAACAATCTCGTTTACAAGTATACCAAAAATAAGATACTATAATAAGATATTACCTTACATATTATTATTTTCTATATTATATCTTATTATTATCTTATAATATATTATTTTGGGGATAATATAATACTTATTTTTGGTGTAATTATAAATGTTCTGTTTTCTTAATTTTTCTTTCTGTTGCTTCATTATTGATGTATAAATCTGCAATAGATTTAATCTGCACATCTCTGTATTGTTCACTAGCATAATGGTGATTGAAAAAAGGATTCCCAGAAGATAACATAGACCATGATTGTCCTCTTTGTAAGTTCAAAAAAAAAAAAAAAAAAACTTCAACATATTGTGTAAACAAATATGCATGATACAAGTTAAAAAATAATTTTTCTAAGTATTAGAATTATGTTCAATCTGAGAGTGATATCTGGATAAGACTGTGGGAAAGACAAAAATGTTTAGTATTGGCAGCATTCTGGATTTGAGTGTTAAATGGTAGCTATTATAACTAATTATTTGATAGTATATTTAAATAATAAAATAGATACATGATCAGTTTTATAGTACAGTACAAAATTATTTTTTTCTAATTCTGAGGTCTATAAAATATTATAAAAATAACAAAACCAGGTAATTTAATAAGAGATGATATTAGAAAACTAGTTAGTTTTATATGAGGAGTTCATCTCAAAATGGTATATTATGGTCCAGTAAACAAATATTATTCTGAAGTTGTGTTGTGTGCAGGGGTGTGTGTGTGTGTGTGTGTGTGTGTGTGTAAATGGTATTTTGGAGGAGTATATAAGTGTATGTGTACATATAAATGTGAAAAAGTAGTCTGATATGGGCAATATACAGCAGACTCATATAATTCAATTGACTTTTTTTTTTAACATATGTGTGTTTATTTTTAATTTAAAAAAAATTTTAAAGATTGTTATTATTTGAGATAGAGAGCAAGAGAGAGCATGAGCAGTGGGGAGGAGCACAGGGAGAGGGAGAAGCAGGCTCCCTGTTCTAGAAGATAATTCAGTATAATGCTCAAATGTATACACTATGACACCCCAGTTTTGCTACTGGAAATAGAACCCAGAAATGGTCTCATAAAAGTACTTGAGAAAATATCAATGGAAATAGTCACCTTTGTTTTGGGTGACAGTGATATATTCAAGGCAATATTCAGTTTCAATCAATGGGAAAGTGTAAAAGGAAAATATCATTCATGCAGAAAGTGACAAGGTCTTGGGATTGAGCCCTGCCCCATGAAAGGCTCCCTGCTCAGTCCCCCCACCCCTGTTCATACTCACTCTCTTTCTCTCTCTCTTTCTCAAATAAATGGGTGAAATCTTAAAAAAGAAAAAAGAAAGTAAATACGTTTGATAATAAAAGAGGAGGGATTAAGCAAGCCAGAATAATAGGTTTGCATAAAACTGACAAAATATATCAAAAGATGTTACTAAGGTAGGGTAAGCCCCTAAGTATAATTTTTTCTTGTCATGTTGTTGCTTCAAGGAAAGATGAAGCAATGAAAAAGTTTCTCCTCATTAGAATAGTCTTAAGTTTTTATAATATTTAATAATAGTAAGTAATATCTTTTGGGCATTCCCTTGTTCATGGTACCTATCTATGATATTTACATTTATTACATATAATTAAATTTTAGTACAACACAATGAAAATAAATGATTATTCTTAATTTTATCAGTAAATAGAACTTCAGAAACTTTAACATGCTTAACCTCATGCAGAAGTAAACCACATTCTGACTTTCCATGTTGTACTATTAACTATCAAATGAAAACATTCATATTGCAAATTCAAAGATAAAAAGTTATTTATCTGAAAAACAATCTTTTGTTACCAGACAAGTGCCCATCAAAAATGAATACCACTCCATTTTCTTTGTTCTCCATAGCATTTGAATTTCTAGTATTTTACACATCTTACCTTTTAACTTCTATCAATGTTTTGGAAATATTTTTATTTCTATCATAACATATTATGATATCCATAGTTCCTTATTAAATCATCTTGGTCAATCTTTATAATAAAAATATGAAAGTTTTATCAGCCTTTTTATATAACTACAGCTCAAAGAAATTTTAACTAAGATAATACTACTAATAAATGGTAATGTACCAAGACAAGAAATTATTTTTGATAATTCAATATGTACTCATATTATTCTAACGTTTTTAGGTTAAACCAGCAATTTAAAGAGCTCTTATGCTAGAAGATACTTTCTCTTTTTGAAATTTAAAGAAATAATAAAACATTGAAAGTTCAAAACATACATAAAATATTTTTTAACAGGGAAATTATGTTCTACAAAATACAAGACTTTTACATCCACATGAGCTTAAAACATTCCAGATCTCAATCCAAAATAAGGATATCTCAAGTGCCAATGTACAAATATTCTCAGAATTTCTAAGTAAAGCAAATAGAGATCACATTTCTATACTTGTATACAAAGATTATTTTAGTCATTTGAAATGAATCTCCAATGGAAGTTTTTAATATTCATTTTATGTGTATTAGAGCTTATAATAGTTTATAAACAGATATAAACCCAGAACAGTATGTTTGTTGAAATATAATTAGTATATATTACTATATGTAATTGAAAATGAAAATCACTGGAATTTTACTCCTTTTCATATGTATAATAATTTCCATTTTTTAATATTAAGTGATTGTTTTACTAATGATTTTAACTAGAGTCAATATAGAAGAAAAAAAGTTCCAACCAGTCTCAAAACAAAGACTTCTTTTTCTGTATTCTTCAGGTGTATCCTAGAAGGGATGAAAAGAGACAAACACAAGATTATGTGGTCAACAGCCAGTTAAATGATATTGATATTTATCTTAATTATTATGAAAATATAAATAACATGTATATCTATATTTTAAATATAATTCAAGACAATAAAATCAAATTCTGCATTAAAATTTATGATCTACTTTGATATCAATTTAAATGTATATACAAGAAAATAACATGGCTTTTTTTACTCTAAAATTACACAAATATTTAAGTATTTTATTTTTTTTAAATATTTTCAAGCATTTTTTTAGGATTTTATTTATTTATTTGACAGACAGAGATCACAAGTAGGCAGAGAGGCAGGCAGAGAGAGAGGAGGAAGCAGGCCCCCTGCGGAGCAGAGAGCCACATGCGGGGCTCAATCCCAGGACCCTGGGATCATGACCTGAGCTGAAGGCAGAGGCTTTAACCCACTGAGCCACCCAGGAGCCCAATATTTAAGTATTTTAAACAGGAGTCTTTTTCTCTGTTAGATGGCATACTGTTCCATAGGCTGTACTTTAAATATAGTATTTATATATATATATATAATTAATTATATTTTAGATATAATTTATTATATATATATAACAAATTTCATACAGCATATTATATAGCATATTATTGCTGATTCAAGAGTTTTAATATGAAATTTAAAGTGTTAAATTATTTTTATAAAGTTTAAGGACTAAAAGGCTAAATAAGAATTTTGTAGTTGGGGCACCTGGGTGGCACAGGTGGTTAAGCATCCACCTCTTCTCAGGTTGTCATCTCAGGATCCTGAGATCAAGGCCTTCTTTGTTCAAGCTCTGTGCTCAGCATGGAGAAACCTTGACATTCTCTCTTCCTCTCCCTTTGCCCCTTCCACTTGTGCTTTCTCTCTTTCTCAGATAAATACATTTTAAAAAAAAAGAAGAAAAAGAACTTCATGGTTGTGAATTAGGAAGCTAAATAATATAACTCAGTCACAGTAAAAGAAGCATTTAAACACATGTGCTCATAAGGAATATAGCTGAGAAAAGAGAAAACTTATTTCCTGTATTCTAATTGACTTAGATATATTTTGAGTAATGAAACACTAAGTTTGTTATCATTAAAATGCCTAATTCAGTGCTTAAACATTAAATTCCATTTGAATTTTTTTAAACTATAAAAAAAGTTACAAGAGTAGTACAGCAAAAATCTTCATCTTCTACACAGATCCGCAAATTTTTATTTTTTCTACTTTTGCATTATTTTCTGTTTCATAGATATTTACTTTCACACATATGGGCTCTCTCTATATAGATTCTTTTTGTTTCTATGTGCCATGAAGTTATACATCAAAAATACTATCAATTACTCAAGATGAAATGTAAAGTTTAACCCACAGCAATGCATTAAACAATCATAACAAAAAGAATCTAGAACAAGAAGAAATAGAGAAAACTTGATACTGTTTTCCATTGTGGCTACACTAATTAACATTCTCACTAGCAGTGTATAAAGATTCCCTTTTTTCCACATCCTTGTCAACACTTGTTACTTCTTTGATAGTGGCCATTAAGACAGGTGTGAGGTGCTATCTCATTGTGATTTTATTTGGACTTCCCTTATAGTAACATTTCATGTGTCTGTTGGCCATCTGTAGTACTTCTTTGGGGGGAAAAAGTGTATTCAGGTCTTCTTCCCATTTATTAAGTGGATTGTTGTTGTTCAGCTGTGTGAGTTCTTCATGTATTTTGGATATCAGTACCTTATTATGTATATTATTGCAAGTATCTTCTCTCAAATAGTAGGTTGTCTTTTTATTTTGATCGTTTCTTTTGCTGAGCAAAACTTGCTTACTTTTGCTTTTGTTGCCCTTGCCTGAGGAGACACAACAGTATATATGTTAAGATAATACATCTTCTATAAGACTGATGTCAAACAAGTTAATGCCTATGTTTTCATCTAGTTTTATGGTTTCAGGTTTTGCATTGAGGTATTTAACCCATTTTTAGTTCATTTTTGTACATGGTGTAAGAAAGTGGTAGTTTCCCCAATACAATTTATTGAAGAGACTGTTCTTTTCCCATTGGATGTTCTTGACTTTCTTGGCTGTAGATTGACCATAGAAGTGTGGATTTATATCTGGGCTATCTGTTCCATTGATCTATGTGTCTTCTTCTGTGCCAGTATCATAGTGTTATGGTAACTGTAGCCTTTTAGTATAGTTTGAAATAAGGGAGCATGATGTCTCCAGTTTTATTTTTCTTTCTCAAGATTATTTTGAAGCGTTCTGAGTAGTACAGTTGGATGGGTGCCCAACTCCTGGTTTCCACTCAGGTCATGGTCTCAGGGTTGTGAAATTGAACCCCACTTTGGGCTCAATGCTCAGTACGTCTGCTTGAGACACTTTCCCTCTGTGGTCTCCCACCCCTGCTCTCTCTCAAATAAATAATTAAAAGTCTTTAAAGATTGCTTTGATATTTCAAGGTCTTCATGGTTCCATACATATTTTAATTTTATTTAAATTCTGTAAAAAATTATGTTGGTATTTTGGTTAGTATCACATTTGAATCTATAGATTGCATGGGGTAGTATGGATATTTTAGCAATATTTTTTCAACATGAGCATGGTATATTTTTCCATTTGTTTCACCTTCAATTTCTTAATGTCTCAGTTTTTAGCATATAGGTATTTCATCTTTTTGGTTAAATTTATTCCTAGGTAATGGATAAAGAAGATGTGGTATACACACACACACACACACACACACACACACACACACACAATGGAATACTACTCAGTCATCAAAAAAACCTGAAATCTTGCCACTTGCAACAATGTAGATGGAACTAATGGTAATATACTAAGTGAAAAAAGTCAATCAGAGAAAGACAATTATCATACAATGTCTCTCATATGTGGAAATTAAGAAAGAAAACAGATGATCATTAGGCAAAAAGAGGAAAAAAATAAAACAAGATGAAACCAGAGAGGGAGACAAACCATAAGAGACTCTTAATCATAGGAAACAAACTGAGAAATGCTGGAGGGGAAAGGGGTGAGATTATCAGGTAACCAGGAGATAGACATTTAAGGAGGGCATGTGATGTAATGATCACTTGTTATTAAATAAGAGTGATGAATCACTGACTTCTACCTCTGAAACCAATAATACATTTATTGTAATTAATTGAATTTAAATTAAGAAAATGAAAAAATAAAAAAATGTATTAGTTGTCTTACTTTTTTGATGCAATGGTAAATAGAATTGTTTTGTTTTCTTAATTTCTCTTACGGATAATTTGTTACTTCTGTGCAGGAATGCAATTACAATCTGCAACTTTGAAACAAAGACTGTAAGATGAGATAAATCAGACCATTGCATAATGATATGGGATGAATCCCAAAAGAGGATATAACAATTGTAAATATCTAGGTGCTCAATATAGAAGCATCATATATAAAGCAAATATTAACAAACAGAAATGAAGAAATTGACAATAATCCAATAATAGGGGACATTAACACCCACTTACATCAATGAATATATCATCCAGACAGAAAATCAGTAAGGAAACATTGGACTTAAAAGATGTGTAGACAAGATGGACTTACTGATAAATACAGAACACACCATGCAAAAAAGTAGAATACATTTTCTTCATATACACATGAAACATTTTCCAGGATAACTCAAATGTCAGGCCAAAAGACAAGCCTTAATAATTTAAAAATACTGAAACCATATCAAGTATTTTTTTCCAAATACAGTGTTATGAAACTGAAAATCAATTACCACAAAGTGGCGCACACACACACACACACACACACACACAAAACATGTGGAGGCTAAACAAAATGTTATTAAATAACCAATGGACAACAACAACAACAAAAAATCAAAGAGGAAATTAAAAAAAAAAAACCTTGAGACAAACAAAAATGGAAACACAACACTCCAGAATCTATGAATACAGCTAAAGCATTTCTAAAAGGGAAGTTTATAAAAATACAGGCCAACCTCAAAAAATAGTAAAAATTTCAAACAATCTAACCTTAAACCTAAAGGGAATAAAAGGAGAACAAAGCTCAAAGTCTGTAGAAGGAAAGAAGTAAGATCAGAGTGCAGATAAATGTAATAGAGACTACAAAAATAGAAAAGATCAATGAAACTAAGAGCTGATTCTTTGAAAAGATAAACAAAATTGATATACCTTTAGTCAAACACAGCAAGAAAAAAAAAAAAAAAGAACACCTAAATAAGATGAGAAATGAAAGAGACAAAGTTACAGCCAACGTCACAAAAATAAGAAGGTTTATAAAAGACTATGCAAGACTAATGCAGGACAAAAAACTGGACAATCTAAAAGAAATGGATAAATTCCTAGAAACATACAGCCTTCCAAGACTGAAGCAGAACCAAGTAGAAAATCTGAACACACCAGTAACTAGTAATAAAATTGAACCTGTAATCAAAAAGTGCCCAACAGGGGCACCTGGGTGGCTCAGTGGGTTAAGCCTCTGCTTTCGGTTTAGGTCATGATCTCAGGGTCCTGGGATCGAGCCCCGCATCTGGCTCTCTGCTCAGCAGGGAGCCTGCTTCCCCCTCTCTCTGCCTGCCTCTCTGCCTACTTGTGATCTCTCTCTCCCTCTGTCAAATAATTAAATAAAATTAAAAAAAAAAGTGCCCGACAAACAAAAGTCCAGGATCAGATGGTTTCTCAAATGGATTCTACAAAACATTTAAATAGTAACTACTCTTTTCATGGGAGGCAGGTCAGGGGAATGGATAAACAGAGTAATGAGCATTAGGAGGGCATGTGATGTAATGAGCACTGGGTGTTATATACAACTGATGAATCCCTGAACTCTACTTCTGAAACTAATACTATGCTATATGTTAATGAATTGAATTTAAATAAAATAAGTAAATAAATAAATACTACCCACTCTTCTCAAATTAACCCGAAAAACAAAAGGAATGCACCCAAACTCATTTTTCAAGGCCAGCCAAAACTAGAAAAAGACATCACTCACACACACACACACACACACACACACACACACACATCCCTGTGCCAGGTCAATAGTCCCAATGAAGAGAGATACAAAAGATCTCTACAAAATGTTAACAAACTAAGTAAAACAAGACATTAAAAGAAGCACACACTCTAATCAAGTGAGACCTATTCTACCTGGGATTCAAAGATGGTTCAATATCTACAAATCAATTCATAGAGTATATCACATAAAGCATTAAAATATATGATCATCTCAATAGATGCATAAAAAGCATTTGAGTAAATTCAACATCCCTTTATAATAAAAACTCAATGATCACAGATCTGTACCCCTGGGGCTAAAAATACATTATATGTTTATAAAAAAATTTTAAAAAAAAATTTAAAAAACCTCAATGAAGCAGACATAGAACAAACATACATTAACATAGTAAAGGCCATATACAATAAGCCCACAGCTAACATCATTTTCAATGGTGATAAGCTAAAAAGTTTTTTTGGGTTTGTTTGTTTGTTTATTTTTGTTTTTGTTTTCCTAAGATCAGGAACCAGCTCAAGATAACCACCATTGATACTTTTCTTGAACATAGTACTAAAGATCTAGAAACTATAATCAGAAAAGAAACAGAAATAAATTTCATCCAAATTGGCAATTAAAAAATAAAAGTCACTGTTTGCAGTTGACATGGTATTATATACAGAAAAACCAGAGTGCCTGGGTGGCTCAGTTGGTTAAGCAACTGCCTTTGGCTCAGGTCATGATCCTGGGGTCCTGGGATAGAGTCTCACATCAGGCTTCCCTTGCTCCGCAGGGAGCCTGCTTCTGCCTTTCCCTCTTGCTCTCTCTCTCTCTTTTTCTGTCAAATAAATAAATAAAATCTTAAAAGAAAAGAAAAGAAAACCCAACGATTCTACCAAAAAGCTATTAGAACTAAAAAAAGTTCAGTAAAATTAAATATAAAATTAAACAAAAATCTGGTATGTTCCCACACACTAATAACAAACTAGAAGAAAGAGAAATTAAGTAAACAATCCCGGACTTTGTTGCTTAAGTAGGCAGGAAGATGGAATAGGAGGAGGATCCAGAGCTCACAGCATAGCATAGACACACTGACACAACATCTCTATCTCAGTAACTAACTCTGAAAATGACCTGAAGACTGGCAGAATAGTCCATCTACAGTTAATTGTAAGAGAAGGCCATATCAAAAAATGTAGGAAGGATAGAGACATGGTTGGAAACCAAGCCCCTGGCAAGACTAACCATGAAGGGAAAGGATATAACTGTCAAAGAGAACCATCCCATGTATCCATTGACAAGAGAATGTAAAAAGATGTGATATGTGTATATGTGTTTATGGAATATTACTGTCACAAAAAAGAATGAGATCTTGCCCTTTCATGATAACATGGATGAACCTAAAAGTTATTATGCTAAATGAAATAATTCAGACAAAGAAAAATACCATATGATTTCACTTATGTGTGGAATTAAAAGCAAACAAACAAACAAACCAAAACAAATAGACTCTTAAATACAGAGAACAAACTGGTTGTTGCCAGAGGGGAGGAAAGTGCAGAATGGGTGAAATAGATGCAAAGGATTAAGAGGTAAAAATGTCCAGTTATAAAATAAAATAGATAGTAGAGATGAATAGCACAACATAGGGGATATAGTTGATAATATTATAGAATAAATGGTGACACTGTGAGTACACCTATTATGGTAAGAACTGATTAATGCATAAAAGTGTCAAATCACTATTTGTATACCTGAATTAACACTGTATGTTAGTTATGCCTCAATAAAAATAAGAATACATAAATAAAAAGGAGACAATCCTATTTACAATTCCAACAAAAGAATAAAATACCTAAGAATATATTTAACCAAGAATATGTAAGACCTGCACCCTGAAAAATATAAGATAATTGATAGAGGAAATTGTATATGAAACAAATAAGAAGGATATCTGAAGAATGAATATTATTAATATGTTCAAACTTCTTTTTTTTTTTTTTAAAGATTTTATTTATTTATTTGACAGACAGAGATCACAAGTAGGCAGAGAGGCAGACAGAGAGATGGGGGAAGCAGGCTCCCTGCTGAGCAGAGAGACTGATGCAGGGCTCGATCTCAGGACCCTGAGATCATGACCTGAGCCGAAGGCAGAGGCTTAACCCACTGAGCCACCCAGGTGCCCCAATATGTTCATACTTCTTAAAGCAATCTACAGATTTAATACAATACTCAAAATATCAATAGAATTTTTCACAAAATTAGAACAAATAGCCCTAAAATTTGTATGGAATCTCAAAAGACCCTGAATAGCCAAAGAAATCTTGAGGAAGAAAAACAATGTTATAGGTATTATTCTCCCTCATTTCTAATTGTACTGCAGAGCTATAGTAATCAAAACACATAGTACCAGCACAAAAACAGATACATAGACCAATGGAATAGAGGGCCTAGAAATAAACACTATGGTCAATCTACAACAAAGGAAGCAAGAATATATAAGGGGGAAAGACAGTCTCTTTAATAAGTGTTGAGAAAACTGGACATCTACATACGAAAGAGTGAACTGGACCACTTTCTTACAACATATACAAAAAGAAACTAAAGATGGATTAAAGACCTAACCATAAGACCTGAAACTATAAAACTCCTAAAATAAAAGATAGGCAGTAAACTCTTGGACATTGATCTTATCAATATATTTGGTTCTGACTCCTCAGGCAAAGACAACAATAGTAGCAATAAACAATTGGGACTATATCAAAATAAAAGGCTTTTTCTACAGTGAAGGAAACCATCAAGAAAATGAAAAGACAACCTACTGAATGGAAGAAGATATTTGCAAATGATATATTTGATAATGGGTTAAAATAAAAAATATATTAAGAACTTCACACTCAACCCAAGAAAAACAATCTGATTAAAAAATGTACAGATAACCTGAATAGACATTTTTTCAGAGGACATCGATAGATGGCCAAGAGACATGTGAAAAGATGTTCAATGTTACTAGTTATCAGAGTGATGTAAATCAAAAGCACAATGAAAAATCATCTCATGTCAGTCAGAATAATGGGTATCACAAAGAATAAATAACAAGTGTTGGCAAGGATATGAAGGAAAAGGAAGCACTGTGGAAAAGGAAATTGGTGCAGCCACTATGGGAAGAAACTATGGAGGTTGCTCAAAAGATTAAAAATAGAACTACCATAAGATCTAACAATTCTAGTTTCTGGGTATTTATTCAAAAAGATCCCCCCCATGTTCATTGCAGCATTATTTACAATAATAAGGATATGGAAGCAATCCAAGTGTGTCCAAACAGATGAATTGAAAAAAAGATGTGATACACATAGACCCAGGAATATTTCTTAGCCATAAAAATAAATGAAATCTTGCCATCTGTGACAACATGGATGGACTTAGAACATATCATTCTCAGTGATATAAGACAGAAAAAGACAGATACCATGTGGAACCTGCTTCAGATTCTCTCTCTCCCTCTGTCCCTCTACTCCCCTGCCAGCTTGCTCTCATTCTTGCTCTAAAAAATAATAATGTAGATGTTTACATATACAACGTAGGGAAGATGGTAAATAACATTATAATGACTTTGTATGGTTATAGATGCTAACTAAATTTATTATGATCATTTAATAATGTATATAAGTATTGAATCATACCTAAAACTAATATTATATATCAACTGTACTTCAAAAGAAAAAAAAATCTCAAGTTAATAATTCAAACATTTCATTTTCCTCAGAAAAGATTATAAACAGATTTTCAATAATATGCTTCATTTTAATGTCCCTTATAGTCTAACAAATAGTCAGAGTATTTATGTATTTTGAAATGTTTTTGAAAGAATGGGTCTTTGTAGAATTATTTTCAATCAAATGTAGATTATTTCAAATATTTTAAATTTATTTTATCTTTTAATAAACATACATTTACATTTAAGTTAATGTGTTTTTTATTACATGTGGCAGAAAACTACCCTGGCTCATCAGTAAAGAAGGCAAACTGGCATATTTAAACTGAAAAAGTCCACATGTTGAAGAAGTAGCCTACCAGTGGTCAGTCAAGGCTTCAGCCTCTTTCTGCATATCTCTCAGCTCTCAGTCCTTGCTTTCTTTTGGTTTCAGTCTTAGTCTGAAGTAAAATGGTTGTACTTTTTCAAATATATGATGTTATACAGAGGAAAAAAAGCTACCTCTTGTTTATTCAGCAACAATCTCTTAACAGAAAGTAAATGAAGAATCTGAGATCTCTCTAGAATAATTCTCCCATCTACTTGGCCTGAATTGAGCACATAATTATCTGAAATAGTCCCTCGTTGAGTGTAATGCCATGAACCAATTCTCTTAATTCCGGATTCCTTAAATGAATCACAAGCAAAGGAAAGGGCTTATCCTTAAGAATCAGTTCTGACTTCAGATAGGGGTAGAAACCTGCTTTTTAGAGAGACATGGTTTGTGTGGCCAGATAGTACATAACAAAATGGAAACTGAGAAACTACTACTGAAGTCGGAAGTGGATACTTTTCAGGCAGTGGAAGTGTGTTTTATAGTTTCAAAAATTAAAATCACTGATCAAAGTTTTCAGAATATTTTTTGAAAGATAAACTTTTTGACTTTGAGTTATCCCTAAAAATTTCATGATGGGTTGCAATGCTTTGATGGGTATTACTATAATAACACCATATGCATAATTATTTAATGGAGATAAAACACAAAATATATAGATTATTATAAAACTGGGAAGGGTCACAGGTACTATTTTAAAGGAAGCACAGTGCCACATTAGGAAAAAAGATTTGAATCTTGGAGCTAGTTAACCTGAATTCTTGTCCAAGATCAAACATTAACTAGATTTTTCTTCTCTTCCTTCTCTTTAAATTGGTGTATTAAGGATGCCTGGGTGGCTCAGTTGGTTATCCTAAAAAATATATATAAATCTCAATCTGTAAATAAGTGTGCTAGACTACAACTTCAAACAAGTACACTAAAGAAGTCTCAATCATTTGAATATTCTGAAACTGCAAATAAGGAAAATGAGAAAATAAAATCCCATACATCTAATAAAATGTAAAATGTAAACAACATATATAAAGGTTGCTAAGATCACTGAAATTTGGCTAAGTTAAGGAAAGAGAGTGCTGATTATTATTGATTTAGGGTAAGTGAACAGAGACAGGAATTTTATAGACTAGATTGCATACTCAGAGGAAAAAAAATATGTCCTGTTTGGTATAATGCAAACAGAATGTTTGGGCTGGCTACAGGGGTTTTCCTGAAGTTATCTGCCACTATAAAATGACAGCACATATGGCACTAAAAGGAGATACATGTACATTCATATGGCAAAGTGGCATCGGATATAGTTCTCGATGAAGACATAGTACACTCATTTTCTTTGCGAGTAGCAGCTTATGTTATGCCTGGAAAAGCTAAACATAAAAGACAATCAGCTTTATAGCAACTATACTTGATCAATGAAAGATGAGTACAAGCATATTAACACACACTCCCAGTAAGATTTTCTGCCAATAAGAAAGAGATCTATACTTAAAGTCAGAGTAGTGATTAAAGATTTTTCCGCAGACAAAATTAGCTCTATTTTTGAAGCACACAAAATCATTTCAAGAAGATCACAGTTGATAATTAATTTATGGGAAACAACCACAAGTGAAAAAGTTGAATTCTGAAATAAGGTATAAGTGGAATAAAACAAGAGACGATCTTATTTTAGTCAGTGTAGAATACTCTATAACATATTATATATCAAATAACAGTTTTAAAATATATAAACTAAGAATTGTTTTAAGTAATTTATAGCAGCAACAAAATAAGAAAACGTATTAATGGCAGTTTATATATACAACAAGTAGATATGGTATATACACATATATATGCTTGTGCATGTATTTATGTATGTATCTGTATATGATGAGCAATTGAGACTACATGTGATGAATAAGTAAATCTCACAAAGAGAAGTTTTTAAGTATTTTAAGCCATGTTTTATTTATTTATTTTTTAAAGATTTTATTTATTTGACAGAGAGAAAGCACAAGCCAGTAGAGTGGAAGGCAGAGGAGAGGGAGAAGCAGGCTTCCCACTGAGCAGGGAGCTGGAGGCAGGGCTAGATCCCAGGACCCTGAGATCATGACCTGAGCTAAAGGGAGATGCTTAATGGACTGAGCCACCCAGGTTCCCCTAAGCCATTTTTGAATAAAATTGAAAATTAATAAAACATAAACTAAAAATCTTAAGTATTTAAAAATGGTTAAGTGATCATGAACAACTTATATGAAATCAAAATAGCAATGCTATAATGTTTTAAGATAATGATAATGAGAAATCAACTTTTTGATACTTATGAGATTTGTAAAGAATATTAATTGTGTCCAGTATATAAAATGAAAAAAATGAAACATGCACCTAGCTCATGGAAATAAGAAAAAGAAAATTCTTTGGAAAACAGAAGAATCTTATACATAGTAGTAAACAAAACTGAATTATAAAAGGAACACAACTGAAAATTATCTCAAGTAGTTTAAACATACTGTAGTTTATGAGTATATTAAATGAAAAAGGATATATAGCTACAAATCTGAGAAGACAAAGCAAACCATGGAAAATACAAAAATTTACAAGTCAAATACTTGAAAATTTAAAAGGAGTGACTAATTTTCTAAGAAAACACAGATGTTAACATATATTAACACCAAAAATGTAAAGTTTTTACTAATAAATACCTACCGAAGTATTTCCCGAATTATCCTGATCATATGAATCTTCAGGAATACTTGTGATAAATCTCCGCCTGGAGATTCTGACCTAGTAAGGACAATGGGAGTTTGGAATCAGTATTTTCAATAAGCACTGGTGAATATTTGATCAGGAATGTTTATGTATTTTGCCTCAATAAAGTTGCCAGGTCTAGAGTTTATTACAGATGAATTATAAATTTTTCATGACTGTATATTTTACAAGCTACATAAACATCTTCACAGGCTGCAAAAAAAGGGAAAATTTTTATTCTGTGAAACTTTAATTCTTATCAAAATATGTCAGCTATGCAGAGAAAATACAAAGCAAACTCGAAAACACAAAGGTTTACTGACCTTCATTAATAGCTGATGACTGAGCTAAAGCTCTTCTGACACTATTATTCAGAAATATTAAAATCTACTGCTTAATATAGGACTGACCCCAAAAGTGAACACCAAAGAAAGAAGAGAGAAGGATTAATAAAACCAGGAAATAACATCTAGAGACTGTTCTTTAAACAAGACGGTCTCATTCTGCAGGGGCTGTTTATATTTCCTAAGAAAATCAGGGAAAAGCATTACACAACACAGCCTCATTCCTATCGGCTTCCATGTGATCCCTTGATATCAATAAAGGAAGATATTAAAGACAGACTTAGACACTTCTCATATTACTTTTGAAATATGTATAAAGTATTAAAGTTTTTGTCTGGAACATAGATGCATCAGACTACCTACATGTTTTCTTTAGTGAATAAATGTATTTTCATTTTCACACTACAAAAGAAACAGATGCAAAGGATTAATTTTAAAAGTTGATTTAGTATCTATTGCAGAGGAGATATAAACCCCTTATGACTTCAAATAAATTACTTTTGCTGTTTAAAAATTAGATCAATATTAATGACAACTAGATCATTACTATGCATCTATGGGCACTCAAGAGAAACCCTTTTTCCTCATGTTGGTTACATAAAACACACAAATGCAACCCGCAGATGGCTTGACGTGCCTGTTTGTTTTTACCATTCTCTCCAGCTTCTTAAAAAATGTGATTTCTGGGGCGCCTGGGTGGCTCGGTCCTTTAAGAGGCTGCCTCTGGCTGAGAATATGATCCCAGGGTCCTGGGATTGAGCCCCGCTCTGGCCTCCCTGCTCAGCAGAGAGCCTGCTTCTCCTTCTCCCTGCTGCTCTGCCTTGTGCTCTCTCTCTGTCAAATAAATAAATGAAATCTTCAAAAAAATTTATTTCTTTCTGGCATCAGGACACATTTTTAACTCATCATCCATCCTTGGGGACATTTTAGCCTGAGTATACATTTGTGTGCTTCTTTCCATCAAATCCTGATCATTCTCTCAGATTCAGATATTGCTGCATATAGAGGATTCATGTGATATTTCTTATTTATGTGCATATATATCATGAGTGGATATAACATGTTAGTGCTCTTAGATAAACAAGCCCTAACTTGGTTAAAAGAAATATGGATTCAGAATTTAGTGAAGAGGGTTGTTAGTGTTGGTGTTTTCATATATCATAATGTACAATAAGGATGTAATTTTATGTAATGTGCTCCCAAACCTATGTTATATAGAATAGTTTTATGTAACACATGCATATGTACACATTTAGAGATCATTAAAGAGATGAAATGGGATATTAGAAATGATTTAGAACTGTATATTTTTTCTAGAATAGGAAGTACATTATTTGTATTTATATTTTCATAAACTGGTTTGCTAATTCCAGGGTTTTGTAGCCATCAGAAAAAAAAATATTGGGAAAGGGACAAAGTTTATGGCAACACATCTATTATCTAGCCATAGGTCAGATATTTATTCATATATTTATACTATTCTACAATAAACACATCTTTATCATTTCTTACTTTTGTTTGTTATTTCTATTGCCATATTGGACTTTCTGTGTTGGCTGGAGAACATTATATCAAAGAGAATGTCATTTATGAACTTTCAGTTAAATCATTTCTAAAAAAAGAATCACTAATCATTTTATAACCATATTTAATCAAAGGTGTTAAAACATTTTTTCATAATAGTTTGACTAATTTGAATATCCTTTTATTGCATATGAGCCTAAATAGATTAGTCTTATGAAGAAGAAATACATAAACATTATTTTATTCCAAAGTAGCATATGTAATGATATTATTGTGTTATGTATTGTTATTATAATTCATTTTGTGACCACTCTTAAAATCTGTCCCTACCTAAGAAAATAAACAGTGAAAAAATTTTTGGCATCTGTGCTTGTATATAATAATCATTTTAACAACCATTTTAAAACTTCTTGTATTAGAAATTTTTCTTGGTGTATATTCTTTGTCTGATTTGAAGATCTCAGTTAGTGAAAATGCTCTTATTAACCTTCAAGAGACATTATGTCAACACATTTATAACAACAACAAAAAGACAGCATTCTCTCAGTGTTTTTATAAGAATAGCATGTCATAGTTCTTTAATACTTGTAAAATAATGTTAAACAGAGCTTATTAATTTATTCACAATTGTTTAGTTTGACAAGCTTGTCACAATTGATCTGTCACCTGCTCACCTGCTATTCATGACAAGTCTCTCACATTAATTCATAATTACTTGGGGAAAATTAGCATTTGGCCTTTAGCAGTCTAACTTAACTAGACTTATAAAAGCTGTACATTTTCTTGCTTTGGGTAAAAAGATCTAATTAAAAATTAGATTATATATGGAATGCATAAATGTATACCTACAAAGCCAAAAGTAAATAAGCCAAAAGTGTACAAGCCAAGTCATAAGGGGAACATACTAAGTTTACTTCCAGATTATATAATTACTAGAACATGTTGATTTAAAAATTGGTC
The DNA here is from genome assembly GCF_963455335.1 of Martes martes. NCBI lineage: Eukaryota > Metazoa > Chordata > Mammalia > Carnivora > Mustelidae > Martes > Martes martes. The sequence goes on from NC_137889.1 coordinate 115,455,123, forward strand.
ACAACAAATAATTTGACATGGTTAGCTTTATAATATGCCATTTACAAACTGCACACCTGACTTCAAAACTCCATCCTCCACTGTGAACATGTTTTTATACATGATATACACATACACATATATTGCTGATTTTTTATTTTCTGTTTTTGTCATTCTAAATTAAATATTTACTTATATTAAACATGGGACTCACATTTTCAAATTCCTGCCTCTGTATAGACAAACGTACTAATATAATTAATATATAATATATATACAATATATAATTAATATAACTAATCATAATTAAAATCAAAATGAATATTTAATATTCAGTGAATTGAAAATTAAATAATAGAGCATGAGACAAAATTTAAGACAGAGGTAGAGGCCTAAGAAATTTTGTGGGATCAAAAAAAAATACTAGATTAAGATTTTTTACCTAAAAAAAAAAAAAAGAAATCAGAAAACAATTTTAAGATTCCTAATTCCAATGAAAATCAGGAAAAGCAAATTGGATTTTCATAGCTCTCACTCTCTAGGTACTTTGAATTTGTTTCTCTATCAAAGATACTAATACAATTCATTTAAATTTTAGTTTCCATACATTTGCTTTGAAATCACATTTGTATAGGGAAGTTAAGTTAGTTACATTTGATCTTAAGTATAATTTTAAAATAATGTCAAAGTTGTTTTTTCTTTGCAATGTTAACATCTTTTATTAATTAATTAATTAATTAATTTTCTTTTTTGTTGTACTGAGTATTATCTCTAGGCCAGTGGAGTGATCAGTAGTGGGCACCTTTGTCTTTCTGATAAAGAAAGGATTGTCTCTTTTGACAAAGAAAATTTTGTCTTCTGTCTTTATCTTTCATTTATTATATTAAATCATATAGATTTATTTTGTATTATTTATAATATAAATTTATATTTTATATTATTTTATATTAATGAAACTAATACTATTTCTTAAATAAACTCAACGTGTTCACATTGTATTATACTTTCATTCTATTTTTTTTTTCTCCTAGAGTCTGGTCAGTTAAGTAGTATTTTCTTTAAGACGATACCAATTTTAATTGCACTTTCAAATGCATTAGCATAATGTTATCTGTAAGATTTTTAATTACCTGCTTAAGCTCACCAGCATTGGCAGCTAGGTTTTCTTATTCTTAATATTTCCTTTCTTAATACTTTATTAATATATATTTCTAGATGTTGCTATTAGATAAAAAGACAAAAATTTTAGTTACATTTGCTTTCTCATTATTTTTATATTTTCCTTTTTTTCTTTCCATTAAATTACTTTACCTCTTAAATTGGATGTTTAAATAATTATATATTAGCCACTCATTAAATATGTTTCCATTCACTTTAGCGTCAACCTATTTTTTTTTAAATTTCTTTTCAGTGTTCCAGAATTCATTGTTTATGCACCACACCAGGTGCTCCATGCAATATGTGCCCTCCATAATACCCACCACCAGGCTCACCCAAATCCCCACTCCTTCTCCCCTCCAAAACCCTCAGTTTGTTTCTCAGAGTCCACAGTCTCTCATAGTTTGTCTTCCCCTCTGATTTCCCCCAATTTGCTGGGTGCATCACATTGCCTGATTCTAAGCCTTACTACAAAGCTGTGACCACCGAGACAGCATGGTACCAGCACAAAAACAGACACATAGACCAGTGGAACACAGTAGAGATCCCAGATATGGACCTGCAACTCTGTGGTCAAATAATCTTTGACAAAGCAGGAAAAAATATACAGTGGAAAAGAGACAGTCTCTTCAATAAATGGTGCTGAGAAAATTGGACAGCTATGTGTAGAAGAATGAAACTCAACCATTCTATTATACCATACACAAAGATAAACTCAACCCATATATACATTTTATTTTATGTAAGCTCTATGCCTAAGGTGGAGCTTGAATTCATGACCCCCAGATCAAGAGTCTCATGCTCTACTGACTGAATCAGCCAGGCAGCCCTCAACCTATAATTTTTGAAAGTAAATATTCTCATAAAGTATTACAAATTATGCATGCTTTCTTTTTTTAGTCGTGTTTCTTTCATTTTGATACAATGGCTATCTAACATTTATTAATATTATTAATTATTATTATTTTAAATTTAAAATTTAATTTAAATTTTAAATTAAAATTATTATTATTATTATTAATATTCTTTATAATGTTTGTGCTCAGTGAAGGTGTTACATATACTAATACTTTTCACTTTGATTGGATCTTGTTGCTTGACTTTGAAGATGGCCAAAATTCATAAATGCCACATTATGTGTCAGAATGGCTAGGCTAAAAAAGACAACAAATAGCCAGTGTTGGTGAGGATGTAGTTAAAAGGCAGCCCTTCTCATATGATATTTATTGGTGGAAATGTAAGTTGGTATAGCCATAATAGAAAATATTATAAAGGTTCCTCATAAGATTAAAAATAGAACTATAATATTATCATCAACTCCATTTCTGGTTATTTATTTGAAGGAATAGAAAATGCTAAGTTAAAAAGATTTATGCACCTCTATTTTTATTGTAGCATTACTTACAACAGGCAAGATATGGAAGCAACCTAAGTGTCCATCAATAGAAGAATGGATAAAGGAGATTTTATACATAGATAGAATATTATACATAAAAATGAAGGAAATTCCTCTCTTTGTCACAACATACATGGACCTAGAGTGTATTATAGTAAAGTGAAATATGTCACAGAAAAAAAAAAGCATATGATTTCATACATATGTGGAATCTAAAAAACAAAACAAATTAGAAGTAGACTTACAAATACAGAGAACAAAACTCTTCTTATGAAAATTATTGTTAGATTATCAAGAGCTAGAGGATATGAAAGGTGGGTAGCTAGATACTATAGGTGTAGGGAATTAAGAGGTACAAAATTTCAGTTATAAAATAAATAAGCCACAAGGATGTAAAGTATAGCAAAGGGAATATAGTCAATAATATTATAATTATTATGAAGACAATTGGTAACTAGACTGTTGTGGTCATTTTGTAATGTGTATAAATGTCAAATCACTTTGCTGTACACCTAAAACTAATATAAGATTGTATGTCACTATACTTCAATGAAAAAAAAAAAAAAGGAACACGTACTTTTTTGTCATGACAGAAATGTACCTTTCGCTTTTTTTATTCTGGGAAGAACAGTTGATTGACAGCCGCTGACTGACAGCCTGCCTGTGTCTGCTGCCATCCTTGATCCACTTCTACATTCATACCAAGGCCACACTTCCCCCAGGATGCTTCCAGGCAATGACTGAGCATGCTAGCATGCTAGTGCAGATGCATTTCTGTATTATATGGACCTCCTCTATTGTACAACTCTGGCTTGAGAACTGTGTTGTGTAGGTTATAATAAGGGCCAGAAATGTGGCTTTAAAAAACTGAAATTCTTTCTCAGTCAGTTCAAGATGCCAGAATTCTGAAATCAGTAGCATTGGACTATAATCAAGGAGTCTGCAGAGGAGTGTTTTCTCTGGATGCTCTAGGGAAGAGTCCATTCTTTGCTTCTTCCAGCTTCTGGTGACTGTTGGCATCTTGACACTAGTGGCTGCATCACTCCAATCTTAGTCTTTGTGGTCACATTGCCTTCTCCTCTTCTGTGTCTTCTTTTTTCTGTGAAATATCCCTCTGCTACTCTTATGGGAACACATCTGATTGCATTTTCAAGATTATGTCCACAGCTCAAGATCCTGAATTTTATCTTATGTTTTACCATATAATGTAACATCCATAGATTCCAGGAACTAGGGCCTGATACTTAAGGAGGAGTGTGCATTTTCAACATACCATAACGTGTCTCCCTTTTATCCTGGCCAAAGTGTTTCTTAAAGGTACACTTCTGTATAAGACATAGCCTATTCAGTTGTCCTTTACTACCTCATTAATTTCATAGTTGGCAGATATGCATTGCTATCTAAAGATTCATTCTGTACACTCCTGCTTCCTATTTTTTACCTATCACTGCCATATCCTTCTAGTAATATTTTGCCTGTGTAAATCTTCTTAGTCTCTACTATTACTAGACAACAGAACTAGTACATGTGCATATTAACAGAGTGGTCAAAGTAGCAGAAATAAAGGTCCTATATGGTCCCCAGAACATAAATTTCCACTTATCCAGTTCAATCTAGCCACAGATACTTCTGAATATCCAACCAGTTTGCAACAAATATCAATGCTGAGAAAGTGATAGGACACTTCTACTTGGATAGGCAAAAAATCCACTTGGCAACAAATTGAATACTTGGGCATTTTCCATCAGACAAGATTCAGTATTTTATTCCCATAAGGACAGATATCTATTCAGAATCTAGATTTGCATTTTTAATGCACAATGACTCAACCACAATCTGCCTATGGGCTTATTAAATAGCCAGTCCATAAGCATGAGATTCCATACAACAGAACATCAGACCAGTGATCCACTTGACCGTGAAAAAGATATAGAATGGTCCATTGCACAGTACCTGGAATAATAGACATTAAATAAATATTAGCTAAATTAATAAATTGAGGTATAAGTTTTGTTTTCATATAATTTAATGGTGTGAAGAATGTTTCTTGGCATAAATAATAGCTAACACGTGTTGAGTCCAAGCTTTACAATCATTATGTTGCTTAATTCTCACACAATCAAAAATGGTTCCCCAATTTATAAATGATGAAAATCAGACACAAATAAATTATACCAGTTCCTTAACTCACACAGTTACTAGGTAGAACAGGTTTTTAACAAATGATTTGACTCGAGAGCCTTTGCCTTTCCATCACTTTTTAGAGAAAACATGGTAAGCTTTCACTAGGTAGAAGTGCAGATCACAAAGTAACCTATTCTGTTGCGGCCAGCACGACAACATGACCAGGGTCGAGAGGGTAAGAGGATGGTGAAATGAAGACAAGACACAAAGAGATGGGGACAGGAGGGACAAAGTGGATGATGTCCAAGCAATGCCAGTTTATTCAAAAGAGTGCTCTGGTATAAGTATCGTACAGAGACAATCACAAGGAAGCAGTGATCCATTGCATTCTTCATTCCACAGGTTCCCCTTAGAAGGTTTCTTAAGGCTCATGTGCAAACATCATGGCGCCAAGAGGGCTGCTTAAAGATGAGTTCCCTATAGATAAGTAGACAGAGAAGGGCCAAAAGGGCATCAGGTGCAGTTTATGGCCCCTTCAGGGACAGCAAGTCAAGTTACTGATTCACGGCTTTAGGCCTGCATGTCCTGTTCCAGATAAGCCCCAGAGGGTGGCCGCGCAGGAGAGCGTGAGACCCATGGCACAGGCCCATTCTCAAGCACCTCAACTTATTAACCACAGGATTGCTTTAACCCTTAGGTTGCAAGGAGGCGCGAGTCAGGGGCTGGTTTGGTTCTCTCTCAAGCTACTGCGCGGCCTCCCACACTATTCATTTTGTGGTGAATAATCTCAGCTTAAGGATATTCTTTGAAAATTCAGGCTGCATCATGATATTAGGAAAAACTATAAATAATATAGTAGCAGTGATGCTCCTAACATCAGCAAAGATGGAATCTTTAAATGACAATGAAAATTTAAAAAAATATATAATTACAAAGGGAGTAATTTAAAGTTTTAGGAATTTAGCCCAATTACCTTAGTCTTAGACAGACACTCTGCACAGGTAAACTTTACCAAAGAAGTTTTCACTTCAGCATAATTTTCAAACTAAAATGGAGCAGAGAAAAAAAATTATGTAAAGTTTCCAATTTGGCAACTGCACTTTTGACAAAGACAAAGGAAGGCCTAAAATTTTTCAAATAATTATTTCATCTAATATTCTATCAGGTAGCACATATTTACTATACAATTAGATGTTTTATAAACAGAGCAGCAAATATTATCTTTCATAAATAGTTATGAACATAATTAGTGAAAAGTTTGACTAATATTTTTTTTCATTTTTTTATGGTCATTTCAGAATCTTTAAAATATGTGAGTGTATGTAAACACATACACATACATACAAAAATTACATACATACATTATATATATATATATATATATATATGCACTTTAAGAAACATTGCTATAGAAAGGGCATTGCTATTCCTTGTAGTGTATTTGTGGATACCAAAAATTAGGAGTTTTATAAATTTGTGTCTGTACCAGCTTTTCAGAAATTAAAAGGTCAAAATGCATTGTAGTGTAATTAAAATATTAAGTTAAGCAAAATCCTTTCATATCATGAAGGGGAAAAAAATCTCTAAGTATATTTCACATAAATCTTGGGTGTTTCCCAGCCCTTTTCTATAGTGAGTGCTTTGTTGTATGAAGATAGTTTATTTCCTCATTCAGCCTAGAATTTTTCTGCCAGTGTTTTAATTGTCAGCATAGTCATCTACCCCACTTCTCTCAGGTTTTCTCAGACCATCCTTTCTCAATAAAGATATATTTGGTGGCAACCAAGCTGGCAGTTTCACAGCAAGGTCGCTGGCACCCCTGCAGGCAGGGATCTTGTCAACAGCACTAGGTGATCCAGGGCTACCCGCCCTTCAGAGATGTCTGCCAGCACTGCTGTCATCCAGTGACCTCAGTCCCTCACTCTCCAATGGGCTCAGAATCGCAGGCTTAGTGGTGAGGTTTCTTTGAGTTTGATTTTTTTTTTTTTTCCTCTCCATCAGCCCTAGAGATAGTGTTGTTCCCCTACATTTGTTATCTTTTTATTCCTTAGAGTTTCCTTTACCTCATTGCATAGGCAATTTCCTTTTACTAGTTAGTTCTCACCTTAATTTTGTTGTTCTTCCTGTTGTGTTTTCTGACACCTACCTGGACACTAATACAAAATGGAATACCATTATTCAAAAGTGAAGATTTCTTCACTACTTTCATTTCTAGCCAAGTGTTTAAATGATAATTTTATCAGTGAGGTTTCCTCAGTGAGATCCACTTGTTGGCTCAAAGAGCAAAAATTATTAACAGGTTATGTGCTCTGCAGCACCCAGAGGGGAGCAGACGGAGGCTTCTCTCTAAGAGGGAGGTTGGTGTGCAGTTTGCTTTCCTCTAAACCTCAAAAAACCATCAAAAGCTGTCAAGGTGAGAGGAAAAAAAACTGAACAAACAAACATAAAACCTTCCAGAGAACAAAAGCGTGAAAAACCGGTTTCCTCAGAGCCCACCCCCTTGAGGGGGGCAGGAGGGCTTAACTCGGGGAACACTGCTTGAAAACCCATGTAGCAGGCCCCTCCACCAGAAAACCAACCAGGAAAAAAAAGGAAAAAAAAAAAAAAGATGACAAGAGAATAACCACCATTACTTCATAAATACAACTTTTATTTTTAATCCATTCCCACTATTCTGGTTCATTTTTTTTATATATAGATAATTGTTTAACCTACTTACCATCACAGTGAGATGTCCAGTACATCAAATTCCATAATAACCTTTTAACCTGAACTTTTTGATACATATACCCGTGTTTTTCTTCTGCTTTTCTATTTTTTTAATTTTTTTAAATTTTAGTTTAGTTTAGTTTATTCTTTTTTTATTTTTATTTTTTAATATTCATATAGAGTTAAACTTCAAGGTAATCCCCTTTCCCCAATGAATGCTACCCCTATAGGTAAACCAATTTTTAATCCCCCTTTATCTTAGGGAAGTTGAGTCCTTTAACAAAGATATCAAGATACATCCAGGAAGAATCAAAATAACCTTCCTCACCCACACTGAGAATTTATAACCACTCTCCCATCTTTTTCTTCCGCTGGTGTTTCTGTTTGTCCTGATACTATATAAATCTTATACTTGGGGTTCTTTTTGACGAGGTTCTTCTTCTTTTTTTTTTTTTTGTATATATATATATATATATATATATATATATATATATATTTCACTTGTCATATACTTTTTTTTTTAAAGATTTTATTTATTTGACAGACAGATCACAAGTAGGCAGAGAGGCAGGCAGAGAGAGAGGAGGGGGGAAGCAGGTTCCCCGCTGAGCAGAGAGCCCGATGCAGGGTGCGATCCCAGGACCCTGGGATTATGACCTGAGCCAAAGGCAGAGGCTTTAACTCACTGAGCCACCCAGGTGCCTCTCTTGTCATATACTTTTATCAGACTTTTTGTTTGTATACTTCATAAATCTTACCTTGGGGCCCATTTGGGCTGAGCCTTCTCTTTTATCTTCCTTTTTTTTCCTGTCTCTCTCTCTCTCTCTCTTTTTTTTTCTTTTCTTTTTACTTGTTTTTGGGTGGGGACTCCTGATTGCTCAGAAGCATTCCAGGGTGCACCTTGACTGCACCATATTCGATACATCCAGCTACATCCATTCAGCCATCTCTCACCAAAATGACTAGGAGGAGGAATGCCCAACAGAAGAAAAATTCAGAGGATGGGCCTTCCGCAACAGAGCTAATGGCTACCAACATAGACAATATGTCGGAAAGGGAATTCAGGCTAACAATTATCCAAGCAATAGCTAGGTTGGAGAAAGCCATGGATGACCAAACAGAATTGATTAGGGCAGAACTGAAAGCCACCAGGGGTGACATTCACAATGTTCGGGCAGAACTGAAAGTCACCAGGGATGATGTTCGCAGTGTTCTCAATGAGTTCCAATCGAATCTAAATTCTATAAAAGCTAGGGTAACTGAGACAGAAGATAGAATTCATGATCTGGAGGACAAACAGATAGAGAGAAAGGATCAGGAGGAAGCCTGGAACAAACATCTGAGAAGCCACGAAAACAGAATCAGGGAAAGAAATGATGCCATGAAACGTTCCAACATCAGAATTATTGGAATCCCTGAAGGGGAGGAGAAAGAAAGAACTCTAGAAGATAGAGTGGAACAAGTCCTCCATGAAAATTTTCCCAATCTCGTGAGTGGAACCAACGTTCATGTACTAGAGGCAGAACTGTCACCCCCCCCCAAATTATAGAGTCTCAAAAGTCCTCGAGACACCTGATAGTAAGAATGAGGAATTATAATTGTAGGCAGGCCCTCTTGAAGGCAGCTAGGACAAAGAGGCTCCTTATGTACAGAGGAAAGCCCATCAGAATAATGTCAGACCTGTCCACAGAAACCTGGAAAGCCAGAAAGGGCTGGCAAGATATATTCAGGGCACTAAATGAGAAGAACATGCAGCCAATAATGCTTTATCCAGCAAGAATGATATTCACAATTAATGGAGAGATAAAGAGTTTCTAAGACCGGCAAGGCTTAAAAGAGTATGTTACCACCAAGATGACACTGCAGGAAATTTTAAGGGGGGTTCTATAAAAGAGGAAAAATCCTAAGAATAGCATTGAACAGAAATATAGAGACAATCTACAGAAAGAAAGACTTCAAAGCTAACACGATGTCAATAAAAATGTACCTATCAGTAATCACTCTCAATGTGAATGGCCAAAATGCACCCATAAAATGACACAGGGTTGCAGATTGGATAAAATGACAGGACCCATCCATATGTTGTCTACAAGAGACCCATTTCGAACCTATGGATACACCCAGACTGAAAGTGAAGGGATGGAGAAGCATCCTTCATCCCAATGGGCCTCAAAAGGCCAGGGTAGTGATTCTCATATCAGATAAATTTGATTTTAAACTAAAGACTGTAGTCAGAGATACAGAAGGACACTACATAATTCTTAAAGGGACTATCCACCAAGATGATCTAACAATTGTAAATATCTATGCCCCCAATATGGAAGAAGCCCATTACATAAGAAAACTATTAATCAAGATAAAGAGTCAAATTGATATGAATACATTAATAGTCGGACATCTTAACACACCTCTCTCAGTAATAGACAGATCAGCCAAGCAGAAAATCAATAAAAATACAAGAACATTGAATGACACATTGGACCAGATGGACCTCATAGATATTTACAGAACATTCCACCCTAAAACAACAGAATACCCATTCTTCTCAAGAGCACATGGAACCTTCTCCAGAACAGACCACATACTGGGTCAGAAATCAGGACTCAACTGATACCAAAAGACTGAGATTCTTCCCTGCATATTCTCAGATCACAATGCTTTGAAACTGGAGCACAATCACAAGGAAAAGTTTGGAAGGAACTCAAACACCTAGAAGCTAAAGGCCACCTTGGTTAAGAATGCTTGGCTCAACCAGGAGATCAAAGAAGAACTTAAACAATTCATGGAAACCAATGAGAATGAAGACACTTCAGTCCAAAACCTATGGGATACAGCAAAGGCAGTCCTGAGGGGGAAATACATAGCCATCCAAGCCTCCCTCAAAAAAAACCCTGAAAAATCCAGAATACACCAGCTGTCTCTACACCTTAAAGAACTGGAGAATCAACAACAAATCAAACCAACTCCACACATAAGAAGGGAAATAATCAAGATTAGAGCAGAGATCAATGAGGTAGAAACTAGAGATACAGTAGACTGTATCAATGAAACTAGAAGCTGGTTTTTTGAAAGAATCAATGAGATCGATAAACCATTGGCCACACTAATCCAAAAGAAAAGAGAGAAAGCTCAAATTAATAAAATTATGAATGAAAAGGGAGAAATCACAACTAACACCAAGGAAGTAGAAACAATCATCAGAAGTTATTATCAACAGTTATATGCCAATAAGGTAAGCAACCTAGATGAAATGGATGCATTCCTGGAAAACTATAAACTCCCAAAATTGAACCAGGAAGAAATTGACAACCTGAATAGACTGATATCTAGTAACAAGACTGAAGCAGTGATCAAAAACCTCCCAAAAAATAAGAGCCCAGGACCCAACGGATTCCCTGGGAAATTCTACCAAACTTTCAAAGAAGAAATAACACCTATTCTCCTGAAGCTGTTTCAAAAAATTGAAGCAGAAGGAAAACTTCCAGACTTCTTTTATGAGGCCAGTATTACCCTGATCCCCAAACCAGGCAAAGACCACACCAAAAAGGAGAATTTCAGACCGATATCACTGATGAATATGGATGCTAAGATTCTCAACAAGATCCTAGCAAACAGGATCCAACAGCACATTAAAAAGATTATCCACCATGACCAGGTGGGACTCATCCCTGGGTTACAAGGATGGTTCAACATTCGCAAATCAATCAATGTGATAGAACAAATCCATAAGAGAAGAGAGAAGAACCACATGGTCCTCTCAGTTGATGCAGAAAAAGCATTTGACAAAATCCAGCATCCGTTCCTGATTAAAATGCTTCAAAGTATAGGGATAGAGGGAACATTCCTGAACTTCATAAAATCTATCTATGAAAAACCCACAGCAAATATCATCTTCAGTGGGAAAAAGCTCACAGCCTTCCCGTTGAGATTAGGAACACAACAAGGATGTCCACTCTCACAACTCTTGTTCAACATAGTATTAGAAGTCCTAGCAACAGCAATCAGACAAAAAAAAGAAATAAAATGTATCCAAATTGGCAATGAAGAAGTCAAACTCTCTTCGCAGATGACATGATTCTTTATATGGAAAACCCAAAAGACTCCACTCCCAAACTACTAGAACTCATACAGCAATTCAGTAACGTGGCAGAATACAAAGTCAATGTGCAGAAATCAGTGGCTTTCTTATACACTAACAATGAAAATACAGAAAGGGAAATTAGAAAATTGATTCCATTTATTATAGCACCAAGAACCATGAGATACCTGGGAATAAACCTAACCAAAGTGGTAAAGGATCTGTACTCAAGGAACTACAGAACACTCATGAAAGAAATTGAAGAAGACACAAAAAGATGGAAGACCATTCCATGCTCTTGGTTCGGAAGGATAAATATTGTTAAAATGTCTATACTGCCTAGAGCAATCTATACTTTTAATGCCATTCCAATCAAAATTCCACTGGTATTTTACCAAAAGCTGGAGCAAATAATCCTAAAATTTGTATGGAATCAGAAGAGACCCCGAATTGCTAAGGAAATGTTGAAAAACAAAAATAAAACTGGTGGTGTCACGTTACCTGACTTCAAGCTTTACTACAAAGCTGTGATCACCAAGACAGCATGGTACTGGCGTAAAAACAGACACATAGACAAGTGGAATAGAGTAGAGAGCCCAGATATGGACCCTCAACTCTATGGTCAAATAATCTTCGACAAAGCAGGAAAAAATATACGGTGGAAAAAAGACAGTCTCTTCAATAAATGGTGCTGGGAAAATTGGACAGCTATATGTAGAAGAATGAAACTCAACCATTCTCTTACACCATACACAAAAGATTAACTCAAAATGGATAAAAGACCTCAACGTGAGACAGGAATCCATCAGAATCCTAGAGGAGAACATAGGCAGTAACCTCTTCGATATCAGCCACAGCAACTTCTTTCAAGATATGTCTCCAAAGGCAAAGGAAACAAAAGCAAAAATGAACTTTTGGGACTTCATCAAGATCAAAAGCTTCTGCACAGCAAAGGAAACAGTCAAGAAAACAAAGTGGCAACCCACGGAATGGAAGAAGATATTTGCAAATGACAGTACAGACAAAAGGCTGATATCCAGGATCTATAAAGAACTTCTCAAACTCAACACACACAAAACAGATAATCATATCAAAAAAATGGGCAGAAGATATGAACAGACACTTCTCCAATGAAGACATATGAAAAAATGTTCATCATCACTAGCCATTAGGGAGATTCAAATTAAAACCACATTGAGATACCACCATACACCAGTTAGAATGGCCAAAATTAGCAAGACAGGAAACAACATGTGTTGGAGAGGATGTGGAAAAAGGGGAACCCTCTTACACTGTTTGTGGGAATGCAATTTGGTGCAGCCACTTTGGAGAACAGTGTGGAGATTCCTCAAGAAATTAAAAATAGAGCTTCCCTATGACCCTGCAATTGCACTACTGGGTATTTTCCCCAAAGGTACAGATGTAGTGAAAAGAAGGGCCATCTGTACCCCAATGTTTATACCAGCCATGGCCACTGTCGCCAAACTGTGGAAAGATCCAAGATGTCCTTCAACAGACGAATGGATAAGGAAGATGTGGTGCATATACACTATGGAGTATTATGCCTCCATCAGAAAGGATGAATACCCAACTTTTGTAGCAACATGGACGGGACTGGAAAAGATTATGCTGAGTGAAATAAGTCAAGCAGAGAGAGTCAACTATCATATGGTTTCACTTATTTGTGGAGCATATCAAATAACATGGAGGACATGGGGAGGTGGAGAGGAGGAGGGAGTTGAGAGAAATTGGAAGGGGAGGTGAACCATGAGAGACTATGGACTCTGAAAAACAACCTGAGGATTTTGAAGGGGCAGGGGTTAGGAGGTTGGGGGGAGCGAGATGGTGGGTATTAAGGAGGGCATGGATTGCATGGAGCACTGGGTGTGGTGCAAAAACAATGAATACTGTTACACTGAAAAGAAATTAAAAAAAAATAAAAATAAAATTAAAAAAATGAATTTAAAAAAAGAAAAAAAGAAAAAGAATTATTAACAGGCCTTACAGGAAGGGCCTGTATAAAACATCATCTGTCATTGCCACAACCTGCTCAGCAGTGCCTTCTGTCATGTCATTTATAAAGCATTGTTTAGTACTGTCCTGGATACCAATATTTCAGATGGACAGCAGTCTGTTTCAAATATGTTTTAGTGTCAGCAGAAAACACAATTGAATTCAAGATGGATGGAAGGCAAGCCTTTCTCTTAAGTAATGATATCAGGGATTGGTTGAAAGTACATGGGAAAAGGACAGCATCAAAATTTCTGTACCACCTTGTCACTTGGGCACAGACCAGTTTGGGGACAATGTTCACAGGAATTTTTGTTACGACAGAATATATGCATTCCATGTAAATGTCACACTCTTCAAAATCTTAAAATCTTCAGGGCTTATTACAGTAATAAGGTTGAACCAGTGCACTTAAAACTAGTATATTTCTGTAAAATACAACATATAATAACAAGAAAAACAAATAAAAACTTCGGGACATTGAAAAGTAACCTCATTACCAAAGGCAGGTAGTTCATTACGGCTCTAGACTTCCTATAGAGATAATTAAATTACACCCCCCAAAATGAAAATTGAAGTGAAAATACTGGCTTGCTGACCCTGAGATAATGTGGATGTAACTGGACCTCTGAGCATTAGGGGAGATACAACATGCCAGGAATCTAGAACTGGATAAGGTGCAGGATTTATATCTTTATGAAATAACAGTTTGCAAGCACTTCCTTTATCAATAAAGCAACAATAAAAACAATAAAAAAATAAAAAAATAAATCATGTAGCATACCTTCCTGAGCAGTAGTCATGATTATTCCTTTCTTGCTAAATATTATAGTTACATTTTGTTATTCTGGCTGTCTTTACTGCAGAAAGTAGTTCATATTGAGACACCTGGATGGCTCAGTTGTTAAGCAACTGCTTTTGGCTTAGGTCATGATCCCAGGGTCCTGGGATGGAGTTCCAAATCAGGCTCGTTGTTCAGTAGGGAACCTGCTTCTGCCTCTGCCTGCTCTTCCCCCTGCTTGTGTCTCTCTGACAAATAAATGAAAATAAACTGGTTCATACTCCAATGTATGTCCATTTTTATTGTAATTTTCCCATTTTCCAATCACTGTTGTTTTGGGAACATGCATTATAACAGAATGTAATGTATATGAAAATTGAATACCTGAAAGTTGATTTCCTCAAAATTCTTTACTCAGTTACATTTATGTATTTCTATTACTCCTAGACATCTGCTTATCTCAGTTGGAAGTCTGATGGCTTATATCATTAGTCATTATATCTCTTGTTGTACTATGATGGAAGACTCATGGTAAAAATATAAATGTAAAGTCCAATCTATAAAACAATGTGCTCTTATGGGTAGTAAAAATTATGTCACCAATCATGTTTATCTAATTGTCAAGAAGATCAGAGACAAAATGGAATTTTAATTTTTGTAAATGTTGTATCCCATGTATTTTGTTTAATCTGTCATGATGAATAAAAGATTCTATAGGTTATAATTTTTCTTACATTGTTTTGAATTAGAATTCCCAACTTCTAAAGCAGAATATTTATAAACTAGAAAAATATAAATAAGAATTATTTTCACAAATTAAGGAATAAATTGATACATACATTATTTCTCTTTTTTTAAGATTTTATTTGTGAGAGAGAGAGAAAGAGAACATGAGCAGGAGAGGGGCAGAGGGAAAAGAAGACTCCCTCCTGAGTGGGGAACCAGATGCAGGGGCTCGATCCCAGGACCCTGGGATCATGACCTGAGCTGAAGACAGAGACCTAATTGATTTTATTTATTTATTTTAGAGAAAGAGAGAGTGCAAACCAGGGTGGGGGAAGGAGTATAGGAGTGGGGGGGAAATTTTCGAGCAAGCCTGACCTGGGGTTTGATCCCATGACTCTGAGATCATGATCTGAACAGAAACCCAGAGTCCGACACTCAACTGACTGAGCCACCCAGGTGCCCCAAGCATATACATTATTTCTAAGGGAAAATGTTTGATATACTACTTATTTTAAGCATAATTTACTTCTAAAATATTAGTCAAGGTGATACCTGAAGTACTGCTCTTAGATCTATGATTTTATAATCTTCAACAATCTGTTGAATATATCAGAGTGACCTAATTATCTGGGATTAAAGAATCCCACATTCATTATAAAAATTCAAGCTATATAAATATTAAAATAGTAACACTAATAAGCTCATTAAAGCCAGCATTTACAAATAAAATTCCATTAGACAATTGTGATTCCAGGATTATAATATACACTGATAATTGGTTCTTTATAAAACACTTTAATCATTAGAGAATTTTTTTTAATGGGGCATAATGTCAAATCTCCTTGTTGTTGAATGCTGCACCACTCTTGATATCATCTATGATGTCATCATGGTGGTGGCCATCAACATCGCAGCCCTCAGACCAGGCAGTCCCTCAATCTCTGTAATGGTTCCAGAGAGCTCTCTGGCTAAAGATAGGTGCTGCATCTATTGGGCAATGTGACAATTTCATCAAAAGTAATATTTCCATTGTGCTTAATGTTTCTCTGCTTCTCTTTGTCTCTTTTCAGTTCCTTGAGAGTATTAATAATCAGGCCAGAAGCAGAAGGTACCGCTTAAATCTGGGCCTGTCTGCTCTGAATTGTCAGTTTCACTGCAATCCTCAGCCCCTTCCCATTACTGGTTCCCTGGGTGATGTCATCACAAACCTTTTTTGGAGACAGGCTCAGGGGGCTGATCCTCAGGGCCAGGGCAGATGTGCACTGACTTCCCAACCCCATGCACCTCAGGTATAGCACTCTGGTCCTTTTAGGGTGGAATTTAGTGACATGATAGAGGTAGATGGAATTGGATTAACCTGAATTCTGGAGGACCAAAGAGAGCTGTACCTGGGCCTTCTCTAAGTCAGAGCGAAAAGACTTAGTATCATATAATTTCTGAATGCAAGTTAATACTGGTGAGTAGTTGCTATCCACAAATATATTACTTTTTATCCCTAATACAAAAAGAGCTATATAAAAATGATATTTGCAAGACATATATTATCTACAAAAAATTTTTTAAAAGATTTTATTTACTTGTTTGACAGAGAGAGAGATCACAAGCAGGCAGAGAGATGAGGAAGCAGGCTCTCTGTTGAGCAGAGAGCCTGATGTGGGGCCCGATCCCAAGACCCTGGGGTCGTGACCTGAGCGGAAGGCAGAGGCTTAACCCACTGAACCACCCAGGTGCCCCGATCTACAAAATTTTTAATAAAACCTCTTACCAAACAAACTCTTATAGGCAACTAGAAGAGGACATATCAGAGGATACCCTCAGGCTAAAAGTAAGACAGTAATTATAACTCAGGAAACACATGGACGGAATTCAAATTTCAGCTCCCCTCATTCCTAGGGCAAGTTATATGTAGGATTCAATTTTCTTATTCACAATTGAGGATAATAATAATACCTTCCTCCTGTGGATGTTGTAAAGTTTAAATGAATGCATATAGTGCTTGACAGTACAAACCGTAATAAATGTTATTATTACTGCTACTATTTTCAGTAGCATCAAATTTTTAAAAATTAAAATAGAGGCATTATATGAGGTAATAACTCTTAACTTTTGTAATTATATTGAATGTCAGACCTGAATCTTAGTTTAGTGATGCATAGTAATTCTATTATTTCCACTGAGGACTCCAACTTTAAGTATACAACATTGGCTGTATCCTTCCATTATTAAACACAAATGTTTCCATTTAAATAATATAAAAAAGAAACAAAGAATGAAATATTTTATCTATATATCAAATTTATTAGACTTCTTGGAGGAGTGTTTCTTAGGTTCCCAGGCTAAGACTAGATTGGTCAATTCAAACCAATAATAAAGTACCTTGCTCACTTTTTAATTGGATTTTTAATGAGTTATAATTCTTTATATGTTTTTGATAGTAATCCTTTATCAGGTGTATGTTTTGCAAATATTTCCTTCTATTCTATGAGCTACCCTTTATTCTATTGGTTGTGTCCTTTGATTCACAAAGGTTTTTAATTTTAATGTGGTACAATTTAATTTTTGTTTTGTTGCCCATACTTCAGCTATCATTTCCAAGAAATCATTGCCAAATCAAATGCTATGAAGCTTTTCCTGTTTTCTTTTAAGAGTTTTACAATTTTAGTTCTTATATTTTTCTTCAATGAATTTCAGATAATTTTTTTAAAAATCTGTTTCAAGAGTCTAAGTTCATTTCTTTGCCTGTGGACATCCAGTTTTCTTACAACCATTTGTTTAAAACATCTTTCATCAATATATGGGCTTGAAACCCTTGTGAAAAATCATTCTCCCATATATGTGAGGGTTTCTTTCTCAGCTCTCTATTCTATTCTAGTGGTGTATAGGTCTGTGTTTCATGTCAGTAATACTACAAAAATATGGAAATCAAAATAGTACAAATTTTGGAGCCAGGAAGTGTTAAGACTTCCAACTTCCTTGTCAAGACTGTTTTGGCTATTTGATATCCCTTAAGATTCCATATGAATTTTAAAAGGGACTTCTATTTCTTTTTTTTTTTTAATAAGATGTTATTTATTTGAAAGAAACATAGCAAGAGAGGGAACACAAGCTGGAAGAGTGGGAGAGGGAGAAAGCAGGTTTCCTGCCCAGCAGGGAGCCTGATGTGGAACTCAATCCCAGGACCCTGGGATCATGACCTGAGCTGAAGGCCAACGCTTAGTGACTAAGTCACCCAGGCACCCTGGATTTCTATTTCTACAAAGAAACATCATTAGGATTTGTAAGGATTTTGTTAAATTAACATATGTTAAGTAGAGCCCTGGTGGGGTGTCAGATGATGAGTATAGCTCAACAAAGATCACAGAAGAAAGTAAAATAGAGAAGTTTATTACACACAGGTCCTGGAAGAGGTACAAAGCAAGTTCCAAGGGGTCACATGAGGAATTAAAGGCTGAGTGCAGGGACAGGACCTGGGGAATATGATTTTATTAGCATTCACAGGGGGAGTGTTTCTAGGGTTTCCTGGACTAAAACCACATTGGTCAATTCAAACCAAAAATGATGGCAGGTTGGTAAACTCAGTTGTGTGGGGGGTGGAAGGAGGTGGTCTTATTTTAAGGGGCACACAGGGAGAAGGAGCTGAGAGGCAGGAGACATCACCAGAAGTGTTGAGGGTATCATATCAGGGACTTATATTTTCTTGTTTAAGACTAACTCTCTAGGGGTGCCTGGGTGGCTCAGTGGGTTAAAGCCTCTGCATTCGGCGCAGGTCATGAACCCAGGGTCCTGGGATGGAGCCCCACATTGGGCTCTCTGCTAGGCAGGGAGCCTTCTTCCCTTCCTCCCTCTCTGCCTACTTGTGATCTCTCTCTCTGTCAAATAAATAAATAAAATCTTAAAAAAAAAAAAAAACACTAACTCTCTGGGCTTTTATCTAGGGCATGGACTTGGGAGGTGGGCTAGTGTCGGTTCAACTAGCCACTTAGCAAACAAAATGGATTCTGAGGAAGCAAAATTATGGAATAGTTTAAACTCTAAACAGCATTTTGATAGGAATTTCATTGACTCTGCAGATTCCTTTGCATAATATTGACATCTTGACAGTTGTCTTTATCTATTAAAACAGGGTATCTTCCCACTTATTTGTGTCATCTTTAACTTCTTTCAGCTTTATTATGTAGGATTTCAATCTACAAGTCTTTTCATCTCCTTGGTTAAGCTTATTCCTAAGCATTTATTTTTTATGATGTTGTTGTAAATAAAATTGTTTAATTTCCTGTTTGGATCATTCACTAGTATATAAAATGAAGGATGGTGTGTTTTGTATCCTTTAACTTTGCTGAATTTGTTTATCAGTTCTAACATTTTTGTTTTTGTTTTTGTTTTTTGATTCTTTAAGATTCCCTACATACAAAATTATGTCATCTCCAAACAGAGATAAATTTATATCTTCTTTTCCAATCCAGCTGACATTTCCTTTTCTTACTTAATTTGTCTAGTAAAAACCTTCAATGTTATCTTGAATAGAAGTGGTGAAAGTGGGCATCCTTGTCTTGTACCTGATCTTAAAGGAAAAGCTTTCAGTCTCACCAATGTGTTTAGTATCAGCTGTAGGTTTTTCTTCTTTAGACTATCATGTTGTAGTACAGTCCTTCTATTCCTGGTTTGTTGAGGGCTTTTATCATGAAAGTGTGTTAAACTTATATGATTTTAAAGGAGTTGTTAATTGCAAAGTTGATCCTAAGTTTATTTAAAAAGTTATGTCATTTATTTCTCTAGAAGAATTCAAAGTAAAACTTGCTACATTTATTTATACTGCAAATAGTGTTAAGAAATATGTTTTTAGACAATATTCAGGTAAGGAATATTTAAAAATTGAAAAGTCTGAGAAAATTGAAAGTTGACAAGTAGGAATAGGAATGCCAACTTC
This sequence comes from Martes martes, assembly GCF_963455335.1. Classification (NCBI taxonomy): domain Eukaryota; kingdom Metazoa; phylum Chordata; class Mammalia; order Carnivora; family Mustelidae; genus Martes; species Martes martes. The sequence continues at coordinate 115,475,011 of NC_137889.1, forward strand.
CTGGGTACTGTATTCATAAAACAGATTTATTATGTGCAGATAAGATATTTAATTCTCTTAAATGTATACATTCATATCATAGATTCCAGGTATTCTATATATCAAAATAACACAGCATCTATGAACATGAAGTGGATTTTATATTTAATACTTTCCTTTAAATGTCAATATTTACTAATAATGTTTAAATATAAATTCAGGTATTAGTCTTATTAGGTAATTATTTAACAACTTTGGGTATCTTATTTAATTCACTTCATATGACAAATTATCTTGTAAAAATATTTAATTTTTTTGACTGAAATGTATATTTATGAATCTTGGAACACTGCACCAAACACTAATGATATATTTTATGGTGACTAACATAACACAATAAAAACTAAAACTAAAAATAAATAAATAAAATCTACATTTATGGACTACACCTCATTATCAGAAAGGTACTGTTTTTTTTTTTTTTTTTTTTGCCTAATAGCAATTGATATTATTAGTCAGTATTTTAAATACGAAAAAACAGTTGTTGTTGTTGTTGTTTTTTTAATAAAAAGTATTAAAATCCAACAGACTCACTTTCTCTAATTACTGTAGTGGCTGAAACAAAGACTGTCAGATATACTGCTTAATACAGAGCAAATGACAATATTCTTCAAAATAAATTTTCTAGCTCTAGCAAGATTTCAAGAATTGGCATTTTTATACTTAGATATCTTTCTGTGATGAAATCAATGGTATTTAATAGGCAAAGAAATATGTGTGTATAGGTTAAGGTGGGGCTGTATGAAGGAAAGACAAAGTCATGACAAAAATGATCCTAACACTTTTGATACCTTGGATGATGGAATTTTACCCAGTAATAATTAAAATAACAAAAGTTAAAAAGCAAAATAAATTTATCTATTTCAAAGTAATATTATAAGCAATACATAATTTACCTTTAGGATTATTTGACTGATATATTTTTAACATTTTCAAATCTAAAAATAATTTTAATTTATGAAATATAAAATTATTGCTACTAGACATTGGTTAAAATGTGTCAATCAGTTAAGATGTAGCACCTGGGCGAGCTTTCTATTAGTATAACTATGCCTTTAATATCACTGATAGGAAATAATTAGTTTAGAGATTTTCCTTTCTAAAGAAAAGAAGGAAGATCTTTACTAAATGCTAAAATTCAACTAAAGTGATGGCAGTTATGATAAGCACTTAAAATAAGAGAAAACAAATGTCAGATGATTTATACTGATAATCACCAAATATGTGGCACCATTGAAAACTTTAAAAAAAAATTTTTATTAACATCATATGTATTATTAGCCCCAGGGGCACAGGTCTGTGAATCATCACTTCACAGCACTCACCATAACACATACCCTCCCCAATGTCCATAAACCAACCACCCTCTACATACCCCTCTATCCCAGCAACCCTCTGCTTGTTTTGTGAGATTAAGAGTCTCTTATGGTTTCTCACCCTCTCGATCCCATCTTGTTTCATATTTTCCTTCCCGAACCCCAAACCCCTCACTCTGCCTCTCAAATTCCTCATATCAGGGAGATCATATGATAATTGTCTTTCTCTGATTGACTTATTTCGTTTAGCATAATACACTCTAGTTCCATCCACATCATTGCAAATGACAAGATTTCATTTCTTTTGATGGCTGCATAGTATTCCATTGTAAAATTATACAACCTCTTCTTTATCCAATCATCTGTTGGCAGACATCTAGGTTTATTCCATAGTTTGGCTATTGTGGACATTGCTGCTATAAACATTCAGGTGCACATCCCTTTCAGATTACTACAATTGTATCTTTAGGGTAAATACCCAGTAGAACAAATGCTGGGTCATAGGGTAGCTCTATTTTCAACTTTCTGAGGAACCTCCATGCTGTTTTCCAGAGTGGCTGCTCCTGCTTTCATTCCCACCAACAGTGTAGGAGGGTTCCCCTTTCTCTGCATCCTTGCCAGCATCTGTCATTTCCTGACTTGTTAATTTTAGCCATTCTGACTGGTGTGAGGTGGTATCTCATTGTGGTTTTGATTTGTATTTCCCTGATGCCGAGTGATGTGGAGCATTTTTGCATGTGTCTGTTGGCCATCTGGATGTCTTCTTTGCAGAAATGTCTGTTCATGTCCTCTGCCCATTTCTTGATTGGATTATTGGTTCTTTGGGTGTTGAGTTTGCTAAGTTCTTTAGAGATTTTGGATACCAGCCCTTTATCTGATATGTCGTTTGCAAATATCTTCTCCCATTCTGTCAGTTCTCTTTTGGTTTTGTTAACTGTTTCCTTTGCTGTGCAAAAGCTTTTGATCTTGATGAAATCCCAATAGTTCATTTTTGCCCTTGCTTCTGTTGCCTTTGGCGATGTTCCTAGGAAGAAGTTCCTGTGGTTGAGGTCAAAGAGGTTGCTGCCTGCGTTCTCCTCAAGGATTTTGATGGATTCCTTTCTCACATTGAGGTCCTTCATCCATTTTGAGTCTATTTTCGTGTGTAGTGTAAGGAAATAGTCCAGTTTCATTTTTCTGCATGTGGTTGTCCAATTTTCTGAGCACCATTTGTTGAAGAGGCTGTCTTTTTTCCATTGGACATTCCTTCCTGCTTTGTCGAGGATTAGTTGACCATAGAGTTGAGGGTCTATTTCTGGGCTCTCTATTCTGTTCCATTGATCTATGTGTCTGTTTTTGTGCCAGTACCATACTGTCTTGATGATGACAGCTTTGTAATAGAGCTTGAAGTCTGGAATTGTGATGCCACCAACTTTGACTTTCTTTTTCAATATTCCTTTGGCTATTCGAGGTCTTTTCTGGTTCCATATAAATTTTAGGATTATTTGTTCTATTTCTTTAAAAAAAATGGATGGGATTTTGATAGGGATTGCATTAAATGTGTAGATTGCTTTAGGTAGAATAGACATTTTCACAATATTTGTTCTTCCAAATCTGTCATTTCTTGACTTGTTAATTTTAGCCATTCTGACTGGTGTGAGGTGGTATCTCATTGTGGATTTGATTTGTATTTCCCTGATGCTGAGTGATGTGGAGTACTTTTTCATGTGTCTGTCAGCCATCTGTATGTCTTCTTTGCAGAAATGTCTGTTCATGTCCTTTGCCCATTTCTTGATTGGATTAGTTGTTCTTTGGGTGTTGAGCTTGATATGTTCTTTATAGATTTTGGATACTAACCCTTTATCAGATATGCCATTTGCAAATATCTTCTCCCAATCTGTCAGTTGTCTTTTGGTTTGGTTGACAGTTTCCTTTGCTGTTCAAAAGCATTTGATCTTGATGAAGTCAAAATAGTTTATTTTTGCCCTTGCTTCCCTTGCCTTTGGTGATGTATCTAGGAAGAAGTTGCTGAGGCTGAGGTCAAAGAGGTTGCTGCTTGTACTCTCCTCAAGGATTTTGATGGATTCCTTTCTCACATCAAGGTCTTTTGTCCATTTGGAGTCTATTTTTTGTGTGTGGTATAAGGAAATGGTCCAGTTTCATTTTTCTGCATGTGGCTGTCCAATTTTCTCAACACCATTTATTGAAAAGAATGTCTTTTTCCTATTGGACATTCTTTCCTGCTTTGTTGAAGATTAGTTGACCATAGAGTTGAGGGTCTATTTCTGGGCTCCCTATTCTATTCCATTGATCTATACATCTGTTTTTGTGCCAATATCATACTGTCTTGATGATGACAGCTTTGTAACAGAGCTTAAAGTCAGGAATTGTGATGTCACAAACTTTGGCTTTCTTTTTCAACATTCCTCTGGCTATTCGAGCTTTCCTGGTTCCATATAGATTTTAGGATGGCTTATTCAATTTCTTTGAAAAAAAAAAGGATAGTATTTTGATAGGGATTGCATTAACTGTGTAGATTGCTTTAGGTAGCATAGACATTTTCACAATATTTGCTCTTCCAATCCATGAGCATGGAATTTTTTTTTTCCATTTCTTTGTGCCTTTCTCGATTTCTTTCATGAGTACTTTATAGTTTTCTGAGTATAGATTCTTTGCCTCTTTGGTTAGGTTTATTCCTAGGTATCTTATGGTTTTGGCTGCAACTGTAAATGGGATCAACTCCTTAATTTCTCTTTCTTCTGTCTTGCTGTTGGTGCATAGAAATGCAACTGTTTTCTGTGCACTGATTTTTATATCCTGACACTTTACTGTATTCCTGTATGAGTTCTAACAGTTTTGGAGTGAAGTCTTTTGGGTTTTCCACATAAAGTATCATATCATCTGCAAAGAGCAAAGTTTAACTTCTTCTTTGCCAATTTGGATGCCTTTAATTTCTTTTTGTTGCCTGATTGCTGAGGTTAAGACTTCTAGTACTGTGTTGAATAGCAGTGGTGATAATGGATATCCCTGCCATGCTCCTGACCTTAGTGGAAAAGCTCTCAGTTTTTCTCCATTGAGAATGATATTTGCTGTGGGTTTTTCATAGATAGCTTTAATGATATTGAGGTATGTACCCTCTATCCCTACACTTTGAAGAATTTTGATCAAGAAAGGATACTGTACTTTGTCAAGTGCTTTTTCAGCATCTATTGAGAGTATCATATGATTCTTGTCCTTTCTTTATTAATGTATTGTATCACATTGATTGATTTGCAGATGTCTAACCAACCTTGCAGCCTAAGAGTAAATCCCACTTGGTCATGGTGAATAATCCTTTTAATGTACTGTTGGATCCTATTGGCTAGTATTTTGGTGAGAATTTTTGTACCCATGTTCATCAAGGATATTGGTCTACAATTCTCCTTTTTGATGGGGTCTTTGTCTTGTTTTGGGATCAAGGTAATGCTGGCCTCAGAAAATGAGTTTGGAAGTTTTCCTTCCATTTCTATTTTTTGAAACAGTTTCAGGAGACTAGGAATTAATTCTTCTTTAAATGTTTGGTAGAATTCCCCTGGGAAGCCATCTGGCCCTGGGCTCTTGTTTGTTGGGAGATTTTTGATGAATGCTTCAATCTTGTTACTGCTTATGGTTCTGTTCAGGTTTTCTATTTCTTCCTGGTTCAGTTGTGGCAGTTTATACGTCTCTAGGAATGCATCCATTTCTTCCAGATTGTCAAATTTCCTGGCTTATAGTTGCTCATAATATGTTCTTATAATTGTTTGTATTTCTTTGGCATTGGTTGTGATCTCTCCTCTTTCATTCATAATTTTATTTACTTGGGTCCTTTCTCTTTTCTTTTTGATATGTCTGGCCAGGGCTTTATCAATCTTATTAATTCTTTCAAAGAACCAGCTCCTAGTTTCATTGATTTGTTCTACTATTTTTGTTGTTGTTGTTGTTTGTTTTTACTTTTTGTTTGTTTGTTTCTATTTCATTGATTTCTACCCTGATCTTTAGTATTTCTCTTCTCCTGCTGGGTTTAGTGTTTCTTTGCTGTTCTTTCTCCAACTCCTTTAGGTGTTGGGTTAGGTTGTGTACTTAAGATCTTTCTTCTTTCTTGAGAAAGGCTTTTTCACTGTATATTTTCCTCTCAGGGCTGCCTTTGCTGTGTCCCACAGATTTTGAAGAGTTGTGTTTTCATTATCATTTGCTTCCATGAGATTTTTCAATTCTTCTTTAATTTCCTGGTTGACCCATTCATTCTTTAGTAGGATGCTCTTTAGCCTCCATGTATTTGGGTTCTTTCCAAATGTCTTCCTGTGATTGAATTCTAGCTTCAGAGAACTGTGGTCTGAAAATATGCAATGAATGATTCCAATCTTTTGGTACCGGTTGAGACCTGATATATGACCCAGGATGTGATCTATTCTGGAGCATGTTCCATGTGCACTAGAGAAGAATGTGTATTCTGTTGCTTTGGATGGAATGTTCTGAGTATATCTGTGATGTCCATCTGGTCCAGTGTGTCATTTAAGGCCTTTATTTCCTTGTTGATCTTTTGCTTGGATGATCTGTCCATTTCAGTGAGGGGAGTGTTAAAGTCCCCTACTATTATTGTGTTATTGTGGATGTGTTTCTTAGATTTTGTTCTTAATTGGTTTATATAGTTGGCTGCTCCCATGTTAGGGGCATAGATACTTAAAATTTTTAAATCTTCTTGTCGGACAGACCCTTTGAGTATGATATAGTTTCCTACTTCATCTCTTATTATAGCTTTTGGATTAAAATCTAATTTATCTGATATAAGGATTGCCACCCCAACTTTCTTTTGTTATCCTTCAACATGGTAAATTGTTTTCCACCCCCTCACTTTAAATCTGGAGGTGTCTTTGGGTCTTAAAATAAGTTTCTTGTGGACAGCATATTGATGGGTTTTGGTTTTTTATACATTCTGATACCCTGTGTCTTTTGATTTGGCCATTTAGCCCATTTACATTCAGGGTAACTATTAAGAGATATGAATTTAGTGCCAATGTATTGCCTGTAAGGTGATTGTTACTGTATACTGTCTCTGTTCCTTTCTTGTCTACTATTTTTAGGCTCTCTCTTTGCTTAGAGGACACTGTTCAATATTTCCTGTAGGACTGGTTTGGTGTTTACAAACTCTTAGTTTTTGTTTGTCTTGGAAGCTTTTTATCTCTCCTTCTATTTTCAGTGATAGTCTAGCTGGATATAGTATTCTTGGCTGCATGTTTTTCTCGTTTAGTGCTCTGAATATAACATGCCAGGTCTTTCTGGACGGCCAGGTCTCTGTGGATAAGTCTGCTGCCAATCTAATATTTTTACCATTGTATGTTACAGACTTCTTTTCCTGGGCTGTTTTCAGGATTTTCTCTTTGTCACTGAGAATTGTAAGTTTTACTATTAGATGACAGGGTGTGGACCTATTCTGATCAATTTTGAGGGGGGTTCTCTGCACCTCCTGGATTTTGATGCTTATTCCCTTTGCCATATTAGGAAAATTCTCTCCAATAATTTGCTCCAATATACCTTCTGCCCCCTCTCTTTCTTCTACTTCTGGAATCCCAATTATTCTAATGTTGTTTCATATTATGATATCACTTATCTCTCAAATTCTCCCCTCGTAATCCAGTAGTTGTTTCTCTTTTGCTTAGCTTCTTTATTCTCTGTCATTTCTTCTTCTATATCACTAATTCTCTCTTCTGTCTCATTTATCCTAGCTGTAAGAGCCTCCATTTTTTATTGCACCTCATTAATAGCTTTTTTGATTTCAACCTGGTTATATTTTGGTTATTTTATTTCTCCAGAAAGGGCTTTTATTTCTCCGGACAGTGTTTCTCTAATATCCTCCTTGCCTTTTTCGAGTCCAGCTAGCACCTTGAGAATCATCATTCTGAACTCTAGATCTGACATATTACCAATGTCCGTATTGATTAGATACCTAGCTTTCAGTATTGCCTCTTGTTCTTTTTTTTTGTGGTGAGTTTTTCTGCCTTGTCATTTTATCCAGATAAGAACATATGAAGGAGTGAATAAAATACTAAAAGGGTGGCAAAGACCCCAAGAAAATGTATTTTAACCAAATCAGAAGAGATCCCAAATCATGGGCAGGAGAAAGGGGGTAAAAAGAAGTTCAGAAAAAAAAATTTTTTTAAAGAAGACAAAAAAAAATATATATATATATATATATGTGTGTGTGTATATATATATATATATATATATATATATTGGACTGGTGACTAGAACAGGGTCACCCACTTAATTTGGGGAGTATTTTTGTCTCTTAGAAGAAACTACCTTCCAAAATTTTAAAGAATGAAAAACATATATAAGGGTAAACACAATGAAGGGATGGAATATGACTATAAAGATGATTTTTCTTTTAAATTTCTAAAAAAGGAGTTGATAAGATAAGTTGGTTGGGAGAATAAAGAAAAAGAAAGTGGAGAAAATTTGCTCAGGCTGGAGACTAGAACTAGCCTGGTGCTAGATTTAGGGTGTATTTTAATCTATTAGAAGAAGTTGTACCCCAAAATTTTTAGAAGAAAAAGCTTTTTGTATATACAAATAATAAAGTTAGACACAATGAAGGATAAAATATGACTATAATAATGAAAGTTCGAAAAAGTTTTTTTTTTCTTTATGAAAGTTATTGTTAAGATAAACTAGTTAAAAAAACATTAAAAGAGGAAAGGGTAAAGGTTTTAAAGAATTTAGCAGAAAAAAATTAAAAAAAATAACTTTGCAAGACTAAAGGATCATGGGGAGAAAGCCATGAATTCCATGCTTTGCTTTCTCCTCTTCTTGAATTCCGCTGTTCCTTATAAGTGAACTTCATCTTGGCTGGATTTCTTGTTGATCTTCTGGAGGAGGGGCCTGTTGTAGTGATTCTCAAGTGTCTTAGCCTGAGGCAGAATTGCCCCGCCCTTACAGGCCAGGCTATGTAATCCTCTCGGGTTCACTTTCGGGAGCTTTTGTTCCCTGAATGCTTTCCGTAGAGTCTGGAGGATGACAGTGAAAATGGCGGCCTCCCTACCTCCAGCCCAGAGGAGCTGAGAGGTCAGGGCCCCACTCCTCAGTGCGTCCTCGGAGAAAAGCGCTCAATCATTCCCTTCTCCCTGGCCTCCAGCTGTGCTCTGAGCTCACCCAGCCTGTGACCAAGTGTCTCTGTCTCTGGCACACAGCTCTGCCTGGAGTCACTGAACCCTGCAGATCCCTGAGCTCTTCCGGGGGGGGTCTCCCTGGATCATGTGGGGCCCCCACTCACAGAGCAGTGGCCTGTGCCACGGATTACGGCTCAAGGTAACCCTGCAGGATGTGAGGCCATGTTGTCCTCATGTGGGCTTCACCCCGATTTAGCCTCTGGAGCGATGTCCCTCAGTGGAGCAGACTTTTAAAAGTTTTAATTTTGTGCTCCATTGCTCCACCGCTAATCAGGAGCTGGCTCCTCCCCCCGCAGTCTACCTTCCCGTTGCTTTGGATTCACTTCTTCACCGGTCCGACCTTTCAGAAAGTGGTCAATTTTCTGTTTCTAGAATTGTTGCTCTTCTCTTTGATCTCTTGTTGGATTTGTAGGTGCTTGGAATGGTTTGATAAACTATCTAGCTGATCTCCTGCTACCTGATGTTTTCTCAGCCTGCTACTTCTCTGCCATCTTGACTCCTTCTCTTACTTTTCTTTTTTTTTTAAGATTTTTATTTATTTATTTGACAGACAGATATCACAAGTAGGCAGAGAGGCAGGCAGAGAGAGAGGAAGGGAAGCTCCCTGCTGAGCAGAGAGCCCGAGGCGGGGCTCGATCCCAGGACCCTGGGATCATAACCTGAGCTGAAGGCAGAGGCTTTAACCCACTGAGTTACCCAGGTGTCCCTTTTGTTACTTTTCTATATCACTTTTTTTTCCTCTTTTCTGAATCATTCCCATTAGCATATAAAGACATGTTGGTTCTACCATTTTAATAACACTTACCTGATTCCATTTATCTTCTGGATGCCACTCCTTTTCTCCCTGCCCCTTCTCAATTAAAAATTATTGAAAGAACTGGCTCTACATGATATCTGCAATGCTTCTTTTTACATTCTCTTGTCTAATCCAGCTTTGTCTACATGGTTTCACCAAAACTTCTTGACAGGTTCTTCTAAGACCTTTAAATGCCAAATAAATCAAACCACTCATTCTATACACTTTCTCCATTTTACTTCTAGCACACCACACTGTTCTGTTTCAGTTTCTCCCCAACCTGTTGTAATTGGGAAATCCCATGGTTCAGAACTCATTCTTTCTTCTCTTTTTCCACCCTTTCCTCTGGGGATTTCATCCTGCCTCTAAATATCATCTGTATGTTGATTTCCCCAGTTATATCTCAAAGCCCTGGCCTATCACCTGACTTCTGAAACTTTATACCACCAAACAAGTTCAGCGTAGAAACTTCGAGGTACAATTAACATCTCAAAATTAATGTGTCTAAAGCTGAATTTCTTATGTTACGCCATTCTGACCTCAAACTCACTCAATCTGTAGTTTTCCCCTTTGTAACCTATGATAACTTTACTCTCCCAGTTGCTCAGTTGCAAAACTTGAAACCATTCTGTATACTGCTCTTTCTCCCAACACATATATGAATTGTTTCCAAGGTTCACAAATCACCTCAAATGTGATATCTTAGTCTATATCATATGGATTTATGTCAATAGTTCTGTAACTGGTGTTTCAGATTCCACCCTATTCTCCACACTCATAACAAAACTATTCTTGTAAGATGCAAATCATTGGGACACCTGGGTGGTTCATTGGGTTAAAGCCTCTGCCTTCAGCTCAGGTCATGATCTCAGGGTCCTGGGATTGAGCCCCGCATCAGGCTCTCTGCTCAGCAGGGAGCCTGCTTCCTTTCCACTCTCTGCCTGCCTCTCTGCCTACTCGTAATCTCTGTCTGTCAAATAAATAAATAAATAAAATCTTTTAAAAAAATGCAAATCATTCCACATCTCTGTTCCAAATTCCCCAGTGGTTTCCTGTTTTCCTCAGAATAAAGACCAAATCCACATGACTGAAGACTATCTACCTTTAAGCCCTCTCTAAACTTACCTCCTTCTTTTCTTCCAGAGTCTCTCTACTATAACAACACTGATTCTGCTTATTCTAGAACACCCCAGACATTATCCCACCCTGTAATCTTTGTTCTGTTTCCTCCACCTGGAATGTTCTTCCTCTATATAATCTTTCCTCCAGTTTCACCTCCTTGACCTTTTTACTCAAATACCACTTTCTTAATGATGTCAATGTAATTAACTTGGATTTTACTTTCTCAACTCACTTGATGTTATTTACCCCAATTTTTTCATAATATTTATAACCTTATAGTTTTTTATGTAACAAATAATTTTATATTTATTATATACTATATTATTTATTACACTATTTTTACTCTCTGCCTTTCTAGAATGTTGAATACAGAGATCATTTGAAGTTTTCTTCGCTAAGATTCAAAGTGCACAGAAAAGTGCTTGCACATTCATAAATAATTACCAGACATATGAATAAGTAAATAACTGAATTTATATAATATGGAAATGTATTTACCTGCTACATTATAAAGCATATACAAACACGCATATAATAAGGAGATAAAAAGTAAGTACCTGTATTTTAACTTTATAACACAGTGGACCATTGTGAATGCCTGTGGGGTTTTTGTTGTTGTTGCTGGTCATGAGGTAATATTTATAAAGAAAGGTAAATGGAATAATTTTTTTAAAGATTTTATTTATTTATTTGACAGAGAGACACAGCGACAGAGGGAACACAGCCGAAGGAGTGGGAGAGGGAGAAGCAGGCTCCCACTGAGCAGGGAGCCCAATGTGGGGCTCGATCCCAGGATCCTGGAATCATGACCTGAGCCAAAGGCAGACTTTTAACCGACTGAGCCACCCAGGTGCCCCTAAAATTTATTTTTAATTTTAAATATTTTAACATTGTGGTGTCAAGTTAAACTGAGCTTGGCGTACTTATATTTAATAATTTTTATTTATTTATTTATTTATTTATTTTTATTAATTTATATTTATTATTATACTTATATTTAATAATTTTGAATTTTGAATGATAAAATCAGTGTATCATTAAGAAATACTACAAAGTATGATATCAAGTAAAATGAACTATAGTAGTATATTAGATACTTAACATAGTGCAAGAAATACACTACCAATTATTAAAAATTAATGTCTTATTATTTGAAGAATAAAATGCAATGTAAATATTTTAGACTTTGAGCTATATGATGTGGATTCTAAATCTAATTCTACCCCTAAGTACATTAGAAAACAGAGTGGGGAAAAATATTTGTTTTCTCCACTTGAGATTCTTCACATATATAATTTGAGAGTTTGGTTACAGGGCCATCTAAGTTTCTTTACAGCTCTGAGAATATATGACTTCCTCAAATAAAAAATAATAATTTTAAGTATTTTAAAATTGTTTGGGAGTTGATGAAATGTCCAAGTTATATGGACTTTTTTATAGTAGTTTCCCAGATTTTTCTGCTTAAACTTTCAGATTTAATAGTTAGTGTGTTTAAAAAAAAAAAAAAGTGTGTTTAATTTTATAATTAAAGTCACAACAGGGGTACCTGGGTGGCTCAGTTGGTTAAGTGTCTGTCTTCGGCTCAGGTCATGGTCCACGGGTCCTGGGATCGAGTCCCACAACAGACTCCTTATTCAGCAGGGAGACTGCTTCTCCATTTTCCCTTCCTCCCAAACCCACACTCTCTCTATAGCTCTCTCCCTCACAAACAAATAAAATTTTAATTTTTTTAAAAAGAGAGAACTATAGAGAATAAATTGATGGCTACCAGGGGAGGTGGGCGGGGAGGTCGGGTGAAATCAGTAATGGAGATTAAAGAGAGTACTTGCTGTGATGAGCACCAGGGGATGGATGGAAGTGTTGAATCACTATATTGTACACTTGAAACTAATATTATACTGTATGTTACCTGTAATTTAAATAAAAACTATTTTTAGTGTCAACAAGCAACATATAGCATTTTTAAAATTTACTTTATATTATGTTTAATATAGAAGCAAAACATTTCCCAATAGAATTGTCTTACTTTCTATACAGTTATATTTTTGTAGTTACTGAAATAGTAACAGGAAAATGGTGATGTTAAACAAAACTATCAATAGCTCTACTAGTGCAAGAGAAAACATGATTTTAAGAAGAAATTAGTTAAGATTATAGTATACTTTTCCATATGATCTCTAATCTGACTTAATTTTTATTATATTCTAGAACAAGCTGCTTATGCTCACTCTAGATATAAAGCAATGCTTAATACCACATCATAAGGCAGCTCACAGCATAAGCAAAGACATCTGTTAATAGTACCATGCATACTTATGAACTGTGGTGCTCAAATGGTTTTGTTAGCAAAGCATTGCCACCTAATTTATTTTTATAGCAAATGGAAGCCTCATTTTTCATGGTTTGGTAGTTGCATTCAAATATACCAATAATTTCAAATACGATCACTTCTATACTGCAAATTTTATTTGAGAACATAAGATGAAATTGTTAGTTCTGTTGATGGGTAGACAACTTCTCGAACAGCAGTTTGCCTCAGTCTTTTCTTGCTATTTTTAAATTAATTTTAAAAGAATATTTTAGTAAAATTTAGGAAGTTTGATTTTATGTAAGAATTAAATATGACTTCCAAATGTACAAAAATGAAAAATTATAAACTTTCTTTCTTAGAGCTTTGGAAATGTGTCATTTATTTTCCTGTATTTTCAGTAGCTGAAAGCATTTTTACATAGGAAAATGAAAACATTAAAAAACTTATGATTAACACATGTCAAAAGAAATTATCTATAAATAAGAGATCTACGAAAACAACAAATTCCTTGATAGAACAGAATACAGATGCTGAGAAATTATAATACTCTGTATAAATTTAGCTTTTTCAAATAGAGTACTCCACATGTCACTTTTAAATCATATATTCAAAAGTAGTGATGGCAATTTGACATGTAGGTATTTCTATTTGTCTCTGAATCAGAAAATGTGAAATAAAATAACCTTAAATCTAAATGTCTAATTCATGATTTCCCAATAAAATATTTTTGTTTGTCTAAGGAATTCTTCATTAAAGTTTGGTAAAATTTTATAGAAGAAATCACTAAGTTATTTTGCCTATGAAATTGCAGCTATAACAATATTATTTAATGATCCATTTAAGCCTTTGTATAAGAGTTTAATGATTTTCAAAATGCTCCTACATGTAAATAAATGAAACTTGATGAAAATTAAGTGGAACTAGCAGCTCTGCAAGAATCTATAACAATAAGACAATGATAGAAATAATAAACACATTTTGTCATGTCAGAAACAGCATGGCATGCTACATAAATGATGTAGGATAAACTTGCAAGTCTAGCAGACAATGACACAATTACTAATAATGGTAATATATTTTAAGTGTAATATTATAAACATAATTTACAATATACAATTATAATTTACAATTATAATTCACACTTTATGCTCCATTTTTTCCACACTATTCTATATACAGTAACACTTTATTCTCACAACTCTATCAAGAAAATGCTGTTATTATCTACTGTTAATGTATGGAGTTTCAGAAGGGAAATAATATAACACCACATAACTGATATATGATGGAACCAGGACTTGTGTGCACGTGACAGTCACCACTGACTATCATTTTAATCTCAAAACAAAGAATCATATATAGTAATTTTTTATAAATTTATTTTTACACAGACCATAAGGACGGATGGTAAATGAAAAACTGAGAAAACTCCCTCCTAACCTGCTGATCCCATGATCCCATGCCATTTCTTCAGAAGCATAGACATTGTAAGGCAAAAGGAATGTGTCTGAGACACATAGAGAATAAAGTCTAGGCAGACAGTGGCATGTATTGTTGCCATATTGAGCACAAGGTGTGGTTTATCATATGAAACACATACTATTATTGGAAATTAGACCAGAGGGTTACATCAGTGCTCAGGTGTTACCTAAGGTATCCATTCACCTGTGCTCCTCTAAAGCCAGCACCCACAGAAAATCACAAACCAGTAGCTACATCACCTTCTCCAACAGAGCCAGCAGAAACCCTGGCTCAAGATACTGCAGGAAAAAAGAAACAACCTATCAGTTCAACATTGCACTCTTGTTCAACAAATGGGAATGGAAAGGGGACAGAGACTTCAAATGGCCATCAGCAAAACAAACTCAAGTGTCTCTGGAACACAATCCTTGAATGTTCTGCATTAAGGGACTCTGTTGGAATCAGTATTTAGGCTGTGGTGCTGCTAACTTTTTTGGTTACTGTGATTATCATAAAGTATTTATACATCAGAACAAGCTGCAGCAACTAGATATAGTTTCATATTAGGTCCTCAAGTTGGTGTTTTGCAAAGTGCAGCTCAAGTGTGCATCTAAGCAGCAATACCTACTTTATTGAGGAGAATCTTTATAATATGAATTAAGACCCAGTGGTCCTCTACTGTTTTATGCCCATGACTGCAGAAAATAGTGATCAAATGTCACTGTGTGAGACCCTTTTAAACTCCAGGGTAATTTTTCTGTGTCAGTTTTGCCTGGCATTCCAACATGTCACTGACATTGCATAGAATGACTGTAGCTCAAATCTATATGCTGTTAATGATATTAATGATATAGTCCTATTTTTTTTAATCCTAATGGACCCAATCTTTCTGGTCATTGCACAGTTCTATTCAAAACATCAACACTTCATAGGTAACATATATTTTTAGAACCCATGAATCCTATATCCTTCAAAAAGAATACTCTCTGTGAGATAGGAAATGAACTATCCTGGTCTCTCATCAAGGAGAGAGGAATAATAATTAAAACCAACAAATCTTATTTTTCATAATTGTAATTTTTTCTCATAATTCTAAATGTTACATTTCTTAGGTTTTCATTTATTAGAGATAAACCTTTTCATATTATCTGGCTATAGAGTGGTAATTCCAATAATATGGTACTTCTGAGAAGCCTTTGGAAAGCAAAACACTGTAGAAATGGAAGGATTAAAATAAATTTCCAATAGTTTGTATTAATAGCATATCTATCGTTAGTGCTCAGTAAATATTTTCTATATTGTTGCCTTTCTAAGTCTCTTTTTTAATTTAAATAACTTTTCCAAAAGAGTTATTTTTTAATAATTTGACTATCACCTTGTATATAAAATTTTTCAACAGCTGAGAGATAGATTGGTTGAGAAGGAGATAATATGAAACTCTTTTCTGTAACGGTATCAGTCTTGAGAATGTACTGAAGTTTGTTTTGTTTTTTGTCTTCTCAGACACAGTTCAGTTTCCATTATCTACAGATTGTCTGGGACATTAGGGCACTGATGAAATTGAGTATATATTTAGACATAAGAAACTTTGTATATCTTTAAGAAGTAGCAGTAACAATCTTTCATTTATGGTTATATAGGTGGTTGGAATAATTTTGTGAGTACATTAAAGTATGAGGTACTTTCACTACTGTCTAATTGCATATATGTGTACAAGTCTTTAATTTTTTCTAAAAATTTGAAACAAAGTTGTTTTACTTTTTTACACCCAGTGTTCTAAATCTTTATCTTTATCTTCAGCCTGTTTCCTTCAATGTCTTTAACCCATCAAAGACTCATTTAGTCTAAATTATCTATGGGAAGAAACTGGCATTGAAAAAAGAACAGGAGGAGCCTGGGTGGCTCAGTTGGTTAAGCATCTCTTGATTTCAGCATGGGTCATGATCTCGGGGTTGTTAGACTAAACCCTGCTCCAGGCTCCACTCTGAGTGTGGAGCCTGCTTGGGATTTTCTCTCTCCACCTTCCTTCTGCCCCTTTCCCAAGCCCTCTCTCCCCCTTGGGGGGAAAAAAAGACAACAGATGTTAAACAACATGAAATATGATATTTATTCAGTGAGATGGTTGGACTGTAGTTTGGCCATCAGTGAGGAAACTAGGAATAATTTTCTCTGTAAGTCACACGACATAGAGATATTTCGAAACTGTTTTATGATTCTAAATTATTCATAGCAAGTGCTAAACTGAATTAAGTCTGACCACCTTCAATTGTTTTGGTCAGGTGAGAATGTTAATTGTGTCAAATGACTGGTTTTACTTGATTGTACTTATTCTATACCCTATACCTATGCATTTATACCTATGCATCTATACTTATGCATCTATACCTACCTATGTATGTGAGTGTGTGCATATATAGTATATACACTCATGCACTTAGACATATACTAACCCATTTTTGTCTACATATTTTTAGAACTTTTTAAAATGTTCTTGACAACTTAATTTGTAGTGATCAAAACCTGGCAACAAAACAAATGCCCATCAACAGGTGAAGATAAAAGCAATTATGGCATGTCCATACAATGGAATACTACTTAGCAATAAAAGAGACAAATTATTGACACACAACATGGGTGGAATTGAAAATATTAATGATGGGTGAAAGAAGTCAGACAAAATGAAATACATGCTATATGATTCCATTTATATGTGTCTATAAAATACAAATAAATTTATAATAACAAAAAGCAATCAGTGTTTGCCTGGAAATTTTGAAGAATGATAGATATATTCATTATTTTTATTTTGGTGGTGACTTCACAGATATATTCATATGTCAATACTTAAACTTCCTATTCTAAATATGTACTGCTTATTATAGGTTAATTATTCCTCAGTGAAAGTAAGAAAGTTAAGGTTATATAAGTTTATATATACACACACACACACACACACATGCAAGTATGTATGTATGTTGTATGTATATATGAAGAAAAAAAAAAGAATTCTCAGATTTTTAATTAAATATATACTCTCTAGCCTAAGAGGAAATTATCAAATTTATATTAAAGGGTATATTTCATTAACACTTTCTCTAAAAGTAAAATTTTAAACTAATTTCCTTTGTTACAAAGAAAAAATAATTAATTTCCTTTGCTGTAAAGAAAAACAACATTTCCGGTTTGCCCTACCTGATATCAAAGTAGTGCTTTGAATTTCCAAAAGACAAAAGTTGACAAAAGCAGAAGTTTAAGTCTAAAATGTGTTCTACTGATATGTCTCCTAAACACATCCTCAGTGATTAACCTGTTAGTGAAACCAATGCACATTTTGCGGTTTTGTATTCATCACTGGGGACTAAGTCTTGCTTTTCAATTACTTTTCTACTTAGAAAACATAGAACAATAGTCTGCTGATGATAGAAGATTCCTCCTCCAAAACAAAAATGTTCTGAAAATGAAAATCCTCAGAATTCACAGTGTTTCAATTTAAGCATACTAATGACACCAAATAATCATCTTTGACTTGTAATCGACATTCTTTTTTGCAGTTTTGCTGATAGTTTCTTAAATCAAGGGAGAATCTGAAAATTATCATAATATCCTTATGAAACTTATTTTGGTGCTTCAGCTATGACATACTAAAAGTCTGAAATGCTCACCTTGCTAATTATGCATATATTTTGATAATATTTTTTGAAAAGCCACCTTGCACCCTTGTAAAAATTTAAAAATACACATTCTATAGTCCTACTATATTAAGTAAAATAAAATTTAAAGTTATGTAATTAAAATCTATACCTTTTCAAACTTTTATTTATAGTTAACATATAGTGTAATATTGGTTTCAGGTGTAGAATTTAGTGATTCCTCCCTTACATATAACACCTGTACTCATCACAACAAGTATCCTCCTTAATACTCATCACCCATTTAACCCATCACCTATTCACCTCCCCTCCATCAACCCCCAGTTTGTTCTCTAGTTAAGAGTCTCTTATGGTTTTCTTCTCTTTTTTTCCCCTTCGCTATGTTCATCTGTTTTGTTTCTTAAATTCCACATATGAGTGAAATCATATGGTATTTGTCCTTCTCTGACTTATTAAAAAAAAAAAAAACACACACACACACCATGTAATATAGCTTTGATTTTGCCCATTCTTGGAAGGACTTTGGGCACACATCCTGTTATCTTTATGAAATGTCAATGAAGAACCACACATGGGATGAGGTAATGTCATTACATGTCTTATAAAAACTAATGTTGTACTGTATGGTGACTAACATAACATAATGAAATAAAACAATAAAATAAAAGCATACAGACTCAGAAAAAAAAATAAAAGTATATAGACTCAAGGAAAAAAAAAACAGAAAAAAAAATGCTGAGCCTGCATACATTGCTCCTTTTTCAAATGTGAGAAAATTGAAAAATATCCACCACTAAGTCAGTCAGATAATCTGTGTCCCTGCTTAATACCCTTCCTGTCAGGATGTGGCCAATTCACCAACATACAGTAACAAATAAAACCACAGTGACCCTCAGTGTATTGATTTTTTGAAGATTATATAGAAAAAGCTTGAATAATCTATTATATCTGAAAAGACATCTTTTGTATTAATATTTGATTAATACAGTAATGCCACCAGTAAACCAGTTGTCTTTACTTTTGTATTCTACTATATTCCCAAAATATGGATAGACTCTTCAAGATATAAAGAATCAATAGTACTGTGAATGTAATGAATCTTACTTCTTTTATACAAATTCATAGTAACACATTTAACCAGTCATAGCATTATATAGCATTATCCATACATATGAAAATAATTTCTAATGAATTGAAATTGACTTTAGATAACTTCACAGTATACACTAAAACTACCTTATCTAGTAATAAATATTATCAGGGCTTCTCTTATTATCTTAAAAACCTGTTAACCTGTTTAAAATTAAATGTTCCTTTCACTGACTTTAAGTTTTAAAATGTAATGGAATGTGTAATATAACTCTCTGAAAGTGTGGATTTTTTTTTTTTTTTGACTCTTCAAATTGAAAGTGGTTTAGAACACTTGTGGGTGTTTTTTGGGGAAGGTTTTTTTTTTTTTTTTTTTTTTTTTTTTAACTGAACTCTTAGAACTCATACCTGAACAGCCTTAAGGTTGCCTTCTGTTTTTATTTTCAAATGAAGAAATGGGTTAATTAGAAAGAAAGGGGGAAGGTATTCACATATTTCAAGATTGTGATTTAATCCTCTATCCTTATTACTTCTAAAACCTTGTTCTTTCTTCCTGGCTCATATTTTTAACTCCACCATTTGGAAGTAACAATATCAGTATGAGCTCTTGAAATACCAAATTCTTATACTGTGTCACGGTAGTTATAAATCTTAATTACATTAACATCTGCAAAAGGGTAGAAAGTTTGGTGGTTTTGGAACTTAAGCCAAGATCTATCTTGCGTAAGTTTGTATGGTGATGAAAGCTGGAAGCTGAAACATAATCAAACTTTCCAAAAACCCACTAAATGTAGTGTTTAGTATACCTATAAGTAATAAAATGCAGGTGATTTAAGAAAGCTATTATTTGAGAATCTTGATTTATTCATAGGATTGATGCAGATCTTCCTAAGGAACATCTATCATTCTGCCATATTAAAAGAAGGAAGTCCTACTACTTGTGACAATATAGATGGACCTTAAGGGCATTATACTAAGTGAAATAAGCCAGAAAATGAAAGACAAATACTATATCATCTTACTTATATATGATATCTTAACCATAGACTTATGAGTAACATTGATAAAGTCACTTATCTGATAGTGTATACTTTAATATGTCCTATTCCTGGACACTATTTAGGCTATTCTGGCCCGTTTTGTTCTTGAATTTTTTTTCTGTTTATTTCTGGTATATTTATTCTGTTCCACTGATCTATGGGTCTGTTTTTGTGTCAGTATCATACAGCTTTGATTACTAGAGATTTGTAGTGTATCCTAAAGTCTTGTATTATGGTACCTCTAGCTTTGTTCTCATTCCTCAAGATTGCTTTGGCTATTCTGATCTTCCGTGGTTCCATATAAATTTCAGTATGATTTGTTCCAGTTTTGTGAAAAATGCTGTTGGAATTTTGATAGGGATTGCATTGAATATAAGCATTGCTTTGGGCAATAAAGACATTTTAACAATATTGATTCTTCCAATCTATAAATAAGAAATATCTTTCTATTTTTGTGTGTCCTCTTCAAGAACAGAATAGAGAATCCAAATTTTAAACTCAAGAGAATATGATTAATTAATATATGACAACTGCAGCAAGAATGTACAGTAGGGAAAAGACAGCCATTCAATAAATGGTGCTAGCAAAATAGGACCAGCTACATGTAAAAGAAGGAAACTGGACCACTTAACACCATACACAAAAATAAACTCAAAGTGGATGAAAGACCTAAGTGTGAGACCTGAAACCGTAAAAATCCTAGGAGTCAGCACAGGCAGTAACTTCTCTGATCTCATCTGTAGTAACATTTTTCTGGGTATGTCTCCTGAAACAAGGGAACAAAAGCAAAAATAAACTATTGGGATTATATCAAAATAAAAAGCTTTTGCACAGCAAAACAAAATGGCAATCTGTGGAATGGGAAAAGATTATTTCCGATGATATACCCAATAAGGGGTCCATATCCAAAATGTATAAATAACTTCTATAACTCAACACCAAAAAAAAAAAAAAACCCCAAACAATCCAATTAAAAATTGAGCAGAGGACCTGAATGAACATTTCTCCAAAGAAGACATACAGATGGCCAGCACATACGAGAAAATCCTCAACAACTCTCATCATCAGAGAAATGCAAATCAAAACCACAATGAGATATGACCTTACACCAGTTAGAATGTCTAAAATCAAAATGATAAGAGATAACAAGTTTTGGTGCAGATGTGGAGGAAAAGGAATTCCTGTGCACTGTTGGTGGGAATGTACTTTGGTACCACTGTGGAAAACAGCATAGAGGTTACGCAAAATATTAAAACAAAAATAGCATATGCTACAGTAATTCCACTATTGAGTATTTAACCGAAGAAGACAAAACACTAATTTGGAAAGATATATATATTCCTATGTCTATTGTAGCATTACTTATAATAACCAAGATACAGAAGCAACATAAGTTGAATACGACAAATATTATATATATACATATAGATTCAAACACACATACATACATACATATATGCACACATACACACGATGGAATATAACACAGTAAAAAAAAAAAAGGATGAGATTGTGCCATTTAAGACAACATAGATAGACCTAGAAGGTATTATGCTAGGTAAAATAAATCAGAACAACAGATGCCATATAAGTCTATTCATAAGTGGAATCTTTAAAAAAAAAAAAAAGAAACAAACAAAACACAAAAACAGAATCAGATCTAAAAATACAGAGAACTGATGTTTTCTAGACAGGAGGGGAGTGGGGGTTGATCAAATGTGTGAAGGGGAGTGGGAGATAATACACTTCCAGTTATGGAATGAATAAATCATTGGAAAGGCACAACATAAGGAATACAATCAAGGATATTGTAGTAGTGATGTAACATATGGTAGCTATACTTGCGGTGAACATAGCTTAATATAAGAACTTGTCAAATCACTAAGGGGTACACCTGAAACTAATGTAACATTGTGTATCAACTATACTCACCTTTGTTTGTTTCTCATCAAGGCCTGAGTTATTGGAATGCCCCCCTCCTTTTGAGAGCAGACACTATTTCAGCAAAGAAAAAGAAAAAGGAAATTGTTAGTCTTCTTTAATTACTTGGGAAAAAATTTAATGAGGATGAATATTAGAATAATAGCCTATATATATTATATATGATATATGAAATTTTATCTTCTTAGCCTATCGTTTTGGCTAAAAAGTCAAAAAAGTCTTAAGAGTGGGAATACTTCAGAGCTAGATATACAGATTCTTAATTTTCTTTACTACTGGCCATTGTTCCATAAATTGATTAATTAAATTTTAAATAGTAACACTTAGCTTAATTTTAAAAGCATGATCTCAAAGAAGTCAAGATTATTCTAATTTAGAAAGGCAAGTTATAATTGAAGTTTATAATAGCATTAAACTTATGTTCTGCTTGACTTCTTTTAACAACCTCAGCTGTTAAAGCTTTGATAAACTCTGTATGCCTTTAGAAGAGTCATTTTGCCATCTCTGAGGTTGTAAATAATGGATTAGTAATGTATAATGTGTTCCTGAAAGCGAGTACTGCCTTGTTTAACACTATCTGTCAGTTATAATGATGCTGAAATAGAACTCAATGTGAAAGGAACATTGGAGAATGTACTGCTGCTCAGTGTGAATGTGAATTAATTTGTATCAGTTGCACAATTCCTTCATTTTTTAATGCAATTATGTGTTACCTGTATTTCAGAAAGATAGCCAAGCATATGGCATTTTGGTTTGATATTTTTTGATAGGCTGAAACATAGATAATATTATAAGCTTGACTTAAAGAACATAAGAAAAACTTTTTAATGAAGACTAAGATTTTTAGGGCATCATATGGTGCTAGAATCTGTATCTGAATTAAACATATTCTTAAATGTTTATAATAAAGCTTTTGAATAATCTGATTGTGAGCAGTTTTAAAATTGTTCTCAACACAGAAATTCTGATAGCATGTAAGATTCAGCTTAAAGTAGCAAATGAATTAAAATATGTTTGCTATAACTTGCCAACATCCTAAAATCAGATTCAGACAATGTGTTTGAATTAATGTGAAATGTCAGCTCACCAATTGAGAAATCACAGCTCAATTGCCTTAAAAACCAGGTAGGCTCTGAGAACACAATTCCTATCACAGATTATTTTTCATATTAGAGAAAAGGAAAAGAGGGCACCTTGTGAGCTCTCATCAGTTGATTTGGTTGCAATAAAGTGAATCTGAAAAAGTGAACCTTGGGATGTCTGGTTGGCTCAGTCAGATAAGTATCTGCCTTGTGTTCAGGTCATGATCTCACGGTTCTGGGATTGAGTCTCACATAGAGCTCTCTGCTCATCAGGGAGCCTGCTTCTCCCTTTCCTTCCTCCTGCTTGAGCACGTGTGCTCTCTTGTTCTCTGGAAAATAAAAAAAAATCTTTAAAAAAATGAATCTTGGTATATTCTGGGAAATATTTGAGTTATCAAATGAGATGACCTCAAATTCATTTACGTGTGTCTGTGTTGACAAATGTTTCTAGACTTGAGTGTATTGATAAGCTAACTACCACAAAAAAATGCTGCAAGTAGTCTGTTTTTTTTTCTTCATAAAATCAGGCTTTTTATGTGTGATTTAATATTTTTTTAAAACATGACACTTCATGTTAAAGATGCCCCATTACTACAATTTGAAATTTACTATACAAACTTGACTTATTTTTAGAAGCAAACATATTTTAGGACCACTTTTGTTAAAACTATACATAACTTAATGCCTAAATGTATGTGCTAAGTGTATATCTAAATATTTTGGATTTAATTTCACTCATGAGTTAAGGGCATTCACAACAATGTGTATACCAGAATTGTTCAGAAATACAAACACAATTTTCTCATAAATACTCAGTTAATTACTACTGTATTTCCCACAAATTTTGAACAAAGGAGGATCCATTAAGAGTTTATGTGATTCCACTGCACATTTCAGAAAAGTCAGTGGCAATAATAATAGCTATAATAATATTAATTCTACCATTTAATAGCTATTGGTATTTTCACTGTGTCAGGGTAATGTGCAAACTGTATTACTTACTGGGACCAACTTATGACTGAAACATAATTTTATGTATATAATATAGTTAACGCTCCCATTTTAAAAAATGAGAAATAGTGGCATATGGAAATAGAACTTGCCAGGGTTTTTGGTAGAAAAGGATTAACTCAGGTTTGTTTATTCAAACCCTGCTCATTCCAAAGATGACTTGATCATCATTTTCTAAAGCAGAAACTTTGAGCCCTTAGAACATTTTGCCTAATAGGAGTTTTTTGTTATATATGAGACCATATTGTAATCATTTGGCAAGTTTATCCTAAAATGTGGCTAATGATGAATAAATGGTTTCTTTCTGTGAAGTTAGACTAGAATCTGAGTAGTTGAGGTCAGTCACATGGGCACTGCAAGCTTACATGACTGACTCACAATCAAAACACTGGACACCAAAGCACAACCAAGCTTTCTGGTTGAGAATGCTCACATGTGTTCTCATATCACTGTTGGGAGTAGTAAGACTATCTCCATGCAAATCCATGGGGACACCCGGAAGCTTGTACCAAGTGGTTCCTAGACTTTACCTCATGTAACATTCCCCTTTGTTATTGTCACTATAATAAACCCAAATTGTCTCTATTTCATATTGTATTCTATTTGCAGATCATGTAATTTAGTAGAAAATCCTGAAGACTCCATCAAAAAACTGTTAGATCTAATTAATAAATTCGTTATGTTGCCGGATACACAATTAACATACAAAAATCAGTGGCATTTCGGTTGTGTGCGGCTGTGCGGGCTTTCCATCCCTCATACCAGAGTCTCACTCCGCATTTGACTATTCCTTTCACCCGAGACTCTTTCCAGCACCCTACGTTGGGTAACGATGAGACCTACTTGGGAAAACTCCGGGCTTCCAAGAAACTGCCATGTGAGAACCCAGCTCACCTTGCTCAGCAACAGGAACCCTGTAGTCAGCTCAGCTCAACTCCCACAATCACTTCCATGAGGCGGGATGATTATTTTTTTGATCCTGAGATACAAAGGATGACCTGAATTTCCGCTTAGCAGCTGTGTACAACCACCACACAGGGACATTAAAGAACAAAAGTGAGATACTCTTACACCAGGAGACTACCCAGGATACCCATGGAATCATCAAGACCCAATTCCCTGGAGAACTTTTACCCCCTCCTCCACCACTTTCCATCACTTCCCGGTCTAACATCAGATACTGGATCAACCCTAAGAAGGAGTCTATCCATAGCATTCAGGGATCCATATTGTCCCCTCACACTGCAGCTACCAAGGGAGGCTACTCCCAAAAGAATGATGGTGGCTTCTTCTCAACCCAATGTTGAGAGGCCCCTGGACTAATTAATCATAGTGGAACATCTGCTGCCCACTTCCATTAAATAGATACGTGCTGAAAAAAAAAAAAAAATCAGTAACATTTCATACCAATGCTACTGTTGTTACTAACAACAGATTAATTTGAAAGTCAAAGAAAAAAATTCAATTTATAATAGCATCAAAAACAGTAAAATACTTAGGAATAGATTTAACCAGAAGGTGAAAATCTCTACACTAAAACTATAAGACACTGATAAAAAGAGTCAAAGACACAAATTAAATGGAAAGATAGGCAATATTTATTGGGATTGGAAGAATTAGTATGGTTTAAAATGTCCATACTACCCAAAGCCATCAATAGATTGAATAGCTATCAAGATTTCAATGGATTTTTTTTTTTTTTTTTTTTTTTTACAGAAGTAGAGAAACTACTAGTAAAATTTATATGGAATCACAAAAGACCCTGAACAGCCAAAGGATTCTTGATTTCAAGCTATTTTAGAAAGCAGTAGTAATCGCAACAGTGTGATACTGGCATAAAACAGACACAAAGACCAATGGAACAGAACTGTGAGCCCCAGAATTAACATATATATATATATTTTTTTTTCAATCAACTCAAATTCGACAAGGGAGTCAAGAATGCTTAAATAAATAGTATTAGAAAAACTAGTAGAAATATTTCTAGGAAACTAGAAATTGGATATTCACATGTAAAAGAGTAAAATTAGACCCTTGTCTTACACTACTCACAAAAATGAACTTGAAATGGATTAAGGACCTAAGTATAGAAAACCATAAATCACAAAACTCCTAGAAACCATAAAACTCCTTAGGGGAGAAAAATAGGAAAAAGCTCCTTGACATGAGTCTTGGCAGTGATTTCTTAGGTATGACCCCTAAAGCATGAGCAACAAGGTAAAAAATAAACAAGTAGAACTATATCAAACTAAACAGCTCTGAATAGCAGAAGAAACAATCAACAAAATCAAAGTCTACATACATGATGGAAGAAAACTACATATCTGATAAGGGGTTAAAATCCAAAATATATAAAGATCTCCTATAGCTCAATAGAAAAAATAATAATAATTCAATTAAAAGATGGGCAAAGGATCTAATTAAACAATTTTCCAAAGAAGATATAACAAATGACCAACAGGAACCTGAAAAGGTGTTCAACATCACTAATCATTATGGAAATGCAGATCGTAACCACAATGAGAGAGGGCACCACAATGAGAGAGTGTGGCTCAGAGAGATTGTGTCACACCTATTAGAATGTCTGTTATCAAAAAGAGAAGAGACAACAAGTGCTGACAAAGAGAAAATAAATCTTTGTGTGCTGTTGCTGGGTATGTAAATTGGAATAGCTAATATGGAAAAGAGTATGGAAGCTCAATAAAAAATGGATCTACCATATGATCCAGCAATTTCACTCTTGGGGATTTATTTAAAAAAATTGAAAATACTATGTAAAAGAGATCAGTTTCTGTATGTTCATAGCAGCATTATTTACAATAGTGAAGATATGGAAACCACCTTTGTTCATTGACAGATGAGTGGATAAAGAAGTTGTAATATCTAGATATGAACGCATTAGAATATCATTCGGTCATAAAAAAGAAGGAAGTCCTGTCATTTGTGACAACATGAATGGACCTTAAGAACATTATCCTAAGTGAAATACGTCAGAGAGTGAAAGGGAAATACTGTATGATCTCACTCATATTTGGGATCTAAAGGAAAAAAAAAGTCCTCAGAAAAGATGTTATATGTTTGGTTACCAGGGGTGGGGACTGAGGTAATTAAATGTAAGTGCCCCAAATGTACAAGATGAATGAATACCAGGAATATAGTAAACAACATGATGATGATCATAATTAATACTGCCATATATATGCATATATGTATATATGTATATATTTGGCACATATATGTATATATGTATGCATATGTATATATGCCAAATATGTGTATATGTATACACACAGAAATGAAACTAAAGAGTAAATCCTGATTTCTAATCACACCGAAAGTTTCAGTACTTTTGTATTTTCTATTTTATGTATTTTTTAATAAGATGATGAATGGTAACTAAACTTGTAATAATTTCACAATATATGTAAGTTAAATTATGCTGTATACCTTAAACTTATACAAGTGTTTTATGTCAACTATATCTCTAACACTGGAAAAAAACTAAAAATAAAGACTTTATTTTTACAACAGAACTGAATGGAAGATATATGTCACATAGTCCTTGGCAAATATGAATCAAGCTGCTATAATATACATGTAGAAGTTTTTGTGTAGACTTAGGTTTCCAACTGTTAAAAAATACTAAGGAGAGTAGTTGCTGGATCAGATGGTAAGAATATGTATAGTTTGTTTTTTTTAAAGATTTTATTTACTTGACGGAGAGAAAGAGAGCACAAGCAGGGAGAGCAGCAGAGGGAGAGGGAAAAGCAGGCTCTCTGCTGAGAAGGGAGCCTGAAGTGGGGCTCAATCCCAGGGCCCTGCGATTATGACCTGAGCTGAAGGCAGGCATTTAGCCAACTGAGCCACCCGGGTGCCCCTAAGTTTTTAATTTTAATGAAATCCCGCTTGTCAATTCTTTTTTTCATAGATCATGACTTTGGTGTGTATCTAAAAGTCATCACCTTACCCAACATGATTTAGATTTTCTCCTCTGTTATCTTCTAGGAGTCTTACAGTTGTGCATTTTACTCATAGATCTGTGATGCATTTTAATTTTGGCAAAGGGTATAACAGCTGTGTCTAGATATTTTTTGCATGTGGATGTTCAGTTGTTCAGTGTCATTTATTGGAAAGACTTTTACTCCATTTTAGTATTTAGTCATAGATTTGTTGATCTGAAAACATTTATTTTTAAGCTTCCCTCAGTTCTTCAAATGAGAAATTTTGCTAGCTTCCATATATGCTCATAAGGTGTTCATTTATTATATTCATTATAGGTGGATTTAATTTATGTCAACACTAAAGTAAAACAAAAACAAATGTCTCCTAATCAAAGTATGAAATCATTACTGCACAAACTAAAGTAGAACAGCGAATACTATAAATACCTGCTTTATAAAAATCACTCTGTCCAGAATTAGTTAATGGAATTCAAAACATCTACAACATACCATCTACCATGTTCAGAGTACATAAATTTTGAAAATTCAAGAAATGTGAAAAAAGTGATCCAAAATAATTTTTCAAAATGGGCTTGGTTATGAATAGGAATTTTACATCTAAGAGATAGTAAGTTGAAATATATTCAAACTAATTACTAATGAGAAAAATGCAAATAAGATAACCATTTCATTTTTTTAAAATGTAACATCATAATAAATGGAGCAGCCTCATGTGTACCAGTGATTTAAGAAAAAAAAAAGTGTCATTAAAGTGAGGAGCATATTAAACTCAATGTTCCTCAGAGGAGGCCTAAAGCAAAATAAACACACAAACAAAAAGCCTTAGTTGTTCACTTTTGGATCCCAACCAATACGCTGAATGTCAATATAGAAAATGTAGAGGACTAACATCAGCATCATAGCAATGTGAGTCATTCCTTCTTTTTTTCCCCTTTGATTTACAATTAATTGAATATCCATAATTGAACAAAAGTACCTCCATGCATTACACCAGGACATTTAGATTTCTACCCACCTGTACATCCAAAAGTGGGTGGATAGGACTTCGGAGAGGGCTGTGGCTAGAAGGGATCTGGTGAGAATACCCACCCTTACTTATCACAATTGGGGGAGAAGGGAAATCCAGACAGTGCAAAATTGGCTGGACACCCATGGGAGAGAGAAAATGTGTAGAGGTCCAGACTGACTGATGGGGGAGGCTGGAGTGGGATAGAGACAAGTCTGGAGGCAGAAGAGTGGGAAGAACTTTCTAACATACCCCCTCCCCAAGAAAGTGCAATGGACTGGGTTTGTGACCATGGCAGAGGAAGTACAAAGTGAAAGTGGTGAGTAACAGACTAACGGTATGGATTACAGCTAGAGGAACCTGTTTTTCTTCCTTACTATACTCATTTCTGAGGAAGGACCTTTGTGAGTGGTTGGAGAGAAGAAAGGGAAGGAGTCAGACAAGAATATCAAAGAACATTGAAGGAACATGTTTGCTATGGTCTACATTGGTATCTCAGCAGAAAATGTACCCACAGACCTTTCTAGGAGTTCCCCCAATCAAGGATCCCCCTACATGATCTGTGGGGACACCCAAAACTCCAATGCTAAACCCACACCTGCCCCACTCTGTTGACAGGTTCTTGTGCCCACTCCCAAGTGCAGCTGCCAAGGCCAGGCCAGCGCCAATAAATGAAACTAATATCTGGAGCTATAGCACCACCTTCTGGAACATAAAAAGAAAGCTTTCTGGTGTCCCACTTGCTGAACTGAAAGAACTTCCGAAGCAACTAGGAAGAGGTTGGCCAGTCAAATGTGAAAGCAGAAGCACCTATCATCAAACACTGTAATATCAAGGAAATCGGGTATCAGATAGAGGAAATGGTAATTCCTCAACAAACTCAAAGGCATGGGATATTGTCATCTGATAAATAATTCAATGAGCTACAAGAAAACTCAGAAAGACAACTGATGAATTAAGGAATGAAATTATCAGGAGTTCTTAACCAGATATTGAAATTACAAAAAAGAACCAAATTCTAGAGCCAAAGATTTCAATGGATGAGATGTACCAGAGAACACTGGTACCAGGGCAGAAGAAATGGAAGAAAGAGTAAGTAACTTGGAGGATGGGGATTTAGGACTAATTCATTTGGAAAGAGAACTAAGATTTTTTTTTTTTTTTTCAAATGAAGAGCTATCAGATTTTATCAGAAAGCGAAATATAAGAATAATTGATATACCAGAGGGAGAAGAAGGCAGAGTTTAAAGAAATAATAGCTGATAGACTTAGAGAAGGAATTGGACATATAAGTCCATGAAGCTAGGGGCACCTGGGTGGCTCAGTGGGTTAAAGCCTCTGCCTTAGGCTCGGGTAGTGATCCCAGGGTTCTGGGATCGAGCCCCGCGTCGGCCTCTCCGCTCAGCGGGGAGCTGCTTCCTCCTCTCTCTCTGCCTGCCTCTCTGCCTACTTGTGATCTCTATCTGTCAAATAAATAAATAAAATCTTAAAAAAAAAATAAGTCCATGAAGCTAATAGAACACTCTTTTATCTTAATGCAAGAAGACCTACTCCAAGATACATATTGAAAATATCAAAAGCTAACAGTAAAGGAAATCTTAAAGGCAGTCAGAGGGAAAAAAAAAAAAAGAGTAAGCTACAAAGAACCACTTCCCCACCCTCCACAGTGGGATTTTTCCTAGCAGAAACTGTACAGGTCAGGAGAGAATGGAATGCAACATCCAAAGCATTGAAAGGTAAAAATTGACCAAGAATATTTGATCTGGTGAAGTTATCCTTCAAGATAAAAAAGGGAAATAAGGACTTTTCAAGCAAAGCTAAGGGAGTATATTGCTACTATCCCTGCCTTGCAAGAAAGAGTAAAGATTTTCAAGTTGAAAAGATGCTAATTAGTGACATATAAATATGTAAAAGTACACAACATTTTGGTAAAGGTGAAAAATATAATTTTTTTTAAAGTTTTTATCTAAATTTTAATGAGTTAACATTAAATTGTATTTTACATTAACACGAAATTGTAATTTCAGGTGTACAATATTAAACAAGTTAACATTAAATTGTAATTTAAGGTGTACAATATAGTGATTCAAAATTTCCATAGCACAACCTGAGCTCATCACAATTGCTCTCCTTAATCCCCATCACCTGTTTCACCCATCCTCCTCACTCTCCTCCCCTTTGGTAACCACTCAGTTAGTTCTCTATAGTTAAGAGTCTCCTTCTTGGTTTGCCTCCTTCTCTCTTTCTCTCTTTTCTTTTCCCCTTTGCTCCTTTGTTTCTTAAATATGATTGGAATTATATGTTATTTGTATTTCTCTGACTTATTTCTTTCAGGATTATACTCTCTAGCTCCATCCATGTTGTTGCAAATGGAAATATTTCATTCTTTTTTTTTTTAATAATTTCTTTTTTTTTTTAAAGATTTTATTTATTTATTTGTCAGAGAGAGAGAGAGAGAGTGAGCACAGGCAGACAGAGTGGCAGAGGGAGAAGCAGGCTCCCTGTGGAGCAAGGAGCCCGATGTGGGACTCAATCCCAGGACGCTGGGATCATGACCTGAGCCGAAGGCAGCCGCTTAACCTGAGCCACCCAGGCGTCCCTATTTCATTCTTTTTTATAGCTGAGTAATATTCCAATGTATATATACACCCAACCTCTTTATCCATTCACCAGCCGATGGAAACTTGGGCTGTTTCCATAATTTAGCTATTGTAGATGATGCTGCTATAACTATCAGGGTACACGTATCTCTTTGAATTAGTAGAAAAATGACATTTTTTAAAAAAGACCTGTTACTTATATTAAAATATGTTATAATTTTATATTAGAATATAATAGAATATGTATCATATATTATATATATTTAGAATATAGTCTATGTATTATATTATATTAGAATGTGTTATAATATCAATTATATTAATTAACCACCTAATTACAGTATAAAGGTTAAAGGAAAAGAGCATTAAAAATAAATATAGCTACTATAATTTAAGGAATTAGCACAAAAAGAGGTAAATTTTGATACCAAAAATATAAAAGGAGAGGAGAAAAAAGGATGGAAACTTTATAGGCAAAGAAAGATAAGTCACTATCAGCAAAAAATAAACAGTTTTATCTCTAAGGTGTTTTATGTAAGCCTCATGGTAACTACAAAGCAAAAATTTAGAGCAGAGTCATGAAACATATAAAAGGGGAGACTGACCATATCATCATGGAAAACCACCAATTTACAAAGGTATACAGAAACAGAGGGAAGGAATCAGTGGAGATACAAAATAACCAGAAGGCAAATGATAAGATTGTAGTAATAAGTCTTTGTATGTCAATTATCACTCTAATTGTAAATGGCTTGAGTTCACCAATTAAAAGTCATGGAGTGACTGGATGGATTAAAGCAAAAAAATAAGCCAGAACAAGACCCAATTATATACTCTACAGGAGACTCAATTTAGCTCTAATGACAATGCATAGGCTTAAGGTGAAGGGTAGAAGAAGACATTCCAGGCAAGTGAAAAACAGGAAAGTGAGTTTCTGTCTACCACCTATATCAGACAAAGTAGACTTCAAGCCAAAAATATTAAGAAAAGACAAAGAAGGCCAATATATAATAAAAAAATTGATAGATCAAGAAAATATAACAATTGAAATATATATGCACCCAACATCAAAACACTGAAATACACTAAACAGATACTAATAGTCCTAAAGAGAGAAATAGACAGTACAATAGTAGAATTCCATACCCCACAGTCAGCAATGGATAGATCATCCAGACAGTATCAACAAGAAAATATCGTAATTGAAACATATTTTAAAACAAATACACTTAACAGACCTATATAGAACAATTCCCAGTATCATGACCAGAGCTAAAGGCAGACACTTAACTGACCTAGCCATCCAGGATTTCTAAATGTAATAATTTTATCTCAAGAAGTACCTCAGTCTTCTGTAATACAGCAAAACTGATTACGTTTTACATATTTACTATATGTCAGATACAATGTTAAGAGCTTTATATGAATTATTTTTATACCTTGAAATAATTCTATAAGACAAGGACTACTGTTGTTTTTGTTTTACATGCAAGAACACCAGCTCTACATAAAATGCAGAAACTATCCAAGGTTATGCAGCTAGTCACAGAAGTCTTAAGACATTTTGGGATT